>NW_015386446.1:454130-516873 GCF_001527695.2 Protobothrops mucrosquamatus | reverse complement strand
GTTGACATGCCAAATTAGGCTGCACAGCAAATATAATAGACAGGTGGTGGTTGTCAATTTGAGCAAAGCTTTGCTTGGCTTGAGTTGACTAACTGTTTTAAAGCAGTTGGCTGCATACTAGGAGACAAGTCACACCTACCAGCTAAGAGAAAAGTGTGGTAACAACTGAGCTGGTTTCGTAAAGCAAGGAACCGGATTTATTACCCTATTGACTTTGTTGCTTGGAGTGTCTGGGAACTGTAGTTTTGCAAGACCCTAAACATATTGATCAATCATCATTGTCAACCCCACTAGGTAGACCCGACTAGGGAACCAACTCCACAGGAAGACTAAATTGAGATTGACTGTTATAGCAATTCTGATTGTGTTGTATCTCCTTCTCCTTATATTTCTGTGAATTAGGGATCTGCCTGCCAAGCCACTTCCAGATGTTATCTGGATGTTTTGGACTTAAAAAATACTTTAGCCCCTTTTGCTTAGACAACAGCTTCTGTATATCTGTGTCAGGGTCATCTTCCTCACTTTGTGCACCCCCAAGTTGTATATAAAATTGAAACTCCCATAATTTCTAGCAGCATGATCTTTGTAGGCCTGTGCCTCTGGAGGACAACTGGATGGAGAAGGTTAATACAGGAACAAGTTTTTACTATCCTGGATTAAGAGGCCAACTAATTTTACTCAGTAAGTCTATTGTTCTGTTAATGTTCAGTAGTAGAAATGGAATTATATATATTTAGACTTCCAATTCTCACTCCTGTTGTACTTAGCAGATTCTGTCATGTTCAGCTTCTCTATTCAGTCGCTGCCTCGTCTTCTTGTTTTTCTATTACTGTTCTGACACTGCCACTCAATAAATGTTTTGCCTGTTTCATCACATCCTAAGTGCATCGATTCCTTTGAGGATGCCAGAGAGTTCCAAGGCTGGCTGCCATTTATCAATAATTTGGAATGGGTATGCACTCTTTGGGTGACTCTAGTGTGACTTTCAGAGTAAACTGTGATGTGAGCGGTGATTCTGTTTGATGTGATATTATTGTCAACTTCTGCACACTATTGATATATTGATGGAAGTGATGTGAAGAAGGAAATAACTTCTGAGAGTTTTAAGTGCGTTCTGCATGCTTGATACAGACGAGAAGAGACAGACAGTCATCTATTAACTTATCACAAGGAATTTCAAGGCTTTCCTCTTTTAGCTCTGTTTAGAGGAGGGTAAAAAAAAATCTCTGAATACATTTTCTTAGCACAAAGAAAGCATGGTGGACCATGAGACACGGGTCTTGTGTTTAGCATCTGAATATTAATCCATTTTATTGCTGCTTTATTATTAATTGCATCAGGTTTATTTTGGGAAGAGTTGTTGTGTCGACTGTCCTAAAACTATGTACCCATATTGGCAAATAGTTATATGCAACATTAATGCCATAATTGCTTACATTATTGCTAGTGACGCATATGAGCAGTGGAGAAGCACAATGCAGAACTAAGTCACCAATTGTAAGTCCCCAACCTGGCAAGACTTTGCTTACATATACGCCTTTCTGAATGCTGTCGGTTAGTTGTTAGCCCTGCCCTTGTCAAGCTTATCTTTCTGCTGAACTAAGTCACCTGCTAGTACAGAGCTGTGGGAACCCCCCTCCCTTTAATTCCTACTTCAGCTTGACTTCCATTCTTTTTCTTGATCCCAGAAATAACTTTCACTTATCCAAGTGACAATGAAAGGCTTATTTGCTCTGGGACATACTGTAGAACCATGTATTTTTCCGGTTGCTTTTACAGGACTGTGGTAACAAACATCCAAATGAACCACCTTTTGGCCTTATAGCAAGTGAATGTTGACTTCACTTGATTAAATAAAACCCACTGATTTAGTTTTCCTAGCAGTCTGGTTGAGGATGATGGGGAGTGTAATAAAAAACATCCAGAAAACATTCGGTAGGAAGAATTGCGCTAATACTCTCTAGTGTTATAGTCTGCTTCCCCCCCCTCCCTCTCCCTCTCCCTCTCCCTCTCTCCTCTCTCCTCCCTCTCTTTCTCTCTCTCTCTCTTCAGTTTGGACGTTTCATGACAACAGACCTTGAATTGATTATTACATTTCATCGACTGTCCTTAGTAGAAAAAATGATGAAAGGAAATTACTTTTCTACTGGGAAGTGGGTTGGACAGAGTATTGGACATGTAAAGGGTATTTTTCTTCTCTTAACTGCAAAAGAAGCAATCTTCTAACCAACGGGCTATTTTGTTCCTACTGCAAAAATAACACAAGGGTCTGAGTGGCAAACAACATTCAGCTATTGGAAAAATGACCTTTTCTGGACTGCAAGGCTACCCCAACTAGAAATGTGCTGGCAATACAATCCTGTATAGATTTAGTTGGAAACCTTTACCCTGGCAACATCAGTTTTTTCTTGCATTGAAAGAGTTATTTTTTTAAAAAAAACAAACACTGAAAAACAATACTAACTGAGTTACAATGCTGAGTTTAAAACTCAATCATATGAAGAGAGATTGTGCCAAGGGCAACACATACTACCTGAGGAATCCACAATTACCATTCAACTGCATTTAATTAAAAGGAACATGACCCTGAATGTTAGATGATTGGCACACCCAAGGGGGACAGAGAAAAGTATGGACAGAGTTTAAAAATCCTGTGCAGGGCCTGCCTTTTCTACCTTGTCAACTTAAGGATTCCCACTCTAACTGAAATCCACTCTGGAGATTCCTCCCATCCCTTGCAGAAAATGTGTGGGTGAGATATATACTTGTTTATGATATGCATGGAAGAATGAAAGTAGTTAGATATTTGTTTGCATAAATCCACACACACCACACACACACACACACACACACACACACACTGCTGATCCAAGATAAAGTATATTAATGGAAGGTACAACTACTAATTAAAGTTAATTAGATACAAAGTAAGCTACCCTATTTATAAAAGATCTCCCACTTGCATATGCAAATGATTATTTTTCTCACATGCGCAAACAAACAGACATTCCTGTCCAAGAAAAAACAGACCAAGGTTTACCCTCACCACCCACCCACACCCTGGCCCCTCAATACAGAAATGTGGCAGAAAACAATACGAAAAAGGGAAGAGGAAAAGGGAAGTGGCTGGAGGTGAGATGAAGGGAGTCAATAATTGAACAGACAAATGAGAGAAGACCTCTTTAGATATTACAAAAGGGGTTAAATTCACCAGACAACACTGCAAACAACATATATTCAGGCTAATCCTTGTAGCAATCAGATTTGTATCTCTTAGCCCTTCCTCCTTCCCTCTCTCCCTCCCTTCCTTCCTTCCATCCGCAAATATAAGATGAGGTACCAATTCACAACTATATTGGGAGAAAATCTCTTCTCATGCTGGCAAATGCAATATAAACATTCTAAGAGTTAAAAATCAGAACTTTTCCATCAGTGGAAAGATACCCCCATCCTGATTAAAAAAAAAGAAAAAAAAGAGAGAGAGAGATCAATTCCTTAGTCGGCTAAAAGGCTAATTAAATGACCACACTAAGTGCTAGTTTAGAAACAGAATAGCAGGGAGGTGCCACTAATCAGCCAGGAATTGATTTAGAAGTAAAATCAAATGTGTAGGAGCAGGAGCAACTGAGGGATTTATAGTGGTATTTAAACCACTCAATGGAAAACCCCAAAGAAAGAGGTCCAGGAGCCAAGAAAAAAAAAGAACAAGAAGACCAGAATTCACTCTTATTTACAAAAGGCCAGCGGGAAGCCTGTGATTTAGGTATAGCAAAGTCCTGTGCTATATCTTTATAGCATAGCAGACTTCTGCTATGAGGGGTGTGTCCCAGTGCTATAATTAGCAAATAATCTTGCTATACCAAGACCCTTTGGTAATTCAATTTTTACCTCATTTAGAGATACAGGTAGTCCTCAGCTTACAACCAGTCACTTAACAACCATTCAAAATAACAATGGACCTGAAAAAGAAGACTGACGACCCGAATCTAAAGTTCCACAGTCACCCTCCCCCTCCTATAGTCACCCGTCTGCACTTCAGGTGTTGGGTAACACAGCCACACTGATGGCCACTTGCACTGTCCTGTGGTCATGTGGCCATGATTTTACAATGGCTGGCAGCTACCTTCAATTTTTGGCAAAACCGTGCCCTTAGTGAACCATTCGTTTGCTTAAGGACCACAGCAAACACGTCACAAACATCCTTTTGCAACCATTGTGACTTATGACCCTAACAAGCAGGCTCCATTATGGTGGAACTCAAGGACCACCTCTATTTGATGGGGCGGAGATTAGAGTTGGTTGGAGTTGGGCAGCATCAAAATCAATTTATTATTTTTTGTTTTACATTAATTTAATTTATTAATTTCAGGTGCCACCCATCTCTCTTTCAAAAGCAACAAATAAATCAAATGAGAAGAAACCCACTTAGCCTTGGAGGATCAAAGAGAGATTAGGCAGGTTCTGGACTACAATGAGATATAGATCTGCTAATCATTAGATAGACATGTGATTTTGGATGAATTTGCCTTCTCAATATGGTCATCTTTTAATATGGTTTGATTTTTATTGTTTTTTACCTCTAAAAAAGCCAGAGTCATAGGATGAGTGGGCAATCTTAAAAATCTGCTGAAGAAAAAAATTAAACAAAAGGAATTTGTCCAGTTTTTAAAGTAGGGCTTAGCCCTTATTTTCTTTTTATCTTAATGCTAATTTATCTATCATGTTTGCATGCATTTATATCCCTATAGCATCTTTGGCATGTGTTATTTTTGTGTTCTTATTGACTGACATATTTTTAATTCTCTCTTTGCTGTGTAGAATTTATAAAAAAAGATGAATCTCCTTATCCTGATGAATAAAACAATGGTAGCACATATGAGATTTGAAGAGGAAAGAAGGGAGAAGGAGTTCTCCACAGAATATATTAAGAAAGGTTGTAGAACGATTCCACCAAAATATGAAAGTAAGATTTCCCAGATAAGTGTTCATCCAATTGCAGTCTTAGAATTCCTAACCCGGATTTTTTTTTGTGTAAAAAACACAATGGCTTTCACAATCTTTTCATATAAAAATTGACTGACTGCCGCAAGTTTTCTTCCCTTTCACCAGTATAAATTTCAAATTGTGGATGAATCATGTTTTTGTTGTTAACCAAGTGAAATGCTTGCAGGATCTGAAAGTTCCATCAAAATGATGATAGTAGAGTCTCACTACCTTTGTACACGTGTGTGACATCCCCATGTATGTATAAAGGGGAAGGGGCTTGTGCCTTAACAATGTAATGCTGTTTTTGTTATTCCCCCCCAAACCCTCACTCCCCAATAACTTTCCAGGGATCAGAAAATTTTCCTATTTGATTTTTAATCTGCTAGAATTGAGCTGCAGATTTGCCAATATCCAAACTGATCTCTTGTGTGTAACTCCAGTAAAGAGCTCCATGTTGAATTCACACTGAGAGAAATTTGGGACTCTTAACAATTATTTATCAATAATTTGGATTATATCACGCACGTTCTAGTAGGTTGTTTCAGAAGTTTTCTAAACTTCTTAACTGACTTATGCCAACTAGGGCTGTGCCTGGCTTAGAAATGACTTGGAAGAAGCTCCGGAGTTCTTGTGTAAGCCCACCTATTCATTAAACAAGCTGACCTTTTCCAGGCTTTAACACATGCCTGAAAAAAGCAGCTCAGGAATCCAGTCATTAAAATTAAGGGGACTGTGTTAGAATAGTGGCACCTTTTTCCTCAAGCTCTCCTGGACAAGATTGGGCTGTTTAATGAGTAGCAGAGAAGTGTTGTGCTCTTCTGAACCATTTTTGAATGCTAAGCCCCATTCCAGGGTTCAGACTGCCGTTTAAACCCATTTTCCTCTCAAAATGGCAAAAAGCCACAGGGGTCAGTTTTCAGCAGTCATGGTTAGAAGCAGCTTTGAGGGCTGCCAGAAGAGAACTCGGTGGTGAATGCTGCAACAATATGAGAAGGACAGAGGCAGTACTCTGCTTCTGATGACTATAATCTTGGTTAGCAGAGAGCGGAAAGAATGTGTGAAGCAGGAAACACTGAATTAGGGGTATACCTTTTGTAAGGAAGAACTGCATATTCTTCTGCTCTGCTCATGGTTCTCCTGGTCTACTTCTGGTCAGTGGTGGGATTCAGCCGGTTCGCACCACTTCGGCAGAACCGGTAGCTAATTTTTTGTTGCCCAGGCCCAGAATGGATTTCCGGAAGCGGCATCCACACAGAGAACCGGTTGTTCACATATTTGAATCCCACCACTGCTTCTGGTGACTGCTGCAAAGGAGACCATAACATAAATATAATGGATAGGTGAAACAGCAGGCAGTGATCTAAAAATGAAACTTATAATATAGATAGCTCTTGACTTACAACTATTCATTTAGTGGCCGTTCAAAGTTCCAATGGCACTGAAAAAAGCAACTTATAACTGTTTTTCACACTTATGACCATTGCAGCATCTCCACGGTCACATGATCAAAATTCAGACACTTGGCAAATGACTCATATTTATGACGGTCACAGTGTCCCGGAGGTCACGGGATCATCTTTTGTGACCTTCTGACAAGCAAAATCAACGGGAAAGCCAGATTCACTTAACAACCGTGTTACTAACTTCACAACTGGGGCAAGAAAGGCCATACAATGTAGCAAAACTCACTTAATAACTGTCTCGCTTAGCAACCAAACTTTTGGGCTCAGTCGTGGCTGTAAGTCGAAGGACTACCTATAGTCATCAAGGCAGAATTATAAATAAAACTCATTCAGTTTTTATTTATTTATTTTATTTATTCAGTTTGTTGTTCATGGGAAACGTTTTTCGATTCCTGCATGACTTTTCTGCTTTCTTTTGATCTTTTTGAAACGCCTTTCCTTCCTTCTGCTCCCTTTCTCTGCTGAATGGATCCTAGGCTCTCATTGTTTTGCAATTGTGCTTCCTTAGTCTGAGGAGTCTTGGGGCTTTGAGAAGCTTTACTTTCCTGGACAAAGGAGGCAATTTGCACAATCAAGGGCAATGAACATTTCCATTGTATCTTTTTGTTGAAAGGATTCATCTTTAAGTACAGCACTGTAGTTATGCACTCAGCATATTAAGAAAAAAGGTAACTATGAATCTGACGTATTTTAGAACAGAAGAGCAAAAACTGAATGCAGAAGCTCTGCTTAGCAGTAATTTGGCTTTATGCAGAAGGTTTGAGTTGTGTTAGCCATCTAAGAACAGGTTTCCAGGGAAGGTAGTGGAGAATGCAAACAAAGTTGTTGAAGAATAAGTTGGGCTTGCTTTGTATACTTGAAACAACACATGTCTGAACAACACGTTAATGACCGTATGTTTTGTCATTATGGGGTACATACTCTGCAAACTCATACGTAGTACGTAGGAAATCTTCAGTTCCCTCATGGATGCTAACATCTTGAGAGATGAGATACCTTATAAATCCTGCAAATGGCATGTGTCAGTTTTTTCGGGAAATGATTTCTCAGAGGCAATAAAACCGATTCATCTGAGCTTACATTCAGAGTCTGAGGGGAATCACCCTGAAATTGTTTCACTCATCTTGGGAAGAGATTGAGGGATTTATGACATCTTAAAGGGATCAATTCTATTTGCCCTGTACTGTACAACAACAACAACAAAATGTCTCAGTGGTTCTTCCAGGATTCAGACCAGTTTGCACTTGTTCCAAAATAGGGAGATGGACAGTTCCAGTCTTGAGATGCAGATGGATCAACAGGATTGCTCCTTGTAGTAAGGAATGCCTCCACTATCATCTTGAGTTTTGTTCTTATAGCAAGAGCACTTAGACTTATATATTGTGCCATACAGCCCTCTACAGCCCTCTCTAAGTGGTTTACAGAGTCAACCTATTGCCCCCAACAATCTGTGTCCTCCTTTTACCAACCTTGGAAGGATGGAAGAATGAGTCAACCTTGAGCCAGTCAGGATCGAACTGCCGAATCACCAAACTGCCGGCAGCTGGCAGTCAGCAGAATTAGCCTGCAGTACTGCATTCTAACCACTGCGCCACCATGGCTTATAGGAGTTTTAAAGTATGCCTGCTTTGCTTGATCCTCTGCTTTGATTTGGGGGGACTGCGAACTTCAGTCCACTGCACACACATATTCCCTTGCTTTACGAGATAAGTGGTGCTGCAGAACCTGCCTGCTACCCTGAGGATGGGCGAGCTTCATCTGGTGGATGCATCTGTGCAGCGCAACATGGAGCCATCCAGCATTGCTGAGTGTCTTCCATGAACTACACACCTTCATAGAAATAAGTCCACAGAATCCAAGCTATCCTTTGTGCCTGCCGCTGCCCACACCCCCCCAGCCTCAGAGGGAGAGAGCCAGTCAGAGGATGCGTGGGTGTAGGAGACCGACCGAAGCATTGAATGCTACTGGGTTGAGGTTTTTGTCTGTAACAATGAGCAGCACAATCCATTTCTCCCAGAGCCAGGGATAAAAAGAAAGCCGAAGCGAAGAGACTTGCAGGTGTGTCCCTTATTCCTCTGAAGGCCGGTTCCTTCCTTGCCTGTGACAGTGCCAGCAGAGAATGTGTTTTTTTTCACAAATGCCTCTGACAGCCCAATATTTGAAGGTGACACAACTGGCAGAATTCAATAAACCCGCTTTGCATGGCTGTTGGCATTGTTTGGTGCTCAGGTGGTGTGCTAAAGAGGGTGAAGGAAACTGAACTGCCGGAGGAAACTTCTTTATCTGAGCGGCTATTATGATAGGGCTAAATTAAACAAGCCCGTTGCTGAGAAGAAGCAGGCACTAAAGTCTCCCAGGAAGACTCTCTTGTTAATCAAAACAGAAAAGCCCCCCTCCTCTCCCTCCCCCTTTCTTTTCTTCCATTTAAGGATCAGAAAGACTCCCGCATTTCTTGTGGCTGCAGAGAATTCAGGGGGAAGGGAGGAGGAGGAGGAGGCGGAAATGCTATACCAAATATCAAATCCACAGGACTGTGTTTGTGTGGCTTTTTGTGCTTCTGAATAAAAGTGGGTTAACCCCGGTGATATTGATGCTCATTCTGGACCTTTTTTCAGACACTGCCTAGGAACGTCCAATTTCCCTGCAGTGCTTATGCCATTAAATGGTCACAGCAGCACTTCTGAGGTACGTTATAATCCATGAAAACTTTTTGACACAGCATTGTGACAAAGACCGGGCCAGCTTTTCTTTTTTCCTCTTCTTTTTGCTGGCCTAAGTCTTTAAAGATCTTTTGGGTTGTGGGTACAATACTTTCAGTTGGATCTTGCAAACTGGCTTGAGATGGAAGAGGCAGCACCATGGAGGAAGAAATATCTCTCTCTGAATCCCGAGAGAAATTGCAGCATCATGCTGTGACCATGGTGGTACTCTGTATAGGCGATGCTTCTGTCTTGCATTTTTGTTGAACCTCAACCTGGTACTTTGCTAAAGAATTCATTTTGTTCTAGATAAAGCAAGGGAATCAGGAACTCCTAGGAATGAGATGCGAGTCCCGTGATTGTAGACAAGCTAGAGACAATCCATTTCCTCCAGTGATTAATTTAAAGGAGCCTTGGCAGCCCAGGGCTTTCCCAGGCAGGAAGCAGCACATTCCAGAGAGAAGCCCAAATTAAGAGGCTGCATGGTCCCAAACCAGATGGAGGAGTGGGGAAGAGGTTCAGGGTAGTCACACCCTAGCATCTCTCAGGGTAGATCTATCAGAATAAAGGATCATAGCTTTAGTGTGACAAGATTCTGTCCATTAGTTGTAAGCAAATGAAGGATTGGACTCAATTGGATTTCACTGTGTCATCTTTGGGCTTGGACCTGACATATTACGGCATATGGGAATATGTATAAATGCTTTCCTGGCTGTCAGATCACTACCCAGACAGCTAATCATTAGTGGCCTCTATAAACCAGCAAATATTGTAAACAGGCTTAGTGGGGAATATGCCCTGATCCTGAGGTATTCCCCAAATCAGGTGGTTTGATAGATCATCACACACACCCCTATTCCATCTTGCTTTATATACTTCTCGTTCTGTGTTTTTCTGAAGTTTTGCAGATTTGCATTTGCTCATTTGTTCCAGTGGACAGGAGATGCTTGAAGTTGCATTCCATTCCTTACAAAATATTCCCCATGCACTCTAAGCAGAATGGATAGAGTGGCATTATTGCCTTCTGTGATCTGGATGCAATGCATCTGTTTATTTAATTAGATTTGCATCGGTCTTTTCGCTCATGTATCACACCATTTGTGCATGTTCAGCTGGTTGTCCACTAGCCTAGATTTTCATACCCAGAGCTGCAAAGATAAGTTTCCTCAATCCTGTTTTCGTGAGAGGGTGGCTTTGGCAGCAAGAATAGTCATGCTATTTTCTCTCATATTTTTGCTCTTAATAGCTTAACACCCCTCGCCAATCCCTTCCCATTACTGGTGAGCTGACCTTTTTTTTTTAAAGGTTAGCTAGGGCACAGAAAAGATATGGAGGAGACTTGAGTGGGTGATAGCAGAAAAGAGAAATAGAGAAAAGATGAAAGAAGAAAAGCCAGAAAGAAGGGAAAGGGGGGGGGGGAGGAGAGAAAATAAAGCTGATTAATGGAAAGGAAAAGTTAAGAAGAAAGCCTGTGTTGAACTCCAAGTGATTGGGGGGCCTGGGAGCCATTCTGTATCAGCATTCAGGGAGCTCTACTCTACCTCGGGAGTAATCCCAAGCCAGGAAAAAAAAAAGAACAAAAGTCAGGGACATCAGCTGCACAGAGTAACTGTCATCCCACATGAGTGATGATGCAGGAGGCATGGGATAAAAGCAAGTGAAAGCAACTGTGAAAGAAGTATTTGACAGCAAGTTGCTGCAGGGAACAGAGGCAAGGGTTGCCTCATCATGCCAAGATTAGGCATGGCAGATGAGGTAGGCTGGAGTGATGATGGTCAAGTGGTGCAGTTGTTCAGAAGAAGCCAAATGGAGCAAGACTCAGCTGGGAAGCCAGGAAGGTCAGCATCAATAGTGACCACACAAAAGTCCTGGCAGGTGGGTGTGAGCTTCAGAGACACCTGCAAGAAGGATGTCAGGGTGGTCAAAAGTGAGTTGACAAGGAAGGGTGCTAGTGAAGGAAAAGTGCTCTGATTAGAGATGCACAGACTGGTATCTGAGATTGGGGCCAGGTTAGATAATGATAATATAGACTTAGCAAATAGAATAGAATGCTAGATAGAGATTATTGGTTAAAATTTGAAAGTATTAGAGAGCTATAGATAGCAAGTAAGTGGCTAGAGCGATAGATAAAAGGTAAGTAGGTATAGATAGTTAGAAGGCTGTTGGATAAGAGAAAAAAGCATGAAAAAGATAGTAAAATAGGACAGAAACAGAACTAGAATAAATGTTAAAAAAGAAAATGTGAAACCTATAGAAATAGCAGAGACAAGAGGCTTATTTAAATAGAAAGTAATGGAGAGCTTTTCTTTGTAATAAAAGTAACATATTTTACAATAAAAATATTGGGCTCTTGGAAGACAACCTTGGAAGATAATAGAGAGACACAGATTGATCCTTATTTTCATTTTGGCTATTCTAACAGTTTGGATTTGTTAGAGCATTCTGATAATATTAGCATTACTCTGCCCATCTATTTATTGTATTTCTACTCTATTTTTACCAGTCAACTACTCTAGATGTTCTGTTGTATAATGTCCCAAATGTGCATGGCAATTATGAATTCCCTAACTCCACGTTTCTTTTAGAATGATTAAAACATTTATATTGGTCCATAGTATCAACCAGCCTAGTACCAACCATACCATTTTTCTCCTTTATTAAAATGTGCACATTGATGCAAAAACAGCAGTTGCTGTTTAACTTGTTTAAATTAGTTTTTAGGGAACCTTTCCCCTACCTATGAAACACAAGGCATAAACCTTTTTATATGGGCACACAGTCTGTGGGAATATATATATATATATAATGTATGTTGACATGAGTGCACACGGATTTTCATGAAATAAGGAACCCACAGTAATCACTTATTTTTTTACTGGTTCAGAATGTTCTTCACAAGTCCACTGTATGACAAGACTGTTGCAAAATTGTTTATAATACTGCATTAAAATCAGAGGCAGGGAATGTTAGCCCATTTTTATGACATTGCTCTTTAGCCAACTTACCAATTCACCCACAAGGGATTTGTAAGTACCTATTACCCAGCCATCTGAAAAAAACAGTTCACCATGTCAGCACTAGTGAGCCAGGACAGAGTGATTTAATAAGCGTTGCTATGCATTAGATCTCCCACATGGAGCTAACATGACCTGGTGAAAGGGGTGGGGGAGTGGACTTGGCATGAAACACAGGATACAGCATATTCATAGCATAAAATAACATATCTGAATGTTGTGCAATGAGAAAATTATATACAGTAAGTTGAGACTCCCTTATCTTCACAACAATTATAGATACGGCTGTCTTACAGGATATGTAAGCCTAATGTAGAAAATTCTTTCTCAGGTACACACTCCACACTTGACACATTGGAGATTCTGCAGTGTTGCATCTTCTAAGTGGCATTTTTTAAAAAGTCACCATAAAGATGGGTTGAGAAATAGTTCAGTTGGAATAAGTCCTTGGCCCTATGAGAATTTTGGTGAAAAAAGTGTGACAGAAAGATCCTTGTTCTCTATTGTTTTGGTTATGCATTCTCCACCATCCCAAAGTTCTAGGACAGTGTGATACACACCACAGCAAGAGACAGTTTGAGGTCTAGTGGTCTTTGTCTCTGTAGAGCTGGGAGGGGTAGCAATTGTTTCCTCTGCACCTAAAAGTTAGATCTAATCTGATATTAAAAAGATTCCTTAACATCCTGAGATCGTCCAAAGATCCTGAGGCTACAAACTCCCTCGTGATTTTGAAATGCACTCTTTATAGTTAAAAATCCACCTTAATTGTTAAACTTTCTTACATTTCTTTGTAACACCTTGTCTGAGGAGTGATAGAGAACTTGAAATCTTGCACACCCTTATTTTGTTTTGGTTGATCTGAGAAGATAAAGCTATCACTTAGAAATGAATTTCAGGGTATTTGTTTGAATGGAACCACAATGGCTGGTTGCTGTTTAAGATACTTACTCTATTATGTAGTATCTAGTGGAGCTTGTGAATAGGAATACATTTGTTGTCCCACACTGGAACTTGTAGAGAGAAGTATTTACCTCCCAAGTTGCCCTTTGGTCAATGCTCTAATTCTCTGTGCTTCAAAGCTGTTCTATAAACAAATCTCAGAAACTGCTTAGCTAGAGAGAAGGTTAGTACATTTTCTCCAAAAGCTGCTCTCATTCCAGGAATGATCAAGAAACTGCCTTCTAATAATTCTTACAAATAAATACATATCATTTATTCTGGGCTGTATAGCCATGACCTTAAAAATTCATTGGCAGATAAATTATTTGAGCAGGGCAATAAGTGTAACTATATATGAGGAAAAACAGACATGTCTAGTATTTTCTAAATATCTATTGGTTTATTCTTTCAGAGGCAGAATGAATCCATCTATTAGGTATGTGTGTTTGACAAAATGAATTTGGTCTTCTTTTTCAATTAAGAAATAAATGTATCACTTGCACAACTGGAAGCCACCCAGTAACTGACTTGTAACAAATTACCTCCACAAAATGATAGTTAATTTGGGTTAAATTACAGAGACTAATCAGATCAATAGGTTGGAGTGAAATATGTGAACAGAATCAATGGCTTCTAAGGAATGCATTGTGCAGTGAATATGTGTGGCAAACCCCGACATTGTTCATTCATTGTTAAGTGAGAAGGGTAATGAATATTTGCTGGGAATAAATTGCTGTCAGGATCTATGTAGAAATAATAGTAAAAATCTTATCAGTTTAGATTTCATCGTTGCATTAAAATAAAGAAACAAATAACTCAAAGTCAATGAGGTAAACTAAGATTCTGGTATTAAGCTATTACCTCTTAGAAGGCTGGAAGTGGGGACTGTCCTGGCTGAAAATTCATTAGTAACAGATAGACTTGCCCAGGAAGACAGGACCTTGGACAGCTCCAAGCCGATAACCTTGAGCCGACCATCCTGGAGACCAAATGACTTCAGCCTGGGGGGAAAAGAAGTTTAAAGTTAATCCTTTGGATTCTGTCACGGTTCATAAATTCCAGCCAGGGGCGCTTTCAATATCAACAGACTGAGGTGGGAAGACAGGCAAAGTCCAAAGGAAGCAACAAAATGAATTATTCCTTAGGGATGCTGACTACTGGATCTAATTCTGAGGACAAGATCTGGGTTTAATTGCCTTCTTTAATTATATCATTGGGCTTGTCAGGATTTCCAGATGAATCCCTGCCCTGTTCACTGCTGGCAGCTGAGATTTTTAGTCTTGCAATCATACTTTAGCAGTTGTGGGAATGTTAGTGATGTATACTGATTCAGATGAACAATAACATTATTCAGTCTAATTTTATCCCAATTGATTATGTGATTGCCATTCTGGAAATGAAACACCTTCAACAGAAAAGAAGGGGAATATTCATGCCTTGATAATTTTATACTCTGATGAACTACATTTTACCTAATGGGAAAGTAACAGGCACTAAATAGCTTCTTCTGAAATATAATTATTTTAGTGGTGTCGGTATTTTCAAATGCAGTAACAAGAATCAAGATACAGAAGAAGAAGAATAAACAATGAACTTGGGAATGTTAAAGCATAATCCCACAAGAGACTTGTGGTGGTCTATTCCAAATAAACAGTGAAGTTCATTGTACAGTTTGGTGGCTGTTCTGCCAAGGGAATTTTAGATGGGCACAATCAATAGACCTGGGTTTTGAATTGGACAGATAAATTAAAAATGAGTGAATTGTGGATATTGAAGTAACAGGTATGCTCAAAACATTTTGTTGCTTCAATCACAAAACAAGCCATCTTGCGTCTTATGTTCTGTGATTTTATCTAGTTTTCATTTAAACAGCTTTTAAATATTAAACATTAATTCTGGAGTGGGATATCCCAATCTGAGTGTTTTTCTTTTCTGCAAGTGATGGAAGAGTATTCTCTGCTCCTCTATGAGTAGCAAGCTATCTTAGAAGATACTGTCCCTCCCCACTCGTAGTCTGAGATAGGTGGTCACATTCTGTCTAATGGTAGAATTGGTCCAGGGAAGAAGCATTTACTCTGTGATGAGGCCATCTGGGCAAGCATTTATATTCTTGTGTAAAAATCTAAGAGAAGAATATGATCACTCCTCCACAGACTAGCGACTTCTGGACACATTGTGCTGAGCATCTATTTCTTGTCAGCTTGGTTAGATATGAGAGTTGAAATCTAACACATCTGGAAGGCAGCAGGTAGAGAAAGCAGAGGTGTGCCTTACATTATGTTTGCCTTTCAAGATCTCTTCAGTTTCTTCAAGAAAACAACAACAATGGCAATATATCCATGAGAGGAAATGGTTCAGCTGGTATGTTTTGTTTTGCAATTAGAGAGGCCCTATTCTCAAAAAAAAAAAAAAAGCACCTGCTATTTTATTTACCCACAAAATAAACTGGAAGAAGCCTAAAGACAGCATATTTATTTTCAAATTTCTGTTGTCCTTTTAGTGTGCACTCTTAAGTTTTGTTTTCTCATGTTTTTGCATTTTTTTTGTCCATTCTCTGCTGATGCAGACCATGGCTCTTGATGTTTCTCTGACCAAATGCCAGTTTTGTCTCAATTCATTGGTTGCAACCCATTTGTTGTATTTTACTACATCTGCTTAAAATGACCTCATAGGTTTCAGAGAAGAAACAGCAGCTTAAAAATTCATGTTCTGTTTCCACTACACACTTATAGTTAAATACTCATGGCAGCCAAACAATATTTCAGAAGATAGCCTTATCTATAAAAGCAGTACATGAGGTGATAAATTTGTTTTATGGAAGATTTTCTCTAAAGTGATACAGGCTTTCCAGCTAGTTAGACTGACAGGATGATGTCTTGCTTTGAGCAAAAGTAATATATGGAATTTGCTATCTACTGTGGACTTTCATGTGAATGCCAGACTTGCTTTCCCTTTCTCAATGTCCTCCAAGGTGTGGAATTAGAATTTTCATCTTTCCCAAAATGCATTGTAGATCAATTGTAGAAAATTGTAGATTAATATTAGTAGGCCTAATATTTCTCCTCTTAATAGTAGGAGAAAAGAGGCCTGCAGTGCAGATGAGGCAAAAAATGGAGCTTCTGTCCCATAAGAATTTAGCCAGAGGAAAGAACATCTATGGAATACAGATAGTCAGTGCTTTTTTTCTAAAAAAAAAAAAAAAAAAAAGATGCCGGAACTCATACAACCCGTCTTGTCTACCCTACAAGGTTCCATCCAAAAAAGGTGCCGGAACTCCGTTCTGGGCGTTCTATGAGAAAAAAAGTCCTGCAGATAGTCCTCAACTTATGACCATAATTGAGCCCAATATTTCTGTTGCTAAAGAAGACAGTTGCTAAGTGAGTTTTGCCTCATTTTACAACCTTGCCACAGCTGTTGAGTGAATCACTGCAGTTGTTAAGTTAATAACATGGTTGGTAAATGAATCTAGCTTCCCCATTGACTTTGCTTGTCAGAAGGTCACAAAAGGGGATGACATGACCCTGGGGACACGGCAACCGTCATAAATATGTACCAGTTGCCAAGCATCTGAATGTAAATCATGTGACCGTGGGGATGCTGCAATGGTATAAGTGTGAAAAATGGTTATACATCACTTTTTTCGATGCCATTGTAACTTCGAACGGTGACTAAACAAATGGGCTACCTCAGTGGTGGGATTCAGCCGGTTTGCACCACTTCGGCAGAACCGGTAGCTAATTTTTTGTTGCCCAGGCCCAGAATGGACTTCCGGAAGCGGCATCCACACAGAGAACTGGTTGTTCACCTATTTGAATCCCACCACTGGGCTACCTGTATGCTCCTCTGCTGTGCGTGAAGTTGTTTGTTTCTGGTTCCCTACTCATGCAAAAAATGGAAATGCAGTTCAGTAAACGGACCACAAACATAACATGTATGTAAGATTGGAGCTAAAATTAAATACAGAATTACCCCATATACATTTGTCATCAAGAAAGATTTTGCCCTCCCAAGTACTATTTCAATATAATAAAAATAATTATCTTTGAACAAGAAAATTTACTGCTTGATACCAAATGCAACTTTAGGTTTATATTCACAATCCCGACATGGCTCTTCTCCAAAGGTTCACGTAAACAAGACACTGGGAATAACCAAGCATCACTGTCTCTTCCTTTCTGTTCTAAGAAGCATGCTGGCACCAGTTTATAAAATATTTCTGAATAAGAGAGTTATTTCTACTTTTTTCTTTGGAAGTTTCCCAACAATTACGATTCAGTCCTGCCAGATAGAACTCTCTGTGTTAAAAGTAATGACAAAAACTGAAAATGAATGGTTATGCCACAATATATTTAGTAGTTTTTAAGATGCCATTTTTCATTAAAATCACTGAAACTTATATAGACCAGCCCTCTTTCCCCTTTCACCCTTTCTAATACCTGCTTCTCTCCTTTTTTCCTTTCAGGTTTGCTTTCAGACACCCCTTTGTGCCTCTTTCCCCACCTAGCAGGAACTGCAAAAGATTTTGGGACTGAGATGACACTCTGAATGCAATTTACAGGTTGCACAGTGTCCTGCCACCTATTCCATTGGACAAAGGTGCTTGAAATAAAGTACAAATTAAGAAAGTATGAAGTATAAAGTCATTTAATTTCATTCCAATAATTGAATCATTTGGCTGTTCCTTAATAGAAATAGATAAGTGCTATTCTATTTTCCTTTCTGAAGCCTTTCCCATTATGTCAGCCTCTGGGGTACTGGCAAGACAAGTTTGGACTTTGGCTTTCTTGTCATATGCCTGAGATCATGAAATGATCTCAAGTGATCGTGTTGAAGGTAATCCATTGTAGGATACCAACCACACCAATCTGTCTCCAAGCAACGTATTAAGTAGAATGCTGCTGACCATGAAAATTTGTCCAATGCAACCTCAGGCTTTTACATGGCAACAGCTATTTGTGAGTTTATAAGTTAACATACCAAATTATTAGGACATCATCAGTGATTTCTTACTGAACGGATGAGCAAGAAAGGACTTTCATTCTTCCCCTAGCTTTTTTTGCAGCAACTGGCAATAGAGCCTATTCAACATGTTGACACATTATGCCTTCAAGATGGACAGTGATTAATATTTATATGTTACTTATATGTAAGGGTGTAGGTCTATACATATGTTGTATACAGTATGTTCAAATGTGTGTTATGTATGTGTACACTTTGAGAGCAACTAAATTTCATTTTTAATGTGTGCCATTGTGCCCACAGTAAAAAATGACAATAAAGGTTATCTCTCTGTCTGTCTCTTTGTCTCTCTCTCTCTCTCTNTCTGTCTGTCTGTCTGTCTATCTATCTATCTATCTATCTATCTATCTATCTATCTATCTATCTATCTATCTATCTATCTATCTATCTATCTATCTATCTATCTATCTACCTACCTACCTACCTACCTACCTACCTACCCACCCACCCACCCACCCACCCACCCATCCACCCACCCATCCATCCATCCATCCATCCATCCATCCAGTTAATTGTTACTAGAGACAACAAAAGGAGAAAGAGTTTGGGCAAGGAAGATTAAAAAGGAAACGAAGCTCTTTTTTTCCTTATTTCTTTTGCAAATTATCATTACCTAAGCTTTGGAAAAGCCTTTGCTTCCATGCTGAGCTGCCCACACTATCTTTTGGTTGTTTTTTTATTTTATTTTTTAAATGTATGAATAATTATTTAGGTTTTTTTCTTGCTCCCCTTTAATATAGTGTTTAATACAGTGCTGTATTATGTAGGACAAGTTTGCAAATGAGACGTTACAAGTTTCAGGATATAATCTTGGCAACTGTATATATATACTGTGCAGTGATATATTGTGAGCCTTTCTTTTTTTAGTGTCTATTTAAGAGAAGTATGATTTTGCAAATTCTTTGAAGCTTATGAGGGATTTTTTCCTAGAAGATATGAACAGCTAGAGGGAAAGTGGGTTCTGCCACCTTTCCTATTAAGTCTGCTGCATCTTTTATCTTCATTGAGTTCAAATTGTGGTGATTTAAGGGATATTAAATTCATACCAGGACTTTTTTTTTTGCAGTTGAGCAAGATATATGTTTTCTTTTACTAAAATATGGGTAACCTTAACTTACCATAGATTTCATAGAAGACTGATGTATTCTGAATTGCAGGGTGGGAAATCTTTTTTCAGTCTCAAGCTCTAATCCCACAAAGGAAACTTCTGAGAGTTTGGATCTCATGGTGGCTGGATCATTCCCTAGTAGATGGGCAAAGCTCAACCAATAATAACAGCATGCAAATGGAATTTAGAGTTCTTTATGTATATATACACACACAGATATATACATTTCTCTAGCCCTAGCATGGCAAGATATTTTGTACCTTCCTTAGGCTGAGTCTCCAACTTTTCTAATAGTTGGGTTGAATCTCACAGCTTGTAAATACAATGTACACTATTAAATCAAATTTTGAAACCGAATTCTATCTGAAGATGATTGTTCCAGCCTTAATAATGAGTCTAATCCATCTAAAGATGCACCAGTCCAAATTGGTCCCCAATGATCATTGAATGTTTCCATCTTCCCACTTTTGCTGTCCATCTATATTGTCTCTAAAACCCACAGCCCTGTTGTTAAGAAATAAAAGAAATATAGAAATACAGCAAACTCAAGAAATAAACATTTTCTGAGTCTGCTCAGTATTATGATTCTTTCTTGGCAGAAACAGCTCTCTGTCCTGCTGGTAGAAAAAACAGAAGTGAGTTGACAGATCTGGTTCCCTGGGCTGCAGTTTCTCTGACAGTAGTTTTAATAATCTGGGAACCTTGCTTGGACATGTTCCTTTCCCTACACTTTATGAAGACAGATCAAAACATAGCCATGTTTATTTTTTAAAAAAGTTGGGGAAGCTGTGCTGGGTAAAACACAACAAAATGTTTGAGGTGAAGGAAATGCAATTGTTTTAAGCTTCAGAGTAATGGGTTAGGACAGTGGTTCTCAACCTTTTTAATGCCGCGACCCCAACCGGTCGTAAGTCGAGGACTAAACCGGTCATAAGTCGAGGACTAAACTGGTCGTAAGTCGAGGACTAAACCGGTCGTAAGTCGAGGACTACCCAACCGGTCATAAGTCGAGGACTTTCCCTGCCCGGGAGCGCCGTGCATGCATGGTTCCGCCCCCTGCGCCGGCCGAGGCGTAGTTGGCAAGTGGCAGAGACGGAGCAGGCCGACCACCAGCTGGCCCAGCCCAAGGGAGGTAAAGCACCTGCCGGAAAAGGGGGAAAAAATGGCGGACAAAAAAAATGGCGGACAAAAAAATGGCGGACAGCCTTGCTTGGCAACCCCCATGAAATGGTCGATCAACCCCAAATGGGGTCCCGACCCACAGGTTGAGAACCACTGGGTTAGGACAAGATGAAAAATGAAACTTTTGGGAAATTGAGTGCAAGAAAGGGAGTGCGATGGAGCGAAAGGCCATGTTCTCATACCATACCACAGTTAATTTAGACAATAAACCATTTACATCTGCTTCTCGGATGTTCTAATCATACAAACTAGGTTTTAAATAAAGTCATTTTGAAACTGAGAGCCACTCATTTCTCTAAGTTCTTGACCAGGAAAGCATTGGCAAGGCCTCATGACATGATAGCTTCTTCCCATTGGCCAGTCACCAATGGCTATTGCTGCCAGTCAGGATTAGGTGTGTGTGTTATGTTCTGTGCTGCCAGGTCTTATCAGTGAGTTCTTGAATGGCGAAGTTGCTTTTCCAATCACTCTTGTTCTCCATCTTTTTCTTAGAAAACTAAGCAGGCAAAAGGATTATCTGATTTAAATGTTCCCGTAACATGATGGACAGATAAAGTAGTTTAATCCAATGCAGAGTGGATATTTTTAGATCTAAGTTTAATTCCCATTCCATGATCATGTGATCCTTTTTGCTGTCCACCCAATCTCACCCCTTGATCAAATATGTGTATGTTCAAGGAATTCCCAGGAAATATTTCTTCATCAGTGTCTTTTCTGGAGTTGGGTTAGCATCAAAGTAACAAACATAGAGGTTTTCTTTTTCAATTTCTCAATTCTACTGCCTCTGAAGTCTACTGCCTTCCACTTTCTCCAAGCAGAGGCATTTACAGGATCCATTGCTTTTGTCAAAGTGATGAGAGCAGAATTCTCAGAGTTGTGCTATTGCACTGTGAGCTTCTCCCCTTTTGTGCATGTTTGTAACATCCCAACATATGTAGAAAAGGGATGGAGCTTGTATCACGTCTGTGCAGTCCCCATCCCTCCACTCTGAGCAGCTGCTATCTCCACAGTTTAGGCTTCAACCAGGAAGGTGTCCCACACCCCAAGGCCAAGTACTTCACTGCCAGATGAAAGAAGAAATGATTGCTAAGTTTAGGCTGAGGTGAGCCTATCTGTGCTGTTGTTGTTAGTTGCGAAGTTGTGTCCAACCTATCGCGACCCCATGGACAACATTCCTCCAGGCCTTCCTGTCCTCTACCATCTTCTGGAGTCCATTTAAGCTCACGCCTACTGCTTCAGTGACTCCATCCAGCCACCTCAATTCTCTGTCGTCCCCTTCTTCTATTGCCCTCAATCTTTCCCAGCATTAGGCTCTTCTCCAGTGAGTCCTTCCTTCTCATTAGGTGGCCAAAGTACTTGTGTTTCAACTTCAGGATCTGGCCTTCTAAAGAGCAGTCAGGGTTGATTTCCTCTAGGACTGACCGGTTTGATCGCCTTGCAGTCCAGGGGATCGCAGGAGTCTTCTCCAGCACCAGAGTTCAAAGGCCTCAATTCTTTTGCGCTCAGCCTTTCTTATGGTCCAACTTTCACAGCCATACATTGCAACTGGGAAAACCATGGCCTTGACTATACGTACTTTTGTTGGCAGGGTGATGTCTCTGCTTTTTAGTATGCTGTCTAGATTTGCCATAGCTTTCCTCCCCAGGAGCAAGCGTCTTTTAATTTCTTGGCTGCACCATCTGTGGTGATCTTGGAGCTGAGGAAGATAAAATCTGTCACTACCTCCATTTCTTCCCCATCTATTTGCCAGGAATTGAGAGGGCCGGATGCCATGATCTTGGTTTTCTTAATGTTGAGTTTCAAGCCAACTTTTGCACTCTCCTTCTTCACCCACATCAAGAGGCTCTTTAGTTCCTCTTCATTTTCTGCCATTAGCGTGGTATCATCTGCATATCTTAGATTGTTGATATTTCTCCCAGCAATCTTAATTCCAATTTTTGATTCATCTAGCCCTGCCTTTCTCATGATCTGTATTAGTTTCTAAACAAATTTGTTCTGAATTGTACATGTAGTTCTCGACTTACAAGTTTGTTTAGTGACTGTTCGAAGTTACAATGACACTGAAAAAAGTGACATGAGAGTTTTTCACACTTATGACCATTGCAGCATACCCATGGTCACATGTTCAAAATTCAGACCCTTGCCATCTGGTTTGTATTTATGGCCCAGTGTCCCGGGCAGTGGTGGGATTCAGCCAGTTTGCACCAGTTTGGCAGAACCGGTAGCTAATTTTTTGTTGACTTCGGCAAACCGGCTGAAGCCCTAGCCCTTTTTTACAAGACCCAGAACGGACCACAGGAGTGCATGGACACCACTTCTGGAAGTCCGTTCTGAGCCTCGGAGGCCCAGGGGAGGCCTCCCAGGCCCAGAACAGCCCACCGGAAGTGCATGGATGCCACATCCAGAACTCTGTTCTGGGCCTTGGAGGCCCAGGCCCAGAATGGACTTCTGGAAGCAGCATCCACACAGAGAACTGGTTGTTCACGTATTTGAATCCCACCACTGGTCCTGGGGTCACCTGATCCCCTTTTGTCACCTCCTGACAAGCAAAGTCAATGGGGAAGCCAGATTCACCCAACAACCATGTTGCTATCTTAACAACTGCAGTGATTCACTTAACAACTGTGATTCTTTGATTCTCCTCATCATCTTGCTGCTTGAATAAGAGTGTTGTTATTGTTGTTGCGTCTGTGTTACATTTCTGGTTTCCCTCCCCCAAGGCAGGACTAAATGGTTGTGTCTTCTGTCTCCTTCAAGCATGAACCTGACCAGATGGATTCATTGCCCAACAAATTGAGGAATGGGGTGTTCAGAGCTGTTTAGCCTTCTTTGGCCTTGTGACAATTGTAATTTCAAAATCATTAACCTTGACTGACAGATGACTAAATGGGAAATCTTTAGCAGCCTCCACAGCTCAGATGGAGAAGAATCAGGAGAAGAACCACATGAGAAAATAGAAAGAAAGAGGCACCTCCCAGCTCCAGAAGGTGAGCTTTATTTATTTAGCAGGTGAGGAAAATCCAGTTTATTTTATGAATTACAACTTGGGGGGTGGGGGAATTGCAGAGTGGGTGTGAATAATCAAGCAGCTATCCTATCACACTTTCAACCAGTTGGATATCACTGAACCTAGTTGGTAAAGATTGCATTGGGGATCTTATTTTGAGAAAGGAGTCTTTGCATTTCAACAACAATATGTTATTATTTCCCCCCCCCCGAATGCCTATCTGTGTTAAAAAGCAGTTGTAAAAAGGTTATATTGGAACATATCCCTTCAGAGCCAATGTTTCTCAACCCTGACAATTTTAAGGCATGTGGACTTCAACTCCCAGAATTCCACAGCCAGCATTGCTGGCTGTGGAATTCTGGGAGTTGAAGTCCACATGCCTTAAAATTGTCAAGGTTGAGAAACACTGCTTTTCAGACCAATGCATTGCCTTGCCTCCTAGAATTCTATCTATAGAAATTAATATTCACTTACAATTCGGGGAGGGGAGCAGCATTTCCCAATCAAATGATTTTTGGGATAATTAGCTTCAGGCATGAAAATGAATCATGACGATGAAATGCCATGAAGCTGGAAGACAGTTTGATCCCAATTGCTTTTCAAAACACATGAAGCATTGTTATTGCAGCCATAATATTTAGATAGAGAATATTTCTCTCCTCACGTAAAGTGCACTTATCTGGTATTATTCCTATGTAAATTAAAAGAATCTAATCACCTTATTGGAAAGGCTGGTGGAAAGAGTGACAACTGTCATTTGACGTCATCTGAAGTAGTGGCTGATTCCTTTCTTATATGGAGAGCCTAGTGCGGTGTTTCTCAAACTTGGCAACTTGAGATGTGTGGATGTCAATACCCAGAATTCCCCAGCCAACATGCTGGCTCTGGCATTCTGGGAGCTGAAGTCTGGACATCTAGCTATTACAGGTACTCCTTGATTTACAACATTTGTCTAACCACTTCTGGAAGTTACAACACTACTGAAAAAAAGTGACTTGTGACCGATCCTCACACTTAAGACCATCACAGCATCCCCATGGTTGTGTGATCAAAATTCAGGGGCTTGGCAACGGGCATGTATTTATAATGGCTGCAGCATCCCAGGGTCATGTGGTCACCATCTGCAAACTTCCCAGCTGGCTTCCGACCAAGCTATGTCAATAGGGGAAGCTAGATTCTCTTAAGGACCACACAATTCAGTTAATTGCAGTGATTTGTTCAATAACTACTGCAAAAAAGAATGTAAAATCATGTGCGACTCCCTTAAGAACTGTCTTGCTTAGCACTGGAAATTCTGATCCCAATCGTGGTCGTAAGTCGAGGACTACCTATATAGACTTTGCACTTTGGGAAAGATGGCCGTAGTTCATATTATACAAAACTCTCTCCTCCATCCCACTTCACTTCCTCCGTGTCACATACACAATTTGGCTCTTAATCATTGGAAACATCATGCAAAAGGTGATATGATTTGTGCTAATGCACCATGACAACAGTTTCCACAGCCTGTAAGTACCTTTATGTGCCTTCATCAAAGCTGTGACTAAAGCTGTCAATGAGCCTGTCAAGAGATGGATACTTTGTTAGGCCAGCAATGACTTTATTACAGGGTGGATAGATGGATGGATGGATGACAAGACAGACAGGCAGGAAGAAGACCTGCGATCTCTGCATTGCTGCTAAATCACACGTGCCAGAAAGTGAAACTGCTCCTGATAAATTATAGCCATTTGTTCAAAAGAAAGAACACAGAAGTATCTGATTGTTTCATAATCCAATCCAAGGTACCCAAACTTATTTTATGCTAAGTGTAATAGCTATAATATAATTAAGTACAAAATTCCCCACTCTCTTTTAAACTAGATTAGATAATTTCCCCCTCCTAGCTGTGCTATTTAAACTGCACATAAATCTTAATGTTCAGAAAATCAATGTGAGTTCTTCCCTTGCTTCTCTTTGTATTGCTATATTATCTCTCTCTCTCTCTCTCTCTCTCTCTCTCTCTCTCTCTCTCTCTCTCTCTCTCTCTCTCTCTCTCTCTCTCTCTTCTCTTCCTCCTCTCTATCGGCTTCCTCCTCCTTTTTCTTCCCTCCTCCGAGCCACGCCCCACCGCCAGACCCACTGCAGCTGCCGGAGCTCCTCATCTTCCTGCCTAATTGGCAGGGCTCCTGCAAAGTCTCTCAGCTGGCCCCATTCTCACCATTCTCACCCCAACTCCGCTACATATCTATCTATCTATCTATCTATCTATCTATCTATCTATCTATCTATCTATCTGTCTGTCTGTCTGTCTGTCTGTCTGTCTGTCTGTCTGTCTGTCTGTCTGTCTGTCTGTCTATCATCTCTCTCTCTCTCTCTCTCTCTCTCTCTCTCTCTCTCTCTCTCTCTCTCTCTCTCTCTCTCTCTCTCTCTCTCTCTCTCTCTCTCTCTCTCTGTTTGTTGGGACATACATTCTCTTGAGATGAAGAAGAAGTGTATTTTTTTTATTTTGCTAATAAAACTGACATAGTTAGAGTTACTAGCCACCTGGAAAAAAGAGGACATGTCCACCTTTTTCTCCTCCTGTCCCCTATCAGCTCCATAAGCTTTATTTAAGACATAGCCTTAAAATAAAATATTGTCCATTTATTTTGAGAGGCCTAGGAAGCTGCCTGAGCAATGCTTCCTTAATTGTTGGCCTTGCAAAGTAGTCCAGACAAGAAGCAAACCTAGTTGTACTACTACCTCTACTTTATTGTAAGTATATATTAACAGAATCTTGCAGATCTGATAATACATTTCTCCCCCATCACCTTTACAGGCCAAGAAACTAGGGAGGGTCTCTTCTGAGACGTTCGCCATGCTCACGTTCCTTCTGCATGTTGAACTGCCTCTTATCCAACCATTCCCTTGGCTGTGGCTCTTTACCTTGTCTCCCAAGATCACTCCCACATACCATTATATTAATACTCTAAGTCAGTGGTGGCGAACCTATGGCATGCGTGCCAGAGGTGGCACTCACAGCCCTCTCTGTGGGCACGCGCACCATTGCCCCAGCCCCGCCTCCCCCCACTGCCCCTCCTCACCAGCAGCCCCCCTGGAGGAGAGTCGCCCCCGAGCATGGCCCGTGCAGAGCAGTGCAGCCAAGGAAATGGCAGCTGGGCAGCAGGGATATGACTCCGCCCTCACGCCCTGTCACATGCAGTTGATGCTGTGGGGCGCAGATGGAAGGCGTGGCTGCCATAGCACTGCTGGGCCGCCTGGGTGAACTGCGGCAGGCTGTAGAGGCGGTGGGTGGCCCTGCGGGTGTGGGTAGAGCGCGGGGGCGGAGTGGGCAGGGGTGGGGGCACAGCGCAGGCAGGGGTGGCAGGGAGGGGCCAGTTTTGGGGCACTCGGTCTCTAAAAGGTTCGCCATCACTGCTCTAAGTGCTAAGCACAAGGCAACAAGCTCCTCTATTTGACTCTAATTGTTGATTAATATCCTCTCCCTTGTGCCCCTGCTTGAAACTGACAAGCTTTTAATCAGTTACATACTAAAGGTTTTTGCTTCCTAAGCAAATGCTCTAGCACATTCCTGCAATTGAAAACCCAATATTTCTAATGCTGGAACAAGTAATTTCACATATAGATAGAACATAATCCTTTCTTCTTCTTCTTTTTTTTTTGCATTTTTTTCACTGTATTTTTTTTTGTCACAGATGACAAGAACGTTAAACAGTTAATGTATTCCCCTTTGCCCCATCCCTGCCGTTTGTCTTCCTTTCCAATTATCCATGTCCCGTATCCTCCTTTGCCTGTTGAAATATCTGATAACCTTAGACATTTTCATATAAAGATGAATTTTTTTTCTTTTGGGGAGGGATTAAGCATTATGGAATAATGGGTATTATGTTAGAATTGTTATTGTGCTTGAAGGGCTGACTGTATGATAAGTATAAGGATTTCTTTTCATTAATGTAGGGTTTTTTCCGGAACTAAGAGCAGAGATTAACTTTTTGAAATGGATGGCCACGTGAATTCACATCCATCACAGAGGGTATTGTGCAACTTCATTTGTGGTACACTGAACTCTACCCAGTAGCATGGAACGCATCAGTTTCTGCCTTCCTGGTCAACAAGGTCTCATGATGCCTTGTTGATAATCCTATCCTTATATGGATTTAGAACAGCCATTAGTTCCTTGCCTTAGCCAGACCTGAAAAAGCTTGCATAATTTGTGGCATTATTGGCATTGTGCATGAGCAAAAGGTAGGCAAAAAGCAACTGGTAGAAAGCTGGTCATTTTTAGGGGAAACACCAGGCATCCTCTCATTAGTGGGCATTGAACTGATATGAGGAACTGGAACAGCTGTTCCTTCAACCTGTTACCCTCCAGGTCACCTGGGATTAACTACAAGGATTGTGAGCCAGTAGAGAACCACAGAATTTAAATAAAATTAACAAGTCTTAGGAGTAGTGTAAGAATTAAAAAGTAGGTGCTGAACACTCAATTGCTTGCATCTCTCAGAGAGGAGTCTGTTGTGGGTCTGATGGCCTTTGATTAGTCTTTGTTTGCTTTCTCTAAATGACTGACTGGCAGTGCTTTGTGGTCATTTGGGGACAGAGAAAAACTTCAGCACGCCTTGGCCAATAGGGCAGTTTTAATAGGAATCTTCTTTGAATGGAGTTCCAGTTCAGATGTGGTCTTCAATACATCCATACAGGTGGACTTCAACTTCCAGAATTCCCCAGTCAGCCATGTTGGCTGGGAAATTCTGGGTGTTGAAGTCCACAGGTCTTAAAGTTGTCAAGGTTGGACACCTCTGATTTTCCTAATTTGACATTGACCTGCACTGACTGGCAGCAGTTCTACACAATTTTCCTAGGCTCTCTTTGCCTCTCTCTCCTTCTATTTCCTGGCAATATTAGTATTTTATTGTGGCATTTTGGCATATAAACCTTGAGATATTGCACATTTCGGACATTCTTAATAATATGGTGCAAGGAGGAAGGAGTTTTAGCTTTTGGGGGTCCATCATTTTCTTCTCCCTATTGATTAAAAACAATAACAACTCTGATTTCTTTTGTTATTGACTTGGACTGTTTCAAATGAGTTTAATATAAATTCTTCCAGGAACACAGCAGATGTTGGCATTTAGTGCACACGGCTCCATATTTCCGTTTTGCCTCAGCTTGGCCAGGCTTCTCCTGCTTGCCTTCTGAAAACTGAAGTGACCGCTCAGCTTCAGTACTGCAGCCAGAAAAAAAAACCAAAAACGATTTGCTGGATGTAAGGGGTGTTCTTTCTATCTGGTCTGGCCAGGTTAAGGTGGGGAAATGTGAAGTAATTAATAAAAGGATAAAAGAGTCAGAGATAGCCAGCCAAGAAAAGAACAGAAAATATGAAGATTAGCAGCCCTAATAAAATATTATTCTATCATCAGGCTTTTACAAACACTCCTGACAGGAGCTGTTAGCTCACCGTTGAGTCAAACAAATACAGTGACACTCTCTGAATTGAGGCTGTGGCCTCACCGCTAGTGGTGGTTGTGTCAAATATCAGAAACCCTTCTGGCCTGAGCTGTGATGGACATGAAATCTGGGCAAAAAAAAAAGTCTCTGAACACTGATATGGAGCACATTTGGCTAAACAGACAGGTTATCCATAGCTGGAGCAAAGGCAAGGCCCAGCAAGATTCTGCGCTGCAACAAGTGATGTCTGTGGAGATTCTCAGTCATCCAGGTCATAGTTGTCTCAAAAGTGTTTTTTCTAAAGGCAACTGGACGGTTTTTTCCAGGAGGAGGCGGAGGAGGAGGAGGAGGAGAGGAGGAGGAGAGGAGGAGGAGAAGAGGAGGAAGAGGAGGAGGAGGAAGAAGAAGAAGAAGAAGAAGAAGAAGAAGAAGAAGAAGAAGAAGAAGAAGAAGAAGAAGAAGAAGAGGAGGAGGAGGAGGAGGAGGAGGAGGAGGAGGAGGAGGAGGAGGAGGAGGAGGAGGAGGAGGAGAAAGAGGAAGAGGAAGAAGAAGAAGAAGAAGAAGAAGAAGAAGTAGTAGTAGTAGTAGTAGTAGTAGTAGTAGTAGTAGTAGTAGTAGTAGTAGTAGTAGTTTTGCTTCTCACCCAAGAAACTTCATTGGTTCTGTCAGGATGGTGGGGTCGATGGAAGGATTAGTTTTGACAAGATGGATCATATTGTGTGTCATCTGGATGTTAGCTCTTGAGGCCCACTTGGGGGTTTATCTGTGCCCTCAGGGTCACCTAAATCGAAGTACAAATTGGGAGGAAACTTCTTGGAACTGCTGCAAGGGTTGCATTGTAGACAGGAGATAGGTGGTGTCTTATCCTTCACCCTCTCTTGAGAGAGGGCTGTTCACTATTAACATAAATGGCCTCTTTTACTCTTCTTTCAAACCAATGGTCCTCTCTATTCAGTGGTCTTCTCTCAAAATCAAAGATGCAGGTAGAGGGCGATGTAGGGGTGACGGGGAGCTGTGGGGCTGAGCAAGGAGTTCCCCTGGCATCGAGGTCCTGTGGTATGGGTAAAGGAAGCTACTCGGGACAGCCGCGGGCTCCTCTATTGCTAGGACTCAGCGCCTTCCCTTCCCTCTCAGGCACCTGTTGCTTTCCCGGTTGGTTAGGACAGGTGGCTATTCAACAGGTAGAGGTTCCTTATTCCTGGAGGAATGGGGGGGGGAAGCTGAGGAATGCCTGCCTGGCCAGAGCCTGTGAGGGGAGAAGGACCCTCCGTTGCTGAAGACCCTGGACAGCACTTTGTCTGGAATGGTGTCAGGCCTCAGACAAAGGGGTGGACTAGATGACCTCTGAGGTACCTTCCAACTTTGAATTGTTCTGAAATGGGGCAAGGCATTGAGGGAGGGATGCAAGGGTTCCCTGGGGTGGGTTTTGGTGAAACCACAACTGTCACACAACAGGGAAGCTTTGAGTTTGGTGACATGATGGATTGTGTGAACCCAGGCTGGCCTTCAGGGTTCATCCCAGGCAAAGATGAGGCTGGACAGCCATTTGCCTGAAACGGGATAGGCTCTTCTGTCTGGGCAGGGGGTTGGACTAGACGACCTCTGAGGTCTCCTCCCACTCTCTTATTCTGAAACCTTAAAGTCAACATTCTGGATATTGCATGCAACTGACAGAAAAGAAGTAAACCATGCACGGCTATAACAAGAAACCTTGTTTTTCAGGGATAAAACATGGCTAGGAGTGGAAAACTTTGTCCACTGTTCACCCTATGAGCCCACTTCAGCTGGGACTTCTGCTGCTAATTCTAGGAGTTGTAGTCCCCAAAAAGAGTGGAGAGCATAAAACTGAGGAAAAAGAATAAAAGAATAACAGAGTTTGAAGGGACCTTGGAGGTCTTCTAGTCCAACCCCTTGCTCAGGCAGGAAGCCCTATACCATTCCCAACAGTGACTGCACTGCTCTGCAAGGCTGTCTTGTTGGGGGGATGGATAAAAGGTCTAATCAGGCCTGAGGCTGAAATCCAAGGAACTCCTGGGGTGGCTGCTGCTGACTCCTGGCAGAAGCGGATTGCGGGAAGCATCACCAATGGCCCATCTCCGGCAGTTGGGTGGGAGAGGGGAGAGGTGACCAAGGCTGTCTTTCAAACAAGCTTCTGCTTGGGAAGAGGAGGCATACAAGACAGAGCTTCACCTCTCCCCTTCTCCCTCCCCTCCACAGGTACAGGTAGTCCTCGAGTTACAACCGTTCATTTAGTGATCATTCAAAGTTACAAAGTGACCTATATGACCGTCGCAGCATCCCCCTGGTCACGTGATCAAAATTCAGATGCTTGGCAACTGGCCTATACTTACGACGGTTGCAGTGTCCCGGGGTCATGTGATCGCCTTTTGCGATCTTCTGACAAACCAAGTCAAGAGGGAAGCCGGATCCACTTAACAACCGTGTTAGTAACTTAACTGCGGTGTTTCACTTAGCAACTGTGGCAAGACAGTTTGAGAAAGGGGGCAAAACTCACTTAACAACTGGCTCGAAATTTCCGGCTGAGTTGTGCTCGTTAGGTCGAGGGCTGTTCGTAATCTGCCCCAGTAACACCGTACCACTGTTCTCTTCCTCTCTTCCCTGTGGAGCCTTCCCTGGAGAAAAGGCCACGCTGGAGCCATGACAGAAATGCAGCCAGAATAATCAGCACCTTAGGCTGAGAAGGGACAGTTCATGGGAGAGTTAACTTCCTGCTCGTGGTCAGAGTTTGGGGCATTTTTGCTCCAGGGGAAAAGGCTCTAGTGAAAACAGTAATAGTCCCTCTGCTCATTTTTCAGTCTGATTGCAGTCAGAACATAAGGACGCCTGAATAGAGATGGTGATGATGATGGCCATTACTTTAGGGAGAAGCTAATCCATGGCGAACGCTCGCTGTTCATTGTTTTCTGGTCACGGTGACCTGCTTGACGGTGTTTTGCTGCTGCCAATCCCCGCCCCCGTTTGAACAACAAGTGCAGTGCTGTTTTGCGCAGACCTTTCCCTCTCCCGATGGCTGAGAACGCTGTGAGCTTTTCTCTCGTGCCTGCTGGGCTGTCAGAGAAGCTGGCCTGGCTCCCAGCAATCTTTCGCCCGAGAGAGGGAGCAACACCTTGTCAGGAGAAGTGAGATCTGAAGATCTGCTGATGCTGGGCAGAAGGATCAGGATCCCGGAGGCGATCTGACGTTGTACGTCTCCAAGACTGACAACCAGAAGCACCTCTTGTGAGGATGCAGATGACAGACTGAGCCGGGAAGAAGCTCAGCTTTTAGTTTACTTTCCATCTATTTCTCTGGACCTCCTGCCCATCTATTCTCGTTGTTGTCACTCATGGAAGCACCTGTTTTCAGACTCTAATGCAGGGGGAGTCAACCTTGACAATTTTAAGGCATGTGGACTTCAACTCCCAGAATTCCACAGCCAGCATTGCTGGCTGTGGAATTCTGGGAGTTGAAGTCCACATGACTTGAAATTCTCAAGGTTGACTACCCCTGCTCTAATGGGCCTCCCATTGCTGCCACCAAGGCAGGGCCATTTTACGGTCTTTTGTTAATAGGCCACTTGAAATGGCATCCTTATGGCCAACCAACTGGCCTTCCCATGGTTCCCTGAGGGGGTGACATCTCACTTCCCAGGAGCTCAGAAGAAATGCTCCTTTTCCTAAACAAGCCTTGTTTTAGCAAAACGATGCTCTGAAGTTTCCTGTGTCCATATGAAGGAAAAGATAGGCCAGTCTCCTTCACTTTCCATGTTTAAGTTGTTCAAAGGCCTATTTTGCTTCCCAGAAGCTACCTGACCTCAAATAGTGGTGATGAAAGCAATGAGAATGTTGTCTTCCTCTTAATTGCTGGCAGGGAACGACAAAGATCATCAAGAAGCACCTGGCATGAAGAAACCTCAGATCCCTAAAAGACCTGGGAATCGAGGGAGGTTGCAGCAGGAGATGATTGTACAACAAACAGCATTCATATACAGCTCTTTATCACCGGGTAACTAAATAAATGCAGGCGTATTTTCACTGCACCTGTTTCAATTTCTCAAATTCCTCTTCTCTTTTGAAACACAATCTGAAGGCAAATTCTCTGGCGTAGCATTAAGCGAGAACTGGTGCAAACAGACGCATGCATCTTTCTCTGCTCCTGCTTGTGAGCAGAAAGTGATGCAGGGGGAGCTGATGTAGAAGAAGAAACACCTGTTGATCTTCTTGGGCTAGGGCTGATTGGCCCCTTCCTTCCTCCAGCCTTCACAGCCTTCTCCTCCAGCCTTCACAGGGCTGGTAAAAACAGTTGAAGGAGCTATGCAATTGGGTGGGTTGGCGGTAAGAACTCTGATGTGAAAGAACCAGTACAGCAAGGTCAGTTCCTGTGAGAGAGGGTGCCCTTGGAGGGGAGCTGGCGTGATGAACTACAGTGAAGTGGCAGTTTCCCAGAAACGAGGGAGAACATTCCAGAAAGAGGTGGGAAACAAGAGGCAGCATTGCCTGGAGTTGGAAGGAGGCGGAGGAAGAGAGTAATGATAACCACTGCCTAGACCAGTGATGGCGAACCTTTTAGAGACCGAGTGCCCAAAAACTGCCCCCTGCCCCCACTCCGCCTCCCGCCCTACCTACTCCGCCCCCCGCCCACAGGGCCACACACTGCCTTCATGGCCCACTGCAGCAGATCACCCAGGCAGCCCTGCAGTGCCATGGAAGCGGCACCCTCCACCCACACCCCGCAGCATCATCTGCATGCTATGGGACGTGAGGGCGGAGTCTTATCCCTGCTGCCCGGCTATGTCCTTGGCTGCGCTGCTCCGTGCGGGCTGCGCCCAGGGGCAACTCTCCTCCAGGGGGCTGCTGGTGAGGAGGGGGCCATGGGGGGAGGCGGGGCTGGGGCAACAGTGCGCGTGCCCATAGAGAGGGCTCCAAGTGCCGCCTCTGGCACGCATACCATAGGTTCGCCACCACTGGCCTAGACGAATCACCCAGGGTATATCTGTTAGGGTGAGTGTAATAATAACGGTTTAGTCTGGAATGATTCTCTCTGTTCTGTATAAGTAAATAAAGTACTGAACCGTCATTGAATTGTTGTATATTATTCTTGGGCTAAGACTGACAGTTCCTGCTTGAGCGAGTTGGTGAAGGTTGTAGAGCTGGTTCTCATTCTATCCTCCCTCATCATCCAGTGGATCATGAAGTTAATCTTAGTTTTTGGAAGTAAAATGGGGGGAAAGATGCAGAGCAGGGCTTCAAGAGCTGTTTCCAGTCTCCTAATGACATATCCATTCTGAGTCACATGACATACAAGGAAAACTGGTGCTCAATTTGTTCTCCCATAGGAATGTATTAGGGAACTTCCCCCCCCCCCCAGACTTTTCTCCTTTCTAGCCCCCAGTTGGATTTGGCCCATTGTTAAATTGAATCTTACTTTCTGCCAGACTAAATTTGATCTTGTTCCATTATGCTTTTAGAAATGTATCCATGGATGGACAAAAAGAAGGACAGGATTTTGACTCTGCTTCACATAATTACTTTTCAACATTCTGTCAGGTTGGAAAGAATAAAAATACCATCCCCAAACCTATCTCTCATTCATTTTCTGTGAAACAGTATTACTGTGAATAATAGAGACATTCCAAAAGATTTCCAAATTGTATTCCATTGTTTAATTTCATTTTGGTTTGAATGTTGGTCTTAAGCTTTATGGGGGTTTGGGGCTTGACCTCATCGGTATGCTGGTGATATTGATGGCAATGATGCTGATAACCTCATTATTTCTTTTGACCCCAGACCATCCAAGTGAGGTTGTCAGGTTTCTGCCCCTATGAGGGTTTGGATAAGGAGGAACTGTCTCCAACTCGGTCCTGCCAAGACTGATTGAGTGTTTGAGCCCCCTAGATCAGAGGATATGTGAAGGATCATTCGCAAGAAAGATATATTTTGGTTTGGAGAAGATGGATAGATTATATTGAGCGTAAATATGGGACTAAAAAATATCATTTGGCTTTTGAGTGAATTTTAGAGTATTATTGTTGTATAAAGGTTAGAATATTTTATTTAGTATTATTCTTAATTATTAAGGTGTTGTTATTATTATTGTTTCTAATAATTGTATATCTGTTTAAAAGAGAGTTAAAGGAGGTTATAGATATGTTATTTTAATAGTTGATTAATGTTAATTAGAGTATGATTATGTTATTGTTAACCCTGTGATGGGCACTGGGAAGTGAGGGGGGAGGGGGGGTGGAAGGGTGGGAAGGGGAAGGAGGGGATTTATATTGTAAAATTTGATAAAATTTTCAATAAAAAAAAAAGACTGATTGAGTGTTTGAGCCCCCTAGATCGGAGGATATTCCATCTTTGACCTTGGATGGGGTAGCACTTCCTTCTTCAAGGCTGGAACACAATCTGGGGGTCTTCTTGGACTTGCAACTCCGGTTTGAAGAGCAGATGTCAGCTGTGGCCAGGAAGGTCTTTGCACAACTCCATCTGGTGTGCCAGTTCCATCCTGCTAATCTTCCATCTTCCAAAGCCTGGGGAACATCCCTCCCCCTCCCGATTTTAACAAAAAGAGCATGATTTTGCAGAAGTCTGGGCATCCAGTTACAGTGATCGAGTCTCTCCTCATTCTCTGCCTCCCCAAAGCAGGCTCGAGAAGATTAAATAAGTAGCTTTATTGCAGAGAATTAGGACGAGCCACGTACAAGAAGTTCTCCATCTAATAACATCCAGAGTCCCTGCCCTTTATACATATATATAAAGGGCAGAGACTCTGGATGCTATTAGATGGAGAACTTCTTGTACGTGGCTCATCCTAATTCTCTGCAATAAATATCTCACAAAAGTTTCTGCCATCTGTCTCTTGTTTGCGAAACAGCCTTTTCTGTCAGAGATTCCCCTGTCACCAGCTTCAGCCCTGACATAGCCTCCTTCTTGTGAGCAGATCGGATCGAATCGATGTCTGGATTGCCAAGGGAGGCGTGCTTTTTGTTCACCAGCAGAGGGCGGTGCAGGGGGCTTGATGGCGAGGCAATTATGGCCATATGCTCGCTCGGCTGGTTTTCTATTGGAACACAAGTCATCTGCAAGAGCAGGGTGGTGGGAGGGGGGAAGGAATAAATTAAATAAATTAAATAAATAAATAAATAAATAAGGGCAGGAAAAGGGAAATACGGTAGAAATCATTGTCCTTTAATTTTAATATAATATATTGGAGTGCCAGAGAAGACACCAGATGTGCATTGTTCAATTGAACCCATTTATACCATGTGAAGAGAAATAAATGTAAAGGAAAACCATAGAACTGTACGACTGAAAAAGAGGGAAGACATGTGAAGAGGTGTGTGTGTGTGTGTGTGTGTGTGTGTGTAAGAGAGAGAGAGAGAGAGAGAGAGAGAGAGAGAGAGAGAGAGAGAGAGAGAGATATTCACTGATACACTTTAGGCATGTGTGCTGCTGGCAGCTTTACGTATTGGAGTTGTGCTCGTTTCTGTATAAGAGAAATAAAGCGGAGCAAATCTGTGATTCAAGGATATCTTGAAAGGTTCACTGCACATTTGCCCACTTCGTCTTTTTCCCTCGTAGCTGAGTTAATTCCTGAGGTTACTGGATCCCCCTGGTGAGAGGGCTTGCGTGTCTGAGGCCTGTGTATGAAAACAATGGCAGCAATGAGGAGCTGACTCAGGCCCTCCAACGCATTGGCTTCATTTCACCAAAGTATTTAGATCAAAATCTCATCCGTGGAATGCAAATTGGAAGCAGATTTGGTCACAGTGACTGGAGGCAGATGTTCAAAGGTAATGTGTGTAGAAATCTCCCTCCCTCCACCCACTCAAAGATATATGATAATTTTGTTCCTCCCCAAAGGAACCGCTCAGCTAAGAGAGTTGGAAGGAGTGGTGGAAGCTGAAATGTTAGCAAGACTGTTTGGCTTCCTTCCTTCAGCACCACTTTCGTTCAAGACATCTTTAATTCTAAGAATTATCAGAGGACCGTCTACTACCTAACAATATTATTTTTGAACGATTGCCCAGTTCAGGGGTAGGCAACCTTGGCTCTTTTATGACTCGTGGACTTCAGCTCCCAGAATTCCTGAGCCACCTTGGCTGGCTCAGGAATTCTGGGAGTTGAAGTCCATGAGTCATAAAAGAGCCAAGGTTGTCTACCCCTGGTCCAGTCCAAGACTGATTTAAACATATATTCCCATTAGAAGATATAGGGCTTTGAAATTCCCATCCAGACAGTTCTGATTTGTCCATTTGGCAGAGAAAGAGAAATGAAACTTGCTAGAAAAGATGATATCCTAAAAATGTTGTTAGTGTTTCCAGCCTATTGTGGACTACTTTGTTTAAAGAAATGCTGATATGAAGCAGGTGCTTATTCATTGATGGTATTTATTGCTACTGACATTTGCCGTGTCCTGCTGCTGTAAATCAATGAATGCCATTGAGAAGATAGAGATAAATTATTTTTGTGTTCTCCTACTCCCTCTCTCCGCAACTGGTCCTTAACCAAAGAAACGACAGGGCAGCCATGCAATCCCAGGAAGGATGCAGCTATTTTAAAGTGTTGAAGACAGATGCCATATTCATGTTTTGGTATGCTCTGAAGTACTTGCAATGTAATCCATCAGGCTGTATAATTCTAAAAGTTTTAAGGCTGAATTTTCCAACTACAACATTTTTTATTATAATATATTTTATTGATTTTTTAACATAGTCACCTTAATATTTGGTAAACAGTGTGTTGTCTGGGTTTACATTTAAAAAACATTCACTAACAATTGGTTTCTATGATCTATAATCCACATAATAGGTTTACTTGATTTCCTCTTTTTCCCATAATATTATCTTTTACCAACCTTTAGTTAATACAATTCTTGTTGTTTTGGTAGATAACTGAGTATATTTTTTTTCCTAATATTTCTACAGATAATCACATCAATATAATATTTCTTTTTTATCTAGTCATTCTAGTTGCCTCATCATAGATCCTGTTTACATTTCTTGTTTACATTTGTTTTTCCCACAATGTTCAAGACATTCTTACTGGTTAAGAGTTTCTCAAAGTTAATTACATTTAAATATTTAAGTCTATTTTTTCTCATGTAAGCCATCCCAGTACTTTTACCTTTCTTAAGGAATAAATAAGACTAAAAAAAGAAAAAAGAAAAATAAGAGTAAAGAAAAATAAAAGGATAGTATGCTACTTAAAATCCATATTTCCTATAAGCTAATACATATTTATTTCCAAACTTTTTCCATTCTTTTTTACCATAATTAAAAATATATTTAATCTTTAAATCTTCCATTTAATAAATCTAGTCATCTAGTCTTTTAACTCTTATTCAAAACATTTTTAATCCATTGTAATTTTCTTAAATTCAATCACATTTAAATATCTAAAACATTTCCTTTATATAAGCCATTTCAACTCTTTTACATTACTCATATCAAGAAATAAAATAAGAAAAGAGAAGAAAAAGAGAGTACTATGTTACTATCACATTTATTGCAGCTGAGGGGATAGGTTTCACAGAAGAAGCTGCAAATAAAAGGGCGAAACATTAGCTAGAGCACAAGAAGGGAAATGGGACGTCTCCATCATCAATAATTTGAAATTCATTTGTAAGCCAAATCCAGAATAACAATTCTTTACTGGGATCATGTCTAAAAATCTTTCCCAGCAAGGTTTGCCTCAGGTATGATAGCTGAGCTAGGATTTTTTTGAGTAATAATAAGCTCTAGATTTGCTGCAATTATTTGAGTAGCTACCATTGATTCCATCTTTCATTTCCAGTTTAACCTTATAATCATCCAGGAACTATCCCGATCAATTATACAAACAGGCAGAGATTTACACAGCACAATCAGTGCAGGCACTGTTCTTCCATGCGAGCAGGTCCATTTAGGACCGGGATAATAATCTCCATTCTTATGAAACTAGTTGCACCATATTACAACTTTGCTAGAATGGTCCATAAGTGGCATTTTGGCTTTTGATTTTTTGCTGGAATGCTGGAGTCCCCAAATCTGAGGCAAGTGCAAGATAGTGGTTTGGTTCACAGGGGAAGATACACTAGGAATGAACAAATAAGCTATGTCTAAATCTCAACCAGATATTCCAGTACATCTTCTGCTCGTCCTTTAGGTTGGGATTATTCAGCATAAAGTGACTTAATGTGGTCTCCTAATCTTTTAGTAATCTTTTAGTAATCTTTTATCCCAGAGGCAAAACTCACCGTGGATAAGGTTTCTTTTTTTAATATATACATTTTGAGAAGGAGCTTTGTGTGTTGTCTCACACATATCCTCTATGATTTCTGTTTGATTTTCCTAGCTGCTGAAAGCACCCTGAGCTTTTGAGAAGGGCCAGCATAGAAAGTTCTCGCTCCCTTTCTTCCATGTTCTTTGGAGCCTGAAGGGAAAAAGAACCCCGTTGGTAGCCTAAAAGAGAAAGAAAGAAAAGAAAAAAAACAACAACCCACCACTACAGACAATTTGTTTGCAAAGTCCTGTTTCCATGGTGACATTTATTGCGGCGTATGAATTAGTGAGTCTTTCCCTGCTCTCTCCAACCCTTCCCCCCCAGAGATGCTTCTGACAAGGTGGTTTTGCTGAGGGGGGAATCCCTGCTTCCCACTGAGGAACTCCTGGCTCAGCCTCACCTGGCAGAGGGAAGTGGCTGAGGCAGCAGGAGATCAAGAAGATTCCCCGGCTGGATCCTGGGTCTATTTGCAAGAAGATAAGAAGATCCGAGGGCTGCTACCCCAAGCAGAATAGAACCGAATTCCGCAGAGGGCTTGGGATTTTCTTTCCAGCCCCTGCCAGCACCTTCAGATTTATTCTCAGGGATTACAAACATCTCTCCCAGAGCATATAATTATGGAATTAAAATCTAATCCTTTTGGTCCCTTAAGAGCTTTAGCCAATCTGTCAGTGGCTCTCTGTGTTAGATGGGAAAAGCCTTATGTATGGCCTCATCAGTAGTCCGACCCCGAGTGATTTCCTAGAGCAGACATGTCAAACTCACGGCGTCACGTGATGTCGCGCAACGTATCAGAGCTTTTTCACCATTGCTGGCAATGGGGTGGGCGCGGTTCCGGTATGATGAAACCGGCCCATGGGCCGGCAGTTTGACACCCCTGTCCTAGAGCCTTTCCTACCCTGGAAAATGTCACCTGTGTTTTTAGGCCCAACCAGCACCCCTATGAGATTTGTGGCTGTTTTATGCAGTCTTTGAAAGGCAAGGCCTTGTTTGGCTTGGTTTTAACTAGAGTTATGCTGTGAAGATGCACACGAACTCATTAACACTGGGAGACGAGCAGTGGTGGGATTCAGCCGGTTCGCAGCACTTCGGCAGAACTGGTAGCTAATTTTTTATTGCCCAGGCCCAGAATGGACTTCCAGAAGCAGCATCCACCCAGAGAACCGGTTGTTCACATATTTGAATCCCACCACTAGAGACGAGGAATAGCTTCAGAACACGCAAGGCTGTCTTACTGCTGAAATGAAGCAGATGGCAGAGATCCTAAGCTGTCCCAAATGGGATTATGCAAATAAGCAGGGTGGTGTACACAAACTCCATCATAGTCACAATTGGCAGGTACCCAAATCTGTGTCCTGGCAGAGGCCACACGTGAACGAACTTTCCCTCTTGTGCCATCTGCTCTGATGAGATGCATCTTTCAGAAGCTCCTTTTAGACCTTTTCCAGGCCTTTACTCGCAGTAGGGCCTGATACAAATCTACCCAAATATTTAATAGCATGGAGCAACTTTCCCTAATCAGGTGCCCTGCATGATGACTATTCCTGTACCCTTATTGTTTTTATTACACTCAGTTCGAAAGATTAATTAAAAGGACAAGTTCTTCACCCTCATTGCATTATGCAGCTTGAAGGGCTGATTCTCTTTGAAGGTGCCAGATGTTGTACAGAGATCTGTCGATTATGCCTGGTTCAGATCCTTGATGCAAGATGTTATTTAGTTCAAAGCTCATTCCCGTCTCTTTGCTCACCTAGGGAGAGGCTTTGTTCTTGCTTCTCTTTGGGGGAACAACACAGCCATCCTTTTCATTTTGTCCCCAAAGGCCCAGGGCTCCCCCACCTTAAAAAGAAATGAAGCGGTAACCTTTGAATTAGCTTCAGCAGTACATAAATCCCAAAAAAATTACAGCACTCCAAAATATACTTAAGATCTGAGTTAAATCCAAGAATAGAAAGCAATATTTTGCACAGGATCACTTCTCAAGCCAAACTCTGTTTTGCCATAATGGGCACTATATTGGATTGCAATATATGTCTAGATCAGTGATGGCGAACCTTTTAGAGACCGAGTGCCCCAAAACCACCCCCGCCTCCCCGCCCACCCCCGCTCTGCACCCCACCCACCCGCATGGCCACCCACCACCTCCACGGCCCACTGCAGCAGATCATCCAGGCAGCCCAGCAGCGCCATGGCGGCCACGCCCTCGCGCCCATGCCCCGCAGCATCATCTGCGTGTGACAGGGCGCAAGGGTAGTCTTGTCCCCGCTGCCTGGCTGCCATGCCCTTGGCTGTGCTCCTCTGCGCGAACCGCGCTCGGGGGCAACTCTCCTCCAGGGGGGGCTGCTGGTGAGGAGGTTGGGGCCACAGGGGGAGGCGGGGCTGGGGCAACGGTGCACGTGCCCACAGAGAGGGCTCTGAGTGCCATCTCTGGCATGCGTGCCATAGGTTCGCCACCACTGGTCTAGATTTTAGCAATCTAAATCACTCTGCAGACATTTTTTTCCACTTTGTACCGAGATCAGACAGTAGCCTATTTTTTTTTGTTCACCAATCTAAGCATTTACATTTAAGATCATTCTCATAAGCAAGTTCATTGCTTTTGATATGCATCTGAAGCATTTCCTTTCCCTTTGCTGTTAGATATTTGGAACGCAGCACTACCCAGCCTGCAGAGGGAAGGAGCCACGAGTTTAGTCTTTGGGAAGTCATGGATGAAGCTAATGTGTGCTACAGGAGCACATTTATACTGCAATGATTTTATGATCCTTATAATAATGCAGTCATAAGAAGCATTACAAGTTGGGTTCTATCCGCTCAGTTCATCGCATAACGTCCAGAATGCTTAGCTTTGTTCTTGGCTGGTGGTGAAAGAGAGGTGGTGTCATGTGATCCAAGATGGTGACTTCAAATACAAACAAAAAGCTATCTTCAGACTGTAAAGTTTTCCATTTCAGCAAATAACTTGAGAGATTTTCACTGATGGTAAAAGATCATCTTGGCATTGTGGCTATCTCTTACTTGCTTACATATTTTTTTAAAAACGTAACTTAAGAATTTTGATTACAATAGTAAAAACTAAGACAAACTAAACTTAGACAAAGAGAAGGGAATAAAAAGTCCAGGAAAAAAGAAAAAGAGAAGAATGTAATAATTAGAAACTTAAGAGTTTCAAATAAACAGCAGGGAACCGGTCTGCTCAAGGTTCCTTGGGCTTTCCTGCCATGGTCAGCTCTGTGAATCCAGTTCACCATACCTTCTCTGGAAATCTTGCTTGCTTACATAATAAAGTCTTAGTATTTGGTCTTAATTTCTTGATTCTGAACACTTCCTAAGAAAGGAGTTCTTCAATATAATTAATGATCAATTAAACCCTAGATAAAACTGAGGCTTTCCCTCTTCCTTCTTAATTCTCAATCTTAACCTTTCTGTTATTCTTAACCCAACAAATGTCTGATCAAGAGCACAAATTGTATTGTAAATTTTCTCTGTGAGTGTGCCCACTCAGTTGAGTTATAATATGCCATTTTAATCCGTTTAATCTCTTTTCTGGACTGGAAGGTGATGCCTAGCTTGTGGATGCAGGGTTCTGCCAGACATGATGTGGCTGTTGGCTGGACATGGCAAGACCTTGTTTTTCGCTCCGACCTTGGCTCAGACATAACTTCACTTTGCTTCAATCAGCAAAGTGTTTACACAAGCTGGGCTAAAATGCTTCTTGTCAAACATTCAGTCATTTTAAGGCTTGGCCTGCCCAAAGTATGAATTGGATAACTTTTGAAGGATGGCTTGCTCCATCTCATTTCTCCATTCCAAATTTAAACCTGGCCATGATTCTTTAGTAGAGAGTTTTGGGCAACAGTTTTAGTATACTCCAGACGGATTTGATTATATAATTGCTGGTATTGAGTTATCAGGCTTAATAAAAATTGATCCCCAGAATCAGTGGGGAAAGTGGGAGAGACATGCCTTAATAGTTGTACTGAGAGTCTACTTCAAGAGGTTGGTACAAGGCTTTGCAAATAAAATAGGAAAAAAGGCCAGAGATGCTGCCTGTATTTAACTGGTCCCACTTGGATCAGACTATAGGGCTCATCAACTTGATCGGAAACATTTAAATCAACTCTAGCAGCAACAGCAAATCAACTTCATAGGAAGACTAGTATTTTTATTAAGATTGACTGTAATAGCCTAACTGTGACATACTCCCTTCCTTTCTTTATACTGTGTCTGATGAGTCATTTCCAGATATCTCATTTCTCAGACTTTAAAAAATGTTAAAGTCCCTTTTGCCTAGCCCTAGCTAATTGTTCTTGCATATTTCTATCAAGGTTGTTTTCCTTACTCTCTGCATAAATCTCCTGATGACCACACAAAGAAGCCAAAAAAAGTACCATTGGAAATTAACAGATTAATCAGCTTTAAAATTATGAACTAAGCATTAATGACAGCATGGAGCTTACACTGACCCATTGATGTACTGTGGAAAACTTGGTTATTTCTGTGGTTTGCAACCGAGTGTGTTATTTCACATTAAACAATGGATGCCTTCTTCCCAATCGGTAGTTTCTCTGGTAAAGGCAGGCTTCCAAACCAATGCAATTGGTTTGTCTCACATGCTTCAGGAACTACTGGGGAATGAGCAGCAGCTGAGAAGCAGTATTAGACATTTGGGCCTTCTACTGTTTTCTTTCCAAGTTTTAAGCAAAACAAAAAACAAAAAAACAAAAACAAAACACCACCCTTGCAGAGACCTTTAAATGGGGCTCTTTTTCCAACTAGTTCAACATAGCATGCAAGTAAACTATTAGCATTATCAAAAGTTCAGATCCATGGACACACTGTTTACATGGGGCAACACCGACACAAGCTGTTAACTTTATGGAATTTTAGCAATGGAAAAAACAATTCTTATCTAGTTTAAAATTAGGCACCGCATCGCAACTTGACTCAAGCAGAGATTTGAAGTGTGCCAAACCAGAGTACTAAAGGTCAAGAATACATATTAAGTTTAAATCCAACATAATTGGGCAGTAATTTATAATTCCACTTCAGCTATGTCCAGTGCATGCGGAGTAGAAGGTAATTCCATAAAGGGGAAGACTGGGGGATGGAACTGCCAATCAACACATGGGAATGCAACGTATCTCTTCCTAGTTTATATTCCAGGAAAAAGAGGGAACTGGAGAGGGATTTGGAACAGATGAGAAGGAAGGTTTGAGAGAGGCTCAGAGCTTAGGAGCTATACTATGACAAAGACTTCTGTATTTAAGGGGGTTATGAGCAATAGCAAGATCACTTAGACTTATATACTGCCCCATAGTGCTTTGCAGCCTTCTCTAAGCAGTTTACAGATCAGCCTATTGCCCCCAACAATCTGCATCCTCATTTTACCAACCTTGGCAGGTTGGAAGGCTGAGTCAACCTTGAATCAGTCAGGATCGAACTCTTGGCAGTGAGAATGCAGTCAGCCTGTAATACTGCATTCTAACCACTGCGCCACCAGGACTCTTATAGCATATATGAGCTGTATAACCAGAAAAGGAGCAAGGGATATATTTCTACCTGGGTTCATACATTGTGTTAAACCACAGTTTTGTAAACTATGGGCTGATGATTCATATCCCTCTGTGAGGAAGATGGGCGGTTTTAAAACTTGATAATAATAAAAAACAATTGTGTTTTCACAGTGCACTAAAGCACCAAAGAACAAGCCACATTATAACTTAGAAGGATATATGAACCCGGTCAGGGTCTTCTAGTACTGCCTCATGGCTCTGGCTCATAAAGGTTGGCCTCCCTCTTTCGATGTCACTCCTCCGATCTATTTGGCCCATTGCTGCCCAGATTAATCTGGGGGCCTTAAGCCATGTTGGAATGAGATTCTCCAGAATTCCTTGTTATCATGAGGGATCCCAGTTGTAAACACCTAGCCTGCTCTGGTTTGGCAGCAGCTTTCCAGTTTTGGAGAATTGCCTTTCCCAACCGTTTCTGGAGATGCTGAGGATTAAATTGGGACCCTCTGCATGAAGATGAGTTGCTCTACTGATAGTTCAACAGTACTGAATGCCAGAGCTTTGTTTTAATTAATTCCACAAGATGACATGGCTTTCAACGAATCACTTTAACTTACTCAGCTGGCTCATTTCATATTATCTTTGTTGCAACAGACATGCCTGGACAAAAACAACAAAATAAAACACCTGAGGCTTGCTATCTGACAATTGCCTTGTTGGTTGTTCCATCATGCAAGTTGCTAGTTGAATGGGAATGAATGGGAAATATTTGATATTCCCCCCCCCCCCCCAGCAATTCTAGACGATATCTAAACCATCATGGAAGCACAAGGCATAGATACGGTTTTTTTTTCTTTTTACAACATGGTTTCCCATATATTTTCTTGCCAGGTGAATTCTGAATTGCTTCTCAAATGAGTGATGCTCTGGAAAGCTTCTGGAGCTTACTCACCCCGGGCCCATCTTCCTGCCCTTCTGCTCCCCTGCAGTATTGCTGCAAGAAGGGATGAGGGAGGTAAATTAAATAAAACTTCCAAGTTCCCAAAGTGGCCTATTTTGGCAGGGCTATGGAAGGACTTTGCCTCTCTATGCCAGCAGCAAGAAAAGAGGTTTCGTATCTGTTAAATGTTTGGGACTAAATCTAACAGTTTAAAAGACTCTCCAATTTTATTCTTCAATTACGTGCTTTCTGTGAAGAGCTACCAACGTAGAATTAACACCACTCTAAGAACTCGGTGGCATCTTCTGGATGGCCAGAATAGCAGATGTTCTGAGCATTATTGAGGTTTCAAGAGGTACAGTATGTGATAATTGGATGTCACAGGTCAGGTAAAACCGTAATAAGATTTTATTTGGCTTTAGCTTAAAATATGCTGTGAACTCTGCTACTATGTTTTGTTTTTTTTTGCTAAACCAAGGTTTCTGGATAAATGCTACGAATGGGTAGTGCTACTGTCGCTTAAAACGTGGTTAAAACAAACCATGCTTTTTTTTTTTTTACAAACATGCACAATTTGAGGCCCCTGAGTTGCAAGTGTTCCTGCAGGCCTTGAGTTTCGCCCGCAAATATCTTCTATGTTATTAGTAAAGCATAATGTTTAGGGTGGCGTAAGGAGGACATTTTAACAGTGCAACTGGAACACAATCATTTGTGCTTGTGTGTGTGGCTTCAAGTCAGTTTTTGACTCCTGGCAACTGCCAAGACAAATCTCTGCAGTTTTCTTGGCAAGGTTTCAAAAGTGGTTTGCCCTTGTCTTCTTATTTATGGAGGTCTATGGAGCTGAAGAAGCTTCTTGGATGAGAAGCAAAATGTCTTCAAAGAGAAAAAAGAAAGTCCGGTTGCTTTGTGAAAAAGCACCTTTGGGACCATTGTCTTCTTGTTCCTTGGGCCAAGAGGAAATTAATAGACCAAGATCACCCAGCTGCTCTGTGCCTCACATAGGACTAGAGCTCATTGTCTCCTGGTGTCTAGCCTGAAATCAAATCTGGTTTTTATTCTAACTCTGCCCAATATTATTTGGAGTGTGAACCCCTTCTAGCACACTGTTCAAAGGACAAATATGGCTATTGGTCTGGGATGAAATGGGGGTTTATTATTATTATTTTGGGGGCTTTCAAACCAGTGTTGACTTCTGGTCACTGCCTGGACAAACCTCTGCAGTTTTGCTAGCAATTTTTTTTTTAGAAGTGGTTTGCTATTGCCTCCTTCCTCGGATTGAGAGATGCCCAGTGACACCTCACAGCAGCTGTGGCCATTTGTGGATAGTGAGAAGGGAATATTGGGAGTTACAATCGAGTAACTTCATCCAAATAACTACATGTCCCACAACCTGGACAATGGAGATTATCCAAGAATGTGAGACAGGCCAAAGAAATGAGACCTTTGGTTCCACCAGCCGTGTGATCCATGCAACAGAATGCTATGCTACGTGCAGTGCAAAAATATTAATAAAATAATAACATAGCATGGCGACTTGGAAGGGGTATAACCATCCCCCTCCCATCTGCTAATTGCCTGCAATGCCCAATTTTATTGGTAGTAATTCACAGAGGCTGCATTCCAGATAAGGAATTATTCCATTTCTTCCCTCCTTCCTTCCTTTTCCCCCTTTTCTTCCTTTCAGAAAAAGATGCTCAGAAGTGGTTCTTTTAAGTTACTCCCTGAACCCATTGATTCCTGTCCTTTCTCAGGGCCCTTCATCTCCTTTACAGCAACATTTTCAACATGCAATGAATACCATTGATCCTTTTTCCCCCTCCAGGCTTAATGTGTTTAGTTTTCATTTTGGTCTTCTTACATCTGTCTAGCTTTCCAAACACTCATGGTCTCCTTTTGAATTCTTTCCAATTCGTTCACCTTAAAAATTTGGCCATTAAAAAAAAAGACACACACACACACACACACACACACACACACACACACACAATTTGTTTGCCCAGTCTGGAGAAAAAAGCTTTGTTGTGTTGGTTGCTACTTCTGGTGGTGTTATTGTTGCTACTACATACAGTCCCAAAAGGCCATTTGTATTCTGAAAAAAACCCCATGATTGCTGACATGTTTGGCCTATGATCTTCTTTAACTTCTAATTTCTCTGGGTATTGCCAATTTTCTCCAACTTGGTAACTATCATCAAGTACTTATTTGGCAGAATAGAATAGAATAGAATAGAATAGAATAGAATAGAATAGAATAGAATAACAGAGTTGGAAGGGACCTTGGAGGTCTTCTAGTCCAGCTCCCTGCTCAAGAAGGAGAACCTATACCATCTCAGACAAGTGACTGTCCAGATTCTTCTTAAATCTTCCAGTATTAGAGCATTCTCAGCTTTTTGAGGTGAGTTGTTCCCCTGATTAATTGTTCTAACTGTCAGGAAATTTCTCCTTAGTTCTAGGTTGCTTCTCTCCTTGATTAGTTTCTAGCCATTGCTTCTTGTCCTGCCTTCAGGTGCTTTGGAGAGTAGCTTGACTCCCTCTTCTTTGTGGCAGCCCCTGAGATATTGGAACACTGCTATCATATCACCCCTAGTTCTTCTCTTCATTAAATTAGACATATCCAATTCCAGCAACCGTTCTTTATATGTTTTAGCCTCTTCAAATCTAACCACATCCTATTTAATCTCGTGATCTTAAAATCTAGGCAGCTTCTGCGTTAAAGACAGATGCTCCTCCAGACAACCAGATCTCAAGTCAATCAGTGACAATCAGTACAGATCTTTCAATATAGGTGGCAATAGGATTGTTTGTTAATTAGCAGTTTATCTGGCACACTGGCTGTGTTTCCACAATATAATCAAAGAAATGATCTAAAGGTTGTATTCATTCAGTATATTACACTTGTTAATGCTAACTTTGGTTAGTTGGGTGATATTTCATATACTATGCAAATCTAGCTCAACGTATTACGTGAACTCAGAAAATGAGTTATACGAACCCTACCATCCTGTAATAATTTAAACTTCTAGAATCTAGATATTATTGCAGGGGTTGTTCTCTTGCACTGCAGTAGCTGTGCCATGATGTCATCAAGGAAGGATGACTGTTGCCAATTCTGAGTGACATCAGAATAATAATGGCTTTATAGAATGCTTTGCTGTAGGTTCATGCATGACCCTTAGATGTGTCTTGCTGAGATGATGCGGTTCTACCTGCTGATGTGCTAAGTTTAAGTCATCTCATAGCCTCATCCAGCCATTCAGTTGGTTGCACATCCCCAGAAGCCTCTCCAGAAATTGTCAGAAGAGACTTCAGAAGCAGATAGGATAGAGCTTCCCAAGGCAAAAAGAGGCACTCCTTCCAGGTTTTGTACTAGCAATGACAGTCTGATTTTCATCATCCCCTTCTTGACTAAGGTTGTTACATTAGTGGTTGCCAACCAACTTCAGGCACCTCTGGGTGACCATTTCTTACTTTTGTGCCTCATCTGAAACAAAAACAGCCGTGGTCTCCCTATGAAGTCATCTTCACCAACAGCCAAATAGAAGAGAAAGTGCAACCTCTTGATTCTTTTGAATGTCTCCAGCCTATCTGGACAGGGTTGATTATCTGAGTTGGAGCAATACTTTATAATGTTTCGCTCTTATTCGGCTAGCCATTTTTAGAAGATGCTGCTGGAGATTTCAGCTCTGTTTTGTTGCAATTGTGTTTTGAACTCCAGGGTTCAGTTTCATCACTACTCTGTTTAACAACTGCATTGACCTGCTGGAGGACATCATCTGGAGATAGCCACTGAGAAAAAGATTGCACCAGCTTTATATCTCTGACCTTTCCATTCAGGCAGTTGGTGTCCTTCATTAAACACAACAGTGGTCTGGATGAAGGCCAGTAAATTGAAGCTTTGTCTAGCTGAGAAGGAGGAACCGTCCATGAATGATCTATTGATCTAAGTGAGTCATGTCCAACCTGTTCTGCAGAGAACTGCATGCCCTTTGAAAGATCAGGACAAAATTTGGGTCTCTTCTTGTCCCTGTTACTGTCACAAACAATTCTGATAGCAAGAAGAACCTTTTATCAGCTTAAGAACTTACAGCAGCTTGGACCTAGTCTACACATAGTAATGACCAGTCCAGGAACATCTTCATTGCATGACTGCAATGCACTGGACATGGGACTATTTTGAACACGGTTCAGAAACTTCAGTGACTTCAAAATAGTGCAGCAGCATTACTAGGTATAGATAAGATCATACCGTTCAATTTCTGGACTCAGTCCAAATGATTTTTTTAAAGCATGAACAGCTTGGGGTTTGACTATATCCATGTTTTAAAATAACTCACAAATATAGTGAGGGGGTTACATGGTGAAATGGAAAAGCTCCTTCCTGCCTCATTGTGCCATCACTCATTAGTTGGGCAACAATATTTTCTTCAACACATTTTGTTAACTATTGATAACCTATCCTAAAGGAAGAAAGCAAACTAGTAAAATACAATATAAATAATCTGGAACTTAAATACTGAGCTAGTCAGTAAAACTCAGAAGGATATACAGCATAGTAATGTAACTCAAAAGCCTGGGGGAAGAGCCAGATTTTCACTTGCTGCTATTACAAAATCCTCCCTCCCCCCCCTCTGTGTGTGTGTGTGTATCCCAGAGGAATGGCATTGCATAATTGGCCAAAGAGATCTCCTGCATCCCACAGTAATGGAATGCCAAGACAATCCACAAAGTATAGACAGGAAGAGATATTCCTTTTGAGGATTTTCAGATTGCTTAATTTAAAAGATGGAAGTAACTCAAGAAGGCTGTATAAATACAGTCCTCTAAGAACTCCTAGAATAACTTCTGTCTTACCAAGGAGCCCACACCATATTGATATTCTGTTGGTTCACATATTCCACTCCAGCATTACACTTAATTTATTGGTTCTGTATAGAATCATCACCTTAAACCCAGAGATAAGGACACATGTTCCATCTACCTGTTTCTTTCAGGACTTTGATTTCTGTTCCCCCTGTCACCTCAAAAATTCAGTTCAAACTGGCAGAAGAGCATAATTTGGGTGATTTTATCAGATATTTTAAAGGAGCCTTCATATTCTAAATCAGAAAGTCGTACCTTTTTGACTTTGGTTCCCAGTTGATGCAGCAATATGGCTGTGACAAGGAACTGTTGAAATTATACTCCAAAAATACTCAGAAAATTCCAGATCACCTTTCATTTACCTTAAGGCATTCAGAAGAGTATTGGGGTTCTTCAGAAAGGCATTCCCATCCAGAAAACCTCAGAACCATCACACGTGTCAACATTTGCAGAGCTATTCCATAACAAGGCAAACATGTTTGTCTCTTTGTTTACAATATATTTTTATATCAGAAAGCCAGCTATAGTTTGCCTAAAATCTGGATGGAAAAGCATTATGGTGCTGGCTCCAAATGTCTTTTAGAAGCAACTTTGTTAATTGAATTACACTTTTTGGTAACTGAAAAAATCCTTCAAGGCGAGCCTGACTAATTTATCTGTCTTGCACAACCAGGTGAATTTGAGCTATCTCTATGCACTGATGGGATTCACATATTATATTAAGTCATAATGTGGTTTGGTGACTCACCCTATCTATAAATCTAGTCGTTGTGGTTTGTAACAATGATGTTAGCGCAACCCAATCAATTTATTCAACTAACAGTGGCTTAGCAAAACAGGGATTTTCCCCGTTTTGCTAAGCCACTGTGGGATATCAGGGCTCCTTCTAAGGGAACTGTGAAATAGTAAAATCCTATTGATGTGTACTTGCTTCCTCGCAGTCCTAACTTTTCACGATTTTTTGGAGAAATAGATCTACCTAGTTATTTTTGCAATAGAGATAAGTGAAACATACAATGCACACTAACTTTCTCTTCTTTGTTTTATATAGCTAATCTTTTCTCATTTATATCTACACCCTATTTTCATAACAATGGAGTATTAAAGTGGTTGTCAACCTGTGGTCCACAGACCCCTTGGGGGGGGCAATGTCACAGGAGGTCCTCGAAGGCTTGAAGAAATGTTATTATTTAAATCTTGAGTTAAGTCTTGGGGGTCCGTGGACATGGTCTGTGGCCACAATAGGTATTTAAAGGGGGTCCATGATGAAGAAAAGGTTGAGAACCACTGGAATATCACAGTAGATCTTATAGCTGGCCTCTGTTTTCATAATCTATAACATTTGCCTTCTTTGAAGTTCTGCATTGTGCGATCTCCTCTGTTATAGATACATGGATCCTTAACAGATCCAAGAGAAAGCTTTTATTTCCAAAAGCTAATAATTTGCAGCCTGATTACCTAAATGTGGAAAATGTTTCGCCAAGCTCAGAATGGGATTTCTGAGATGCTTATAGGCCTGAAGTATCCACTGTATGCTTTCAGAGTTGCCTATTTATAGCAACAATCATAGCCTTGATGTCTTGATTTACTCTGATCTATCTGGCGTCACTATGCCAGCCTGAGAAAAAGAAAGCCATTCTTTGCTGTCCACATGAGACAGCTTCTCTAATTCTGTTCTCCTTATCTGATGTTCCCGCATGTGTGTTTTGTTAAATTTTGGGCTCTTATTGTTAAGATATGCATTTATATTTGGCTCTTGGTCCCTTGACTCTGAGATTGTTTTCACATCAATAAAAAGTATCCAGGTCTAGCTATTCACACAGCATACTAAACCTGGGCACTCATTCCACCCATTTTCTGGACTCGTACAACCACTGAACCCTAAAATAGGAAAGTTAGGTATGACAAGCTAAGTCTTTAAAAAAAAAAAGTGAATAACAGCTAAGGTTAGCATGCTGTGTCAATGCATCTTTCGGTGTTTACCTGATTTAGTGTTATGTGAACAGAATCTCAAAAGTTGCAGATTAGACACAGACACACAACTGAAGCAAAGAAGGTGAAGAGAAAAAGAAACAGAAAGAAGTAGTGAGCGATGTATTACACAGGTAGGCAGCTTGGAAAGACAGGCCAGGGCAGTCATGCTGATCTTCCTTTCCCAAAATTCTTGGCTGAACAACTATTAGCCAATGGACGGGTCCAAATGTCTTGCCTTTGTGTTTTGTAGTATTGGGGCAAGAGTCAAAAGGAATACAGTTATGGATGGGCTGAAGCAAGCTCTTACCAAACTCCCTGTAGATGAACAGCAGGGAAGTCTTGGTTGATGAATGGGACCAAAGGGTGCATTTCTTCAATTTGCAATCCTAGGTCAAATGTTGCAAAAACTACCACCTGAAAGAGAAATTAGCTATAGACCTGGGTTTTTTTTTCCAGATCCTGACATGTAGAAATAGAGGGAATTAACTAGTTCCTTGAATTAGTCTGTCTAAATATAGCAATGGCTCACTTTCCTTTAGGATAGAAATTTGTTGCAAATATTATTTTTGTAATGATTGATATGAAAAAAGGCTGGATGCCTTTTTATATATCTTTTCCCCAAATGTACTCATTTTTTTGGCAAACAGGTTTCACTAATATATCTATTTCTCATTCTGGTTATGGAACTTTGAGATAGGATACAAGCACAGGTTCACGGGAAAGAAAGAAGGAAGCAGGACCACCCAGATTTCCAGGTTTTTTCCCCTTCCCAATTCACCTAAAAGACAGTAAGAAGCAATTTCAGACGAGCGTGGTCAGAACTGTGAAGCAGTTCCATTTTCTTGGCTTTAAGCCTAATAGCTTTGCATTCCTCCTGCCCAGTAGAAAACCAGATGAAAAACTACCAATTGAACATGTTTTTCCTGCTTTCTAGTCCTAGAGCAACTTTACCTTAGCATACCTTGGCAAGCTATGAGAGTAACATATGCATTTCCTTCAAGTATGTACATCCTTCTGGGTTGCTAAATACCAGAATCGGTCTCATTTAGATTTTTTAAAAGGCCATCTTCCATCTTTCTCAGCAAGATGAATAGGCAGTTGGCCTGGATCCAGCTGGTGACCCTCCAAGATTTTCTCATTTTCTATGAGAAAATTGGTGCCCCATCATTCCATCTGCTTCAGTTAATAATTTGTCTCATGGTGCTTCTCCTTTTTTAGTGAGTCTTCTTCAAGTTTCAACCCCAAAGGCTTTGTGGGTATATAAGTACCCATTAACTAGCAGCCTAACCTCCCATCCGAATACTTACTATCTGGCTGTCCAGTATCAAAGCTCAGACAAGTGGGCAAGTGCTTCTAGCTGCTGAGATGGTCTTTGAAATATCTGAGCTGTCAAACCTTTGAGATTTGAAAGTTTGCCACCAACAACACATATTTGCCCAGGAAACTGTCTTTTTTATATTTAATTTCCCCCCATGTAGATATTTTTAATTGCAAAATTCAAAGATGTGTGAAAGCCAAATGATAATTGAAGCTGATCTGCATATTGCTTTAGGAACTAGGTCAAGTCATATTAAAGTAAAAACAAAATGAATTATCCCCTCACTTCTGATTCCTGTGCCTTCAGTAGCTGCAGTTCCACGTGCGGTTCAATCAGAGAAAGAAGTGAATGAACTAGAAAGCACAGCAAGCAAATAATATGTCAAGCTATTCTCCAAAGCACCTGAAGGCAGGACAAGAAGCAATGGATGGAAACAAATCAAGCAGAGAACCAGCCTAGAACTAAGGCGAAATTTCCTAACAGTTAGAACAATTAACCAGTGGAATGACTTGCCTCCAGAAGTTATAGGAACTCCAACACTGGAGGTTTTTAAGAAGAGATTGGACAACCATTTGTCTGAAATGATATAGAGTTTCCTGCTTGAGCAGGGGATTGGACTAGAAGACGTCCAATTCTGTTATGTAAACACTGCACTGATTCTAATCTCCACCAGTAATGGAGATCTATTTCAATCACACCTAGAAAACCATTGTTTTCCTATTGTTGCATTAAATATTTTAAGTTAGAACTCTCACTATACCTGACTATTAGAACTTTTGGATGGAGCTGACTGGAGTTTGTAGCCCAAGCATCTGAAGTTTACGAAGTTCTCCATTGTTACCTTAACATTTGAGTACNAGTACACAACCTGCAGTTCAGAAACCACAGGTGAGCCCTTTCCAAGCTCATTAAATCTCCAGCCTGTTCTGTAGCTGCTGCCAATATTTGGTAGGTGCATTAACTGGTTGGTAAAGCTGGATAGATTGGGGGAATCTGGATTATGAGGCATAATCCAGCCAAAACAGCAAACAGAATTGAAGAAAAATCTGGTTTTTCAGCTCAACATGCCCGCTTCTGCTTTGGCCTCCCTCATTTACCCTCTGATCCTGCAAACCTATTATTCCCAGGGCACTCCAAACAGCTATTTGTGCCCCTCAACCCGCAAAGCTGATGCATCCATGCTTTAAATGGTAGGTAATCAACTAGGAAAAAATAACTGATGAATATCTGAAGCATTTGTTCTCTTGATATAATCTTGGTGCAAGTCTGGCAAGCAGCAACTATTGTAACTAGGATGGCTTCTGGGCTACTCCTATATCACATTCCTGCTTGCCCTCAAGATGTCCCCGTTTCACTCATCTGGGATGCAAGATCGCAACTGGAGGCTGGATGGTCCCTAATTGACTTTTCCTTTGGAAAAGGAAGGCAGCTCTGGTAAGGTTGGCTGACAGCTCCCAATCCTTTGTTCTGAGTCTATTCATGATCTTGGGTTTTGCAAATTTACACTTACTTTTCCTCACTGTGTTGCAGCTTGTGTATAATTTCAGGTAGTTTTAATGGACTTGTAATTGACGTGCCACAGGTTTGTGTATCAAGGAGAAAATATCAATACTTACCGGTAGCATCTTCTGCTGCTAATGAGGATTTGCATTTACTTCATTTTGGTTCCAGGGACATGATGTTCTACATCCCATCTCTTGGTTAGGATATTGCAGTCAGACCTTGTTATGCAGTATAATGCTAATGACAGGCAGGAAGCCAAGTCTCTTAAAATAGTTAATAACATTAACTTTGCTTAAGTAGTGGAGAGAGAAAAGTCTGTCGTTTATGGTAGAGTGTAAGTAAAAAAGCACTCAACATCCAAGAGGGAAACAGTCACCACTTTTTTTAGATTTTACTAAATTTTCCTGCAGAGCTACAGCAGGGGAAGAGTTGCCTACAGAAGTGCCTGAGCTCACAAATGAAACCACACAACCTTCTCCACATGCAATTGGAAGCAAGTCTCAAGGCATGAAGGAGGCCTTATTCATGGCTAGGACTGGACTATCCCCTACCTTACAAAGGGTGTCAGCTTTCTCTATCTAATCCATCAATGTAATGGTGTGTCTTTGAAAATGCCATAACAGATAGAATAGCTGAACTCAAGCAACCAACCAACCTTAGCATTGAGAGGAATCTTTTGGAAAAATGACTCTGACGGCTAAGATGTTCATGCGAACTTTCTGCAGGCACTTGTGCACTGTTGAGGAGATATTTCAGAATATCTTTCCAATGAAGGCTTGCTTTATTTTTAAACGTAACTCACATCCAGAGAACAAAATATATCAACAAGTTCACTAAATAACTCAAATGGTGCCCTGGAAAATATTTGAATCTATGGCACTATATAGCAATAGCACGTAGAGTTATATACCGCTTCACAGTGCTTTACAGCATTCTTGAGCAGTTTACAGAGTCAACATATGGTGCCCCCAATAACCTGGGTCCTCATTTTACCCACTTTGGAAGAATGCAAGGCTACGTCAACCTTGAGCCGGTCAGGATCAAACTCCCGGCTGGGGGCAAAGTTGGCCTGCAATACTGCATTCTAACCACTGAGCCACCTAGAGCTCCTACCATATAGCTGTTTCAAAAGCAGGTGGGTGGAATTCCACCAGATGGGTACAACCTGCCAAACCAGGATCAGGTAGGCACTCGCCACACTTCATATTGAACGAGATCCATATTGATCTCGTTTGCTGTGTAATTCAGCAATGGCAACTTTGTCAGAAGCAATATGCATCTGGGATCCTGCACCACATAATGTGCTAGTTGGCTACAGTTTTTGGTATCCCATTCTTTATGCTCCTTTACACCAGTGGAGGGAAAATAAACACTTTCCATCTCAACTGGACTAGATGTCCGAAAGCGACTCAACGCTTGAAACAGAACCCGCTTCTTGCCACAGTTTTGCTAGTTCCTTCCTGCAACAGTAAAACAGGGAGAGCTCCATTCCTTCCTTTGAGTCAGGATACAACAAGGTCCGACAGTTAATGGCAACCGGATGGAAGCATTATTAGACTCCATCCACCTCTATCCTTTCTGAAAGACTGATTAAGGCCACCCACCTTGTACTAGCTCACAGCAGGTCCATTGCCTTGGACCATTCTGCCACTTCTCCTGAGGGTTCCTGCAACTATAGCAGGGCAGCTCCCTTTGCTTGAGGAGAAGATAAATCACCACCAGGATGGAAGCTGCTTATTGCTGCACGTCCTTGTTACAGATGAAGAACCCATGATACCACCTCCCACCAGTGTGTGTGTGTGTGAGTGTGAGGGTGTGTGCTCTCTTTTGGCCTCTTTGTAATATACAAGCCAGACCTTTCCTGCCATGTTTTCTGGCTTTGATCTTAGGCTTTGATACGAAAAGAAATTCATAGATGCACTAAACCCAACTAAAGACAAAATATCCTCTTGGCTCAGAAGAGATCAGAACCACGACAGTAGGTTGCCGTCACCGACCCTTGCTAAGCTGAGCCCTCCCGTGGGATAAGGAAGGCTAAGTACAATAAAATTGGTACAATATTAAGTCTGTAGAGCTGAATGGCCAGTTAACAGCCTTTCCAGAAATTTACACCCAGAGAAACGGCAATTAACAAGATCCTCATGTAATAACAATAAAAATATATCCCACTCCAGCTACAATACTAACCACCTGCTGTCTCAGTGGGGGTTGAACCTGCTTCACTAGTATAGCAGCTGCCACAGTGAATTGTGAGTTTGCTGAATGATTGATGCACCAGAGATGGTACAGTTCATTTTATGAGCTCTTTTGGGGTGATTGTCCAAAGGACAGCTGTTGGGTTGCTGGTGGCATCTGCAGGAACACCGAGAGATTCAGATAAAAGCAGTTACTAATAGCATTACCTACTGAGTATAAACAGATACATTCTCTATGAAGGGAGGTCTCACCTGGGCAGCTGTGCTAGTAGACACCTGGCTTCAAATGAAAGTTAAATGAGGTCACTTCTACCCTGATGATGCATCCAGCCTTCCCCAAACAAAAGCACTTGAAGGAAATCCTTTGTCATTAGATCTGCTCAACTCACAATGTGGACCACAAAGGAGCAAAATTCACGTCCTGCTCTGAGTTGCTCCAGAGCAGCCCAGCAAACCATTCCACGCTAAAGGGAAATGAAACCAACTACAGTATTTGCATTTTCCCTCCCTGGCTTTACTTCATTTTGTGCTCATTAATTTGTCTGCAAAAAATGATTCCAATGATCCCTCTCATGGGAGAACCAAAAAGTCCTCAACCCCCCCTTAATAATAATAATAATAATAATAATAATAATAATAATAATAATAATAATAATAAAAGTTTATTTATTATTAATAATAATAATAAAGTTGGAAGGGACCTTGGAGGTCATCTAGTCCAACCCCCTGCTCAGGCAGGAAACCCTATATCATTTCAGACAAATGGCTATCCAGTCTCTTTTTAAAAAGGTCCAGTGTTGGAGCATTCACAGCTTCTGGAGGCAGGTTGTTCCACTGGTTAATTGTTCTAACTGTCAGGAAGTTTCTCCTTAGTTCTAGGTTGCTTCTCTCCTTGATTAGTTTCCATCCGTTAGCAGGATGTGCTAGCAGCTCCTTGAAAGACCAGCTAACACAGCAGAGTCCAGGATCTGGGAGGCTGGGTGAAGGGAAAGCATCAATTTATGGGGAGATGGCCTTCTACAAATGCCACAGATCCTTAGCAAGCTTCATAGAGGCTTCAAACACACTCAAAAGAGCTGGAAATAGTTTGACTCAGCTACCAAACCAGGACAAATCATAGGATCCCAAAAGCCCAGAACTGACCCTGAACAGTACAAAGGCTTCAGGAGCAGATCCCCTGAATTGATAGGCTCTTGAGTGCACAAAGAAGTTTGGATAAAATAGATTTCTAGCCAACTTGTTTTTTCTCAGTGTAAAGTATATAGTTACTGTATAAGTGCATGAAGTAAGCTATCATACAAGGTTGTTGCCTGGCAATGAGTGGCCTTTAAAATCAAATGAATGCATGCATGCATGAATAAATAAGAAGGGCTTCCTAATAAAATAGTCCAGGATGACATGATAGATCAATCACCAACCAGCCAGTCACTTTTTAGTTTAGTGTGTGGTTAATTTATGGTTCAGTATATCACACGAACCATATCTAAGCAGTTGAGTTAACTGAGTAAAATATAATTAAATAGATCAAAGTATTTTGCAAGCACAGCTCTATTTGTACACCGCCTGCTTTTGAAAATGGTATATTCTGAAGATTTGTCAGGGCAATACAGCCACAATGTGGTTGGGGGTCACTGGGCCGTGGGATCATTGATGCCACATTTGCATGCCTCCTACCTGCCTTTCCTTCGTGAAGCTTCAAAGGGAAAAAAAAAACTATAATTCAACTGACCTTGGGTGGAAGATGAGATGGAAACTACATTCATAGCCCAAAGTTGAATACATTCCAAGCTGAATAAGTTTACCCAGCTCATGCTGGCTTCTTGAGAGCTGTGGTCTCAACATTTCAGGAGAATGCTTAACGAAGAAGGTTTGCTGTAATCCACTAAGCTAAAGGATGTGCAACATAGCTATTATTCAGATGAGAGTTTGGGATGATTTGCCTTGCTGAGGCTTGGTGATGAAATAATTTATCTCATTGAGGAACCTTTTTTCACCTCAACACTTTGATTTGCTGCTGCATCAGCAATAAGGGATCTTGAGACATCTGCTATACATGTGTAGAAGCCTCTCGTTGCTGATGGAAGCAGAGCTGAGCTACACAACCTCTTCACAAAGCAGCATTATTCAAAATAGAGCACCCCTTTCAAACCTTTGCACAGGCCCACTATACCACAAGCCTGTGATGGATCCCCAACTATAATCAATCTCTCAGGCATTTGGTATTCTAGGTTCAGCTTGGTGTCAAGCGCTGGGGAAATCAGGAGATTCAGGCAATTCAAATGAGTATAAAGATTTATTGCAACTTAAGCTCTCTATAAGAATCTGAGCTACTAAGGGTCAAAGGAAGTTAGCGGGAGTTAAGAATAGAAAGGAATTCAAGGTGGGCTGGACTTAGGTCTCTTGTGGGCATGCAGGGACTTATAACTGATGATGTGTTTCACCCCTCCCTCCCTCAGGCTCAGCCTTGTCATCTCCTATACTTGGATTAATTAGAACAGCCTATTTATAAAATGGCTTATCCTGGCAAATTCAGTAGCCATACATAGACACTTTTTTGTGGCCTACCTGTCCTTTTTCTTCTTCCATGATGCTCCTTAAGCTGCTCAGATAACTTTATGTTCTATTCTCCTGTGCCAAAGCCAGAGCTGATGACTGGGGCATTTCCACATTGGGCTGTTTTTGTTCCCCAGTGCCTCCCAAGTGAACCTGCTGAGAATACAAGGAGTTAGTTAGTGCTGTCTTTTCAGCTGACCAAGAAGATCTTGCATAGATAGATAGATAGATAGATAGATAGATAGATAGATAGATAGATAGATAGAACTCATTCAATCGGTATCAGTTCTGCAGCAATCAAATATTCAAGAGGAAGAAATGAAAGAAATTGCCACTGCTCCTTCATATTATCAGTACAAGTAACATGTAATCATTTGCTTAAAAAAAGAAGAAGCAGAGGATATGCTGCACTGAAAGTTATGAAGAGTTCATGATACCATTTTTAATTTTCTTTTTTATTGAATTTAAACTCTTTTATTCCAGCGCTGCAACTCAAAATTGCACTTTGCAGTAATCAAAAGATGCAGGTTATAAAACAACAAAATCGACACTGCTACAATCAAAACCAAAATGAAAACCAAGTATTAAAAAATACAGGGACTTAAAATCTTGGCAAGAGAAATGCATTCGCCTTTTAAAAAAAATTATAGACACACCAGTATGCCTTTCATCATCACATGGGAATGGTCCCTTTCTAGGTGCCTGATCCTAAATTGGTAGCGTTGGGGGCACCTTCAGAATGGCCTCCCACATTACCTAAGTAATGTGCAGATTCAGAGCAAGAGAGCTCCTCCTGCAGATAATCTGCCTTTAAACTATTTCGAGCTGAAAGGGTTACATTCTACTTAATATTGAACCAGGTAGGCAATCGATAGTCAGTGCTGATCTTTCAGCTCAGGCATCCCATGATCCCTCTTGCATCTCCTGGCTGCCTTGCTTTACACTCGTTGCAGTTTCTGGATGGTTTTCAAGGCAAGTCCTCTGTAAAGTGCATTGTAGCATGGATAACTGCAATTGGCTCAGGAAGGGTCCCAGTTATCAGACTTCTGCCATGACTGTACAAATACTCCCCCTGCATTTGTGTATTGTGCTAATCAAGTGATGACTGGAGGCCAAAGAGTACTTTTAAAACTGTGAGCCTGCTCTTTCTGGGAGAATGTAACCCCATCCAGAACATGTTTCGCTTCAATCTCAGAGCCCTAGTTTCTTCTTACCAACAGCATCTCCATTATGTCTGGGTTTTTTTTGTTTTTTGTTTTACTTTAGGCAACTTTCAAGAGTATTGGCTGCTTCACTGAAGTTAGATGATAGGGAGCAGTAGAGCTGGCATTACCAGCGTATTATAACATCCTGCTTCAAAGTTCCAAATGACTTCCTGTTTAATGTGGATAATGAGCAATATGGAAAACAAGAAAGACTCTGTTGGATTCTGTATGCCCATGAACTAAGCCAAACAACTTCTTATCATGTCCTTGGAGGAAAAACTAGAACCTTTGTAAAACAGTGTCCCAAAGTTTGATCCCATCTGAGGGCCAAGAAGGATACCACTGTTGATTATAACAAAAAGTCCAGAAAAACTAACAGGATCACATTCCTCCCATCCTGTGTAGTATCTGGAGAAAGTAATCCACTAAGGTGTCCAAGGGATTCTCAATAACATATCCTGGATCAAACTCCAGTTGATTTGGATCTAGAAAATTAGTTTTATCTTAGTGCCTCTGGAGATGCTAGACCATAACTTTCTTAATTGTGTTAACTCCAACTGAAACTGGACAACAAACTTTCAAAATACACAGTTGCTGCTGGTTCCACTGATGCCACTAAGCCATACTGCTAACTTAGCTGATTGGCATGCCAGATGTCATTTCTTAGTTCTGCTCTCAATTCTGGAAAGTGTAACGATCGGTTCTCATGAGCTGGTACAAGTCATCTCCAGCACATCACAGACTCTAATCCTTCTGGGTCAAAAAAGGACTTTTTCAATAAAGCTTTACTGCTTCCTTTAAGCAAGTCAGTAACATTTCCTGGACTCAAGAAATGACAATTGCCTCCCTTAACCACAGAGCTAGTCCCAACTATGCTGATTTAATCAGCTAGGAATGGCAAGACTTGAGCAAGCAAGGGGTGTCTCTCATCTCTCCACAAACCTACCTGTGTCCTGGAGATATATCAGCTGAAAAAAAAATCCATAAGAACTTAACAAGCAGTTGCCAATGCTACACCCCTATTGTCTGCCCAACACTGGAGTCCAAAGTGAGGTGAATCCAGTTGCCTTTGTTTTTAAGACATGGCAATTGTTCAGAATGACCCTTGGACTGATCTGGCTCTCTTCTCCCCAACATCTTAATGAAAGAGATGGTATGGAAAAATGTTGCTAGCCTATTGCAGGAAGCTTTTTTCATTATACCCAGTGGGTTTTCAAAAGGGCCTGAAAGAGAGACCCACTGCATGTTGTACTCCAATGCATCCTCCATTTGTGTTCCAACCCCTGTCTGCTTTACCGATTTAGTTGTTTGGTAAGCCAACATATGCATCTGATCTCTGCTAGAAGGAAGAGGCATTTAGCAACAGTGAGAACTGCCAGGACTATTGCTAATTCTTTAGATTAGCCAGAGGTTCAACAAAGTCATTGACAGACAGTCCTTCCATAGTTGCTTCATATCGTTTCCTAGGCCATGCTCCATTCCCCACCTCCCTAACCTGTTTCATAATGACAAGCAACCTTTAATCAAGCCAGCCAAACAAAGCAGTTATTCTCCTTTGGAGTCTTAACCTTTGA
>NW_015386446.1:443381-453868 GCF_001527695.2 Protobothrops mucrosquamatus | reverse complement strand
ATGCCCGTTGCTGGTTGGCTAACTAGCAACAGGGTCTTGCCAGCCAATGGAATTGTGTGATTACAAGCCAGGGGAATCCCATAAAAGAGGGCTCCCCTGGCCCAGAGAGCCAGTCCGGATTTACTTTATGCCTTGCCAATAAACCAAGAGCTGACTGTCACTCGACTCGTGTCTTACTGCCTGCGCGATCTAACAGAGAGATTAAAATTTCAAAAATGAAGCTTCCTGATAGAACCTTTGTCCCCACACAAAACAGAAAGGAGAAATAGACAGCACCATTGTCAGTTTCCACAATTCTTCTTGAAGGACTTTCTAGGATGGGTAAAATTGAGGATGGGTAAGGCAAGAGTCCTGTCCAAAGGAGAAATGGGTTCTGCACAGCTTCACTGCTACAGAAAGGACGGTCACTTCTTTGATTTTCTGACTGTGGGAAGATTCCAGAGAAAGAAATATTTTGGGAAATATTAAAAAGGCAGAATATATTTCCCCAAAGGATTTTAAAGGCAGAAACCAACCCCACCCCTCAAGTCTCTCTGCCCCAAACAGAAACCAGGTCTGCAGAAATGCAGATGTGATAATCTTGTCAGAAAGACTGAAGTCAGGAAACTGGGATTAGAAAGAAAGATCCCTAGAATCATCAATCCCTCACACCAAAAAACCCAACAGTCATCAGCCACAGCCCCAGGGAAGCAAGATAGGACCTTTGGGGCATAATAGGATTAACCCACCACCATCAGAATACCAGAAAGGCACACTCAGGCTCAGGTCAAAGTTCATGCCACAGAAACAACTCCAAACAAAAGCCCAAGAAGGTATAAAAACCCACTCCCTATTACATGTGGTCAGGTTTTTTCCCAGAGCCATCTTTCTGTCTGACTCTCCTCTTCAATAAACTACAACCTTCTTTCTAAAGCAGTCGCCATGTTGTTTATTCCTGGCTTGAACTGGACCCTGATGAAGATTTTTCCTCCAACATGACTAACACCCAAGCTGAGCCAGAAATAAATAAGTTCAGCCCCTGAACACTGCTGACGCCATGGGATTTAAAGGCTGCTTTGGAATTGGTATGCAATAATAGGTGAAAGGGCCCAGGGTTTATATACCTAGGCTAAATAACAGGGTAGTCTAATTCATTTTAACGTAGCATATTTTGTGAGCCCTGACAGCTCTGGATTCTATAATTCATGATTACGTATACATGGCTTAGCTTGTTATAATATATGGGCTGCAAAAATCCAGATCACCCTTACAAATGTTGCTCCCATTTAGAAGTCATCCAAATCATTGTGGGTTTTAATCTCTGCTATAGTGTTGCCTCTCAGATGTGTCCATGAAAATATTATCAGGACTGGCACTAACAGCTTATGGTTGATATTTATTTAGAACTTCTGTCCTCATAACCAGATTTTCCGCTTTCTAGAAATTGAAGCTTCTCTATTTCCCTGAGTTTAGTTCTGTGCTTCAGCCAGGAAACAAGCCACAGAAAGCAAGAAAATACCACAAAATCTCAGCTCAGCATCTACAACACACCTTCTGCTTCTTGGATGGCTTGCTGGCCTTTCATTTCCCCAATAGTGCTGGCCTATTCTTTCTAACCTTTCCCTCGCTAGCTTGGAAACCAAAGAATTACAATAGGTAGGTGACTTAACATCTTTCAGTTTTCTGGTGCTAGATGTAAAGTTCCCCTTGGAGATCTATGAATATGCATATCATCCCTACCTTCACTACACCGATGGAATCCAAATGAGGACTTTACAGGGGAAAGTAAGTTTCTTAAAGTCAGGTCAGGCTTTAAAAATATGCCCCAACAACTTGATTTTGCCTCAAAGCACAATCAAAATATTTGAGATCCACCCCAGTACAATTAGAATCCTTCCTTCTCTCCAGGGACATGCTGCAGTTGTTGAGCTTTGTATTTGAAAGTGCTCTTCTGTCATTTGAGGGAAATTTCTTTTACTCGTATCCCCCCAAGTCCATCGCTTCCTGAATCCTAATTTCCTCCAGGTTATAGAGCAAGCCACTGAAATAACAGTGGTTAATCTTTAGCCCTACAGCCTTTTCTTTCTGGACCTGGCTGGGGATTCAGTTGCTTTGGTAACCCAAATGGCTCTCCCTTCAACTGATTAACAACCATCTCTGATAACTTGATCCATGGTTAACTAATTTGCGGTTTATGTGCCACATTGACTCATATATTAGTCTCCTTGGCTAGATTTGCACAACACATTAAGGGTGGTTCAACATGCTGTGCAATTTTTAGCTTGAAGGCTTTTCCTTTGATGGAAAGGATCCCCCATATATTGCTATAAATTCAGCAGACGTGCCCAGATCTTTCTCAGATTTTTGGGGAAATATGGACCAAATACAAGAAGGAGCAAGAAAATGAGCTTGAGAACAAATGGTGATGGCTGTGTTCCTGCTGGAAGTCTGTCTGGATTTTTACTCATTAGTCTCCATTCATTGTTTGGGAGCGATTCTGGAAGACTCTTATCCACTCTCAATATTTTAATTATAAGAAACTTATAATTTACATTCTCCTCTAATAGGGCTCCGATTGATCTCTACAACTTGGTTAGCTTGGCCTCTAGTCCAGGTGTTCCCCTGCCTTCCTGCTTGCAGCCCCCCCCCAAATCTGCGGGGACTTAAATCCAGGAAACCATATTTTTTTCTTTGAGCAGCCCATGCATTCATCTCCATTTCCTCCAAACCTATAGCGGAGAAAACAAATTGCTTGGAGGAGGAAGAGGCAAAGAGGTGAGTGCTAGAAATCTTTGGCAAAAGATTGCATTTGTATGCCTCTATATCAGGGGTCTTCAAACTTGGCCCTTTTATGACTTGTGGACTTTAACTCCCATAATTCCTCAGCCAGTGTGCCTGGCTGAGGAATTCTGGGAGTTGAAATCCACAAGTCATAAAAGGGCCAAGTTTGAAGACCTCTGCTCTATATGATCTGGCAGGGTCTGCTCTTTCCTGCTGGAAAAAGTGACATCTCCACAGATTTACCATTTAATATTATTACAATGTTCTACTTTATGTGAACAAAAGCAGCTCTAGCGGAGTGAACATATCTTGCATGTGACACTTTTTTTTTCTCCCGAGTCAAGTGCAGCTGGTTTTGCATCCCACTGTAAACTGTAAATCAACTAGAAGGCAATTGGAACCATCATTTCATCTACAAGAGTCTTTACTCAAAAACATACATCCGTCTTACTGGTAGGCAGATGGAAAATGTGATTTTGTTTCTTGATTTGCTCCCAAGTGGAAACCCAGCCAGCCAATCATTCTGATTTAATGGATGAAGCAAATCCCCTGGAATGGTGAATAAGAGAAAGCCAGCGTGCTCTTACCTGCAATTTTGAGCCTTCGGGAAAGGCCACGTTTGTGCATCTGCTGCCAGTGCCTGCTTTGGTGAGTGCATTCACTAACATAGCAGAACAGAAAGGTCAGGTTCTCATGCAAGGATGATGTGCCAATTTGTAAATCATCCCATATATGGCAATTAGGCGGTAAAGTAAAATAAAACATCACATACTTAGCTTGCAGGTGGTCCCAGATACGACTGCTGGCTTCTTCAAAGTAAACCAGGAAAGACCTTTGCCTGAAATCTTGGAAAACTGAAGCCAGTTAATGTAGTTACTAAGTAAGTAACCTACTCTTTTTCTTGTGGAAATGTCTTTCTTTTTCTTGAGGGATCCCTCTATCCTCTCTAATTTTTCTCTTTAATCTCTCTGATTCTAACCCACAAGGAACCTAGAGAGAAAATAATAGAAGGTGCTTACTTAAAATAGCAACTGCCCAGAAAAAGGATAAAGGATTCCTCCTCATATACCACTAATTACAGTATGAAGATGTTATGATCACCTTTTTCAAAGGACATTTCCTCATGACATTGTCGCATCCACAGTCCATAGTAGATGTAGCCCAAATTTATTGCTGCCGTACTAGTTGTAAAGTAATGTTTTCCTCTAACATAAGCTTGCCATGGAAGTGATCTATAGGGCCAGGTAATTCATGGGGCCTCCTATCCCCTATTGTCTCTGTTTGTCCCACAAGATCCAGCAAAATAGGCATGGTTCCAATGCCTTTTATAAAAAAAGATCACCCAGCGGCACCTAGAAAGTGTGTCTTTTTTGTAGACTCTCTGCCTTATAGAATAGCATTTCTCCTGAGATTCAGATGCTCATTGCCTTTTAGTCAGTGACATTGTGTCACAAGTGTATGGCTACCATGTTATTTTGTCAAGACATTCATTCCATGGCAGCCATTTCACACAGCAGAGTCTCAGAATTTCACAGAATTTAGGCCTAACTCTATCAGCTTAAAAGGGTTTCTTACCATCAGATACTCCTGTTTTTTTATTTGAAGTCCAAGGATTTATAGTGTGTTCCAAAACAGTGCAAGCAGAAGAGAATTAATTAATTTGGCTAGAGCTGGAAAACAGAACTGTTGAACTGGATGCAGAGAAAGGCAAATCCCAGGATGACAAAATGGTAGAGCCCGTTATAAGTAAACCTGAAAAACCATGAGCTCAGCTGGCACTGAGACTGTCAGATCAATAGTGGCCCAATGACATATCTGATGTGCACATTTAGGAGCAAAGAACGATGATGCTTGGTTACATCTGCTTGTCTAAGCCTTTCATCTTTTTGAAGGCCTAGATAGAAACTTGACTGATCCTCTTGCTTTACCTCTGCAATAGTTTAGGTTACACAGGATATCCAGGATCAATGAGAGAAGAAGATATAATACAGCAATTGTATTTAAAATCTCTGGAGTGCTCAGTAATACAAGTATATAAGAGAGTTAATGTTTCTGAACAAAGTGATTCAGACCAATCGGGAGGCTATCCAGTTCAACTAAGAACTCAGACAGAGGTACAGTTCTGAAATTTTCATACCTACTATGAACAAATGCACACCAAGGCCAACATAGAGAGGGAGAACAAATGTCTGATTCTGAGGGGAGGAATGAAGACCCCCCCCCCACTTCCTAGAATGCCTGACCAACCCAGAAGTACCACATGATTTGCCACCTTGTCAAACTGGTGATAAATAACACACCATTTTAAAGTGTGCTTTAAAAAAAAGGAACTAACACGGACATAATATACTTAAAAAAAAGAAATTATTGTACCCCCCAAAAATAGTGAGACAAAAGCAATACAAGTAATAATAATTACTGACAACAGGAAAAAAAAATCTTAGAAAATGTGGAACTTCTTTCTAAATAAAAAATAACTGATAAAATATTGCTGTACAGTCAAGATAATAATTTGATTCTTGGGGGTCTGCATGAAGAAGTCCATTTTGTTTCTTGGCCACAATACAAAAATGATTTGCCATTGCCTTCTTCCAAGATATGTTTCAACTTCCAAATCAAGAATACTTCCAGTCTGAGGTATTTTGGTAATTTTCTGCCAAAGCAGAAAGGCCAACCTTGCCTAGTTTTTCAAAGTCAGCCAAAGTTGACAAGATTTGACCCTCTGTTGACACTAGAACTCTCATCAAGGTGGATTCACCAAATGTAGCTGTGATGTGTTTAGAGATTATGTGTTTCATGTATTTTTCTAATTAGTTCAAATTCAGTATTGCAAGCTAACTCTGCCCACTGTCAGGAGTTCGATCTCACCGCCTCAAGGTTGACTCAGCCTTCCATCTTGCCAAGGTCGGTAAAATGAGGACCCAGATTGTTGAGGGAAATATTCAAATAATGCTTCTTCATTGTAAACCGCCCAGAGAGTGCTGTAAAGCACTATAAGGTGGTATATAAGCCTAAATGCTATTGTGATTACTATAGTTAATATTTTGGAATGGGGCTGTGCAAATCCCCATTTCAATTAATATTAGGGCTGCTTCTTAGAACTTTGATTTGAAGGGCTAAGAGAAGATTTCTTCTGGGCATGAAAGATACTTTGATCAAACAGAGATCTTAATCCTTGGAGAATTATGCTCCTATTCAAACAAATAAAACAACTCTTGTCAGATCTTGTTGTTTAATATGTACAATTCAAGATCCAAGGAAGTGGGGCAGTAGCATATCTTGGTATGACAATGAGGACCACTTTTTGTGTAATTGTCCTTCTCCTCTGTTTTAGTTCTCATTTGTTTGGGAGGATGCATGAGGAGAAAAACTATTCGATGGCTTATTTTAATCAAAGTTTGGTTCATGTTTGCCCGCTCATCAAATTTATACCCTGCTTTCCATTAGAAAATAAAAATGGCTTTAGTTAATGACTCCTCCTTATCAATGATTCTTTGGTCCAAACATTGATAACCATCACGGAAGTTACCTGCTTCAGAGCTGTCATTTGGGATATTTCGCACAAGCTTCATCCTGCACTCCTTCTCTCCTCCACCATCATTTATTGATTGATTGATTGATTGATTGATTTGTCAATCAAATTTATGTAGCCACCCATCCCATTGAAATTCAGCAAAGGTGTCTTATTCAATGCTCATCAGATCATTCACCACACCCCATGCCACATCTACTTCTGCAAAAAAGCTAGAATACTAATTCTTCTTTTTTGATAAAATCAGCCACATTCAAATAGAGAACTGAACTTCCTTCAACATTTCTAAAGTGAGTTACCATTCTGCTCTCAGTCCATAGACCCGTCTCAGTGACTCACAATCTAATAGAGTTAGCAATGCACAATTGCATACTAGTGAGGCAAGGAAACATGGTTATCGGTGAGATACAGAGTCACTAGGGCTTTATTGACATCAGCAGTTAAACTCTCCATAGTATCAATATATTGAGAATTCTGTCTCTGTGAAGTCACCTGGGGCCACTTAATGGCCTAAATCTTTGCTCTTCTACACGTTAGACTAATATCAAAAAGACTGAATGATTCTTAATCCTTTTGCTCCTGCAGTTGGGAGCAGATGAGCATTTGATTAAGAATTCAGCCACTGAGTTGCCACCCAAGCAGGGAAAATTTCTCTTTGCCAATCAACAAATAAGGTCAGCGACCAAATTTCTCCAGAGTGAAAGATGCTTTGAACTCTGCCTCAAATGTCCACCAGCTCTTTCCAAATGTTAAGTTAGACCTGACTCTATTTCCCCAATCTCAGAGGGGAAATGTGTACTCAAAAGCTCATTTGAGAAGGAGGAAAATGAAAAAATGACCGTATCTGCAAGGAAGCAACAAGATGCAGCTTCTATCCTGTTGGCAAGACAACTCCACAGAAGTATCTTTAATAACTGAAATTGGCACAAAGAGACATTATTTAACCTTTTCTTGTATTAATTGTCTATTCTAAAAAAAACTACCAATATTTGACCCTTTTCCTGCACGGCCCAATAGCTTCCAGACAAATAGTTGTAGAGAATAGAATAGAATAGAATAGAATAGAATAGAATAGAATAGAATAGAATAGAATAGAATAGAATAGAAAGAGACCTTGGAGGTCTTCTAGTCCAGCCCCCTGTTCGAGCAGGAGAACCTATACTATTGCAGACAAGTGACTGTCTAGTCTCTTCTTAAAAACCTCCAGTGATGGAGCGCCCACGATTTCTGAAGGCAAGCTCTTCCACTGGTTAATTGTCCTCACTGTTAGGAAGTTTGTCCTTAATTCCAGGTTGCTTTTCTCTTTGATCAGTTTCCAATCATTGTTTCTTGTCTTGCCCTCTGGTGCTTTGGAGAATAGTTTGATGCCCACTTCTTTGTGGCAACTCCTCAAATACTGGAATACTGCTATCATGTCACTCTTGTTTCTTCTTTTCTTTAGACTAACCAAACCCAAGTCTGGCAGCTGTTCTTCATATGTTTTAGTCTCCATTTTAGTTGCTCTTCTCTGAACTTTGTCTAAGGTCTCTGTTGTGTTCTTTGTATTCCCCCCCCTTAATCCCCTATGCATATCCTGATCACCCATTAAGGGTGATTGCCCTTCACCATTGATCGCCCATTAAGGGTGATTGCCCTTCTCCATCTGCATACAGTTTCATGCCCGTTGCTGGTTGGCTAACTAGCAACAGGGTCTTGCCAGCCAATGGAATTGTGTGATTACAAGCCAGGGGAATCCCATAAAAGAGGGCTCCCCTGGCCCAGAGAGCCAGTCCGGATTCACTTGATGCCTTGCCAATAAACCGAGAGCTGACTGTCACTCGACTCGTGTCTTACTGCCTGCGCGATCTAACAGTCTCAACATCTTTTTTGTAGTATGGTGACCAAAATTGGTTGTGAAGATATCATTTTTATTTGCAGAAGGATACATAAAATATGGAAATGGTAGCCCTTATATAACATTATGTGTTTCTTACAAATACATTCCAAACTTCCTGTATGGAGTTTGAAGAAGCTTTTAACCCATAACAGTGCCTTCAGAAAGTATTCAGACCCCCTTCACTTTTGTCAATTTTGTTATGCTGCAGCCTGATTCTACACTTGTTGAAATTCGTTTTTTTCTCTCATTAATCTACACTACCATATTGACAAAGTGAAAATAGAATTTTAGAAATGTCTGTAAATTTATTAAAAAGAAAAAAACTGAAATATCACATTGGCATAAGTATTCAGACCTTCATTCAGTAATTTGTTGTAGCAATTACAGCCTCTTGTCTTTCTGGATATGAAACAACAAACTTTGTGCACCTGGCTTGGGGGATTTTCTGCCATTCTTCCTGGCAAATCCTCTCAAGCTCAGTCAGGTTGGATGGTGATCATTGGTGGGCAGCCATTTTCAGGTTCCTCTGGGTTCAAAGTCAGGATTCTGGCTGGGCTACTCTAGGACATTCACAGAGTTGTCTCTAAGCTATTCCTGTGTTGTCTTGGTTATGTGCTTAGGATTGTTGTCATGTTGGAAAGTGAACCTTGGGCCCAGTCTGAGGTCCTGAGCACTATGGAACAGATTTCCATTGAGGATATCCCTTTATTTTGCTCCATTCAGCTTTCCCTCAACCCCGACCAGTCTCCCAGTCCCTGCTGCTGAAAAACACTCCCACACCATGATGCTGCCACCACCATGCTTCACTGTTGGGATGATATTGGGCAGGTGATGAGTGGTGCCTGGTTTCCTCTAGACATAATGTTTAGAATTGAGGCCAAACAGTTCAGTCTTGGTTTCATCAGACCAGAGACTCTTATTCCTCACAATCTAAGAATCCTTTAGGTGCTTTTTTTTCAAACTTCAAGTGGGCTTTCATGTGATTTGCACCAGGAGAGGCTTCTGTTTAGCCACTCTGTCATAAACCCAGATCAGTGGAGAACTGCAGTGATGGTTGTCCTTCTGGAACTCTGTCCCATCTCCACACAGGATCTCTGGAGCTAAGTCAGAGTGACCATCGGGTTCTTGGTTACCTCTCTTATTAAGACCATTCTCCCCCAATTGCTCGGTTTGACTGGGTGACCAGCTGTTGGAAGAGTCCTGGTTGTGCCAAACCTCTTCCATTTGAGAATTATGGAGGTCACTGTGCTCTTAGGAACCTTCAGTGTAGCAGAAATTTTATTGTAGCCTTCCCCAGATCTGTGCCTTGCAATAACCCTATCTCTGAGCTCTTCAGGCAGTTCCTTTGACCTCATGGCTTTTGCTCTGCTACAGTATGCATTGTCAGCTGTGATGCCTTCAATAGAGAGGTGTGAGCCTTTCCAAATCATGTCCAATCAATTTAATTTACCACAGGTAGACCCAATCAAGGTGTAGAAACATGTCAGTAACTATCAAGAGAACTAGGAGGCACCAGAGCTAAATTTCAAGTGTTGTTGCAAAGGGTCTGAATACTTATGCCAATAGGATATTTCAGTTTTTTTCTTTTTAATAGATTTACAGACATTTTTAAAATTCTGTTTTCACTTTGTCATTATGTGGTACTGAGTGTAGATTAATGAGGGGAAAAATGAATTTCATCAACTGTAGAATTAGGCTGCAGCATAACAAAAGTGTTAAAAGTGAAGGGGGTCTGAATACTTTCTGAATGCACTGTAATTACTATAACAAGTAAACCTGATGGAGACTTTGTATAACAATTTTTTAAATAACTATAATGCACCAAATTATAAACAACATGTGTTATACAACATGCTCAACCATAAGCCCCATAGCTGCATTCATATATCACAGAAAGCCAAAACGTTCAATTGAAAGCTTTCTGAATTAGCAGTATTTAGAGAATAAGGTTTTGACCATTCTCTTTATTATTATTATTACTATTACTATTACTATTACTATTGCTATTGCTATTGCTATTGCTATTGCTATTACTATTATTATTATTATTATTATTATTATTATTATTATTATTATTATTATTATTATTATTATTATTATTATTATTATTATTACTATTTATTGAATTTATATACTGCCCTATCTCCCTTACGGGACTCAGGGCGGTGAACAGGCGATAATAAAAACCACGATAAATATACACAAGTTTCTGTTCTAAAATCAAATTAAATAACAGGCCTGCTCTAAAAGTACCCCATACAAAACCCCCACTAAAACATAATCAAACTACGCCAGGCCGGCCGCACGGAATAGATGGGC
>NW_015386446.1:439146-442752 GCF_001527695.2 Protobothrops mucrosquamatus | reverse complement strand
GCCAGCCGGCATTGTCTGGCCGACGGCACCCTAAGGAGGCCCTCTCTGTGGGAGTGGACTGGTCGAAGGGAGGTGTTTGGTAGGAGGCGGTCTTGCAAATACCTAGGTCCATTGCCACGGAGCGCTTTAAAGGTTGTTACTAACACCTTGAAGCGCACCCGGAAGGCCACAGGCAGCCAGTGCAGCTCACGCAGGAGAGGTGTTACATGGGAGTATCTAGAGGCCCCCAGGATCCCCCGCGCGGCCGCATTCTGAACTAGCTGGAGCCTCCAGGTGCACCTCAAGGGGACCCCCATTTGATAGCTGGGGAAGGATGTCAATCTGGTTTCTTTGGAACCAGTCCCAATAGCTTTGCCATTACACTGTCTCACTGGCTTATGAACTTTAGGATTTGTTCTTAAATTCATCAAGTATAGAGTTTTCTATAGCATCCAACTGAAAGCTGTACTACATTTTTTTTTACTTTCTTTCTCAATTTTGATTCAGGAGAGTTTCCGTTGTAAGTTTTTATTGGGAACACAGTGGGCATATAATTGGACTTTTATACTGTTATACTGAATGTTTTATATTTTGATATAATCCACCTTGAGGATTAACCCTCAATAATTCTTCAGTTCTGCCGGGTTTTGTATGCCCAGAAGATTCATCCCAGCAATCACTTTTCAAATATTCCTGGATTACAGAACGCTGTGGAATGTCTAAGTCAGAGTACTAAGGGAAGAAGCATTGGATAAAATTCTCAGGTGATTCTTTTAAACCAGAGGCAGGGTACCTATGACCAGTAGAGGATTTTTTTCCATTATCCTCGATCCTTGGCTATGCTAGCTGAGGTTCATGTAATTTCCGTGCGATATGAAGATCCCCCAGTCCTTATTCTGATCTACACTAAATAGTATAAATCTAATCTTGCTTGATTTTCTATTCCTCTAACAGAAGCTGAATGCACTAAACATGCATGACAAGCTGCTGAGCTGGGATGTAAGAAGGATTTCTACTGAAAAAGAACTGTGTGATCGTATTTGTGGTAAGTTAAAGAAGTGTACAGGTATAGTATAGGTGGTACCTTGCTCAATAGTAGTAACCGTGAGAGGCATCTTGGAGTCCTAGTGGACAATCACTTAAATATGAGCCAGCAGTGTGCTGCAGCTGCCAAAAAAGCCAACACAGTGCTGGGCTGCATTAACAGAGGGATAGAATCAAGATCACGTGAAGTATTAATACCACTTTACAATGCCTTGGTAACCCCACACTTGAAATACTGCACCCAGTTTTGGTCACCACGAAGTAAAAAAGATGTTGAGACTCTAGAAAGAGTACAGAGAAGAGCAACAAAGATGATTAGGGGACTGGACGCTAAAACATATAACGAACGATTGCTGGAATTGGGTGTGTCTAGTTTAATGAAGAGAAGGACGAGGGGACATGATAGCAGTGTTCCAATATCTCAGGGGCTGCCACAAAGAAGAGGGAGTCAAGCTATTCTCCAAAGCGCATGAAGGAAGAACAAGAAGCAACAGATGAAAACTAATCAAGGAGAGAAGCAACCTAGAACTAAGGAGAAACATCCTGACAGTTAGAACAATTAACCAGTGGAACAACCTGCCTCCAGAAGCAGTGAATGCTCCAACACTGGAAGTTTTTAAGAAGAGACTGGACAGCCATTTGTCTGAAATGGTATAGGGTTTCCTGCCTGAGCAAGGGGTTGGATTATATGACCTTCAAGGTCCCTTCCAACTTTATTATTATTATTATTATTAATCATCGCACAGTCAGCCAGATGTTCAGACTGGATTTGGCATTTTGTCTACCTATCGAGTCCTTACCAAAGACCTGGGATAGGCAGACGTGGATGTTTGATGGTATTACAGATATCATCGCAGGATGGAAGCAGTTCCTAGTAAGGCCTCCTTTTGCAATTGACTGGCGAATTTGTCAATGCCAATGGTGTTCAAGTGGTGCTCTAGTTGTTTTGGGATTGCACCCAAGGCTCCTATTACTATTGGTATTACCCTTGCTTGCTTTATTTATTATTATTATTATTATTATTATTATTATTATTATTATTATTATTATTATTATTATTATTATTATTATTATTATTATTATTATTATTATTATTATTATTATTCATCTGCCTGCCTCATTAAGGTAGGAAATATTTATTGGTTGTGGATTAGAAAGAGACAGGGCTGTGATATGTTTCAGACTGAGGCAGAAATTGCTAGGTCTTCCTACCATTTTCAAAATTCCTATTGCTTTTCTGTAAAACAACCCATGTATTGCTACAGAACGGGCTTCTTCCCTCTGCAGTGGGATTTTCAGTTTTTCATTTTGGGTTTAGATAGCATATATCTCAGACTGGAGAATATTTCCACAAGAAATGAATTTGGATCCTAGATAATAGCTAATACTCAACCTGCAAATTGGATCCCTTTTGTTCTTTTCAGAAAGAGAAGTTCTAAAATTACCTAAATTCTGTTTTTCACCTATCTTTCTGTTCTCTTTAATTCCTCTGGCTAATAGTAAGTGCCATATCTCTCTTGTGCGGCTCTACTAGGAAATGGATTAACTCTAAACATAATCAGTGGCATTTTCCCAGATCACCAAGTGCCATAATTGGTTTCTTAGAGGACTACAGTATATTCTAAGGACAGTTCCACAGGAGTTGCTTGTATCACTTCATAATCAGTTCTGGTGTTTTTTTGTTTTTTTGTTTTGTTCCCATGGCACTGACTGCATTGGACAGCTGAGCTAATTTATTTCTGGCTTTCTTTATAAACCAAACTGTGAAGAAAAACAATTCCACTTCTGCAGTGCTTTTTTTGTCATAGTTCCGGCACCTTTTTTTGACGGATTTTCCAAGTTTTAAAAGTAACTTTTGAAAACTTGATGTTTGGTCCACGTGGACTTGAATTGCCCCATTGAGCATAGCAGGTCGGCGGCAAAATCATTAAAACGGTGTATGCGGGCTGCTTGTGAGTCGAGTCCGATGCATGCATACTTTGTCCGCACTGGTTGTGATGGTGCTGCTCGGCTTGTGACTGGTCGTGTGGTCGTGCACCGAGTGCTTACTGCGGGTGGCGACCATTATGTTTCATTACACAACTGATGTGTGTAGGTGTCTGTACAGTGATTGACTATGTGCGAAAAGTACATAATTTCTTTATTTTAAAAAACCGTTGGTGAATTGAAAATCTTTTTTTAATTTTTAATGTAAAATTTACTATGAACATTTGCCTTAAATACAATAAATTAAATTTATGTTAAGAAGTGAATATATAATTTTTTTAATAAAACATTAACAAGATGTGAGTTCCGGCACCTTTTTTCTTACAAAAAAAGCACTGCACTTCTGTAACATTAAAGCTATGCATTGTTGTTGTTTTTTTTTGTTTTGTTTTGTTTTAATATTTATACCCCGCCCTTCTCCCGGAGGACTCAGGGCGGCTTACAGCCAGTTTAAAAACAATTTATACAATACAATACAAAATTTAAAAAATGATTAAAAATAAATATTTAAATAGGCCGCTTCTAATAAAATTTAGTTAAAACCAATTTAAAATGCCCCTAGGCCAGTCCTGCCCGCTGAAACAACCAAGTCTTGAG
>NW_015386446.1:339332-438514 GCF_001527695.2 Protobothrops mucrosquamatus | reverse complement strand
GTTAGGGGCCTTGGGGCCGACCTCTGCCCCCCTGCCAATACAGACTGCGTGCGGTCGGTGAGGAAGGAGGAGAACCACCGCATAACCGTGCCTCCCACTCCCAACTCAGCCAGACGCCGCAGCATGATACCGTGGTCCACCGTATCAAAAGCCGCTGAGAGGTCCAAAAGAACTAGGACAGAGGAGCAACCCCTGTCCCTGATCTATTTTTTTCTTATTGCAAAGCACTCTTACTTCGATCTTTCTCACAATTTCTGGGTTTCAGGCTAGGTTGCACTGAACAACCTATGAGGGGAGAAAATGACAGGACAACTTGACAGCTCTCCCTCATAACAAGCATGTACTTTTTTGGAGGTGGGTGGGAATAGGACAACCAGGTAAATGCACTCTTAATCAATTTTTGAAAATAGGATTGACTAAGGACTGCTTTAACTCTTTGCAATTGTTTGAAACCTTTGCATGCAGAGAAACTCAGGGGAAGAGAGAATGGAAGAGAAGCTAGCATGCAATGACAGTGCATCATGCATCAGTTGCCTGACCTCATGGATATGGAAGGTTGCAATTTGGTTTTCTCTTGAGTGAAACTGGGGGAGGGGGTAAGGAATTTTTGTTTCTCCAAGACCATCTCTCCCCACTATAGGCAAACTTTAGATTTCTGTTTCTGGAACTTGACTACAAGCATTTTTTAAATTAATGTTTCTGTATTACTCCTTTAACTGCTGCACTTTTTGCTGATCATCATAATGATGGGCAAGGTATCTAGCTGCAGATTTGCTACCAAGCTATTTTAAGAAGTTTTTAAATGCAGATGAGGAGTGAGGACTTAGCATCTCTGCAGCTGCCCATTTAAAACAGTAGGTCAGGTTTTGTTTTGCTCTCTTTGTAGGGGAGCAGACAAATGCACAGACTTTGTACTGGAAATATTGATTGGGATGGTTTTGAACTACTTTTTTGTGTGCATACAATAGTAGATGAGATACTTTTTGTTCAGGGGTCCTTGGTGCTGTCTGAGCTTGCTTGTTTTCTTGCAGATGTTTCATTACCTAACTAGGTAACATCATCAGTGCTAGTAAGGAGTGCAGTTTGCTTTCAGTTTATATTCTAGTGTCTTGCCTGTCTGTGTGGTTGAAGGCAGTATTAGGGATTCTTTGGTTGGGCTGTTTACTAATTGCTCTGTGGCAGTTTCTTGACTGGGGAATTGCTTACTTGATTATTGGTCTGAAGTTGACCTTGGAGTTAATCTATGCTGATCTGAGTGCTGATTACTGGTGTGGAGATGCTGGAGTCTTTTTCTCTTTTGGGCTGGTTGAACACTTAGTGACCTCACTAAGAAAGGCCAAATTACCAAAGAAGAACAATGGCAGATGAGAAGCAGTGGGCCTATCCTCCCACGGTTCTATGGATGCCCCAAAATACACAAACTTGGCATACCCCTCCATCCAATCGTATTTCTACCAGGGACCCTACATACAACATTGCAAAAGAACTAGCAAAAAAGCTTGGGCATCTCACAAGAGGAAGCCAACACTCCATTAACTCTCCACTGCAATGTCTTCAAACAATCAGGGATGTGACTATAGATGAAGACGAAATCATGGTCTCATTCTATGTCACAGCCCTGTTCACATCTATAGATCCAGAATTAGCCAAAGAATCCATGACTGCATTGCTTCACAGTAGACCTGACTTAATTGAATACACGAAAGTCAAAACACCCAGGATTATGGATCTCATAAACCTCTGCTTAACTACATGCTTCCAATTTGATAGCTAAATTTGGCCAACAAATTAAAGGGACACCTATGGGAACACTGCTTTCAGGACTTATAGCGGAGGTCGTCATGCAACATCTAAAAGCCATAGCACTTCCACAGATACAACCAAAAATATGGATCAAATATGTAGATGACACCTTCACCATAATAAAAAAGGACCATTTACAGAACACCCATAGAACCATCAATAACATTTTTAAAGGAATCCAGTTTACTAGAGGAGAAGAAAGCAACTCACTACACTTCCTGGACATCCTGATTAGCAGAAACTGCAATGGCAAATTAGAAACGCAAGTCTACAGAAAAACCACAAATACTAACCAGGTGCTCCACTACCAAAGAAACAACCCAAACGCCCACAAGAGAAGCTGTGTAAGGACTTTATTTAGACGAGCCCAAACTCACTGCAGCAATCTGGAACAGCATAAAAAAGAAATGGAGCATCTGTACAACACATTCCAACAAAATGGATACCCATGCAGCTTCATCAAAAAGTCCCTGACCACTCAACCCAATACAGCACAACTAACACAATCCCTAAAAAGAATTACACTGCCATACATCAAGAATACCTCAGAAACCGCAAATAGACTACTGCAACCACATGGAATCAGTGTAGCACACAAGCCAACTAAAGCCCTTCAAAACATCCTAAGCAAATCAAAAGACAGAACGCATCCATGAACATCAACTGGCAGTCAAAAAGCATGACGAAAATTATTTAATTTCACAACATATAGACAGATTTAACGATAGTTTCAATTGGGAAAATGCGACAATCCTAGACCAGGCCACATCCCAAAATGCCAGGGAATTTCTAGAAGCCTGGCACTCTGACAAATCAGCCATCAATAGACACATAGACATTAGTAACATCTATAGATTATGCAAAAGAGACAATCAACCAGCCCCCAAAAGAAAAACACCCCAAGCACCTCTCCACCAGTAATCAGCACTCAGATCAGCATAGATTAACTCCAAGGTCAACTTTAGACCAACAATCAAGTAAGCAATTCTTCAATCAAGAAACTGTCACAGAGCCATTAGTAAACAGCCCAACCAAAGAATCCCTAAGAACGCCCCCACCCAGACAGACAGGCAAGACACCAAAATATAAACTGACAGCAAACAGCACTCCTTACTAGCATTGATGATGTTGCCTAGTTCGGGTAATGAAACATCTGCAAGAAAACAAGCCAGCTCAGAGAGCACCAAGGACCCCTCATTTCAACCCTGAGCTACAAACATTCTCCTTCATTGATACTTTTTGTTGTCCCAGGATCTTGGATAGTTTGAGCAAGGCACAGATGAAATAAAGTTGTTTGAATTCCACTAGTATGTTTATTTTAAAAGACTTTTATGCCATGTCAACCTGATTGACTGTAGATGATGCAGATCACGATAGATGCAATAAAAATGCATGCAATGCACTCAGCCGATGGAATGGAACATCCCTATTGGTCACCTGGAGGGAGACAACTGATGAGCTGAGAGCCTGGCCTCCTTTTCTTTGTGTTTCAGAGGAAAGTGAAGGTAATTGTGAGGTTCACACTGGATTCTGCGAGATTGGTAGAAATCGTGCCATGTGATTATGCACAAAAGTCAAGTTCCTTATATGCTTGTGTAGTGTTACCCCTTCAGAAGCCACCAAAGCCCAGGCCCTCCCAGCCCCACTCCCCTCCGTTGTGTTCTGCCGCTGCATTCTCAAGGTGTTAGTAAAGTGTCTTTTCTAGCAGAAGCTCATGTGAAGTGAGGAGGTGGCAGACTCTCGTCATCAAAAGGGGGGTCTTTCAGGAACAAAGATGACTGGCCCCTAGCCCCGATAGTCAATGCGTGACGGTGTTTAACAGCCCCAGGCAGTCATAGCAGCAATAGTCAATGATTTCACAGCAATCGTTTGGAAACAAGTGGGGTGGGGAAAACCCCGGCTCCAGGCAGCGATAGGACCATGAACGAAGGTAGTCAGCATTCTGCAGTAACAGCTTGCCCTGCAAAGGCAACTCCCCACAATGTCTATAACTTGCACAAGTAACAATAATTGAAGTTCGGATGGCCGCTAGTCTCCAAAGCAGTAACGACCAGCCTCTCCTTCTCTTCTGTTGTCGCTCGTAGTCTCAGGTCTCGTTGGTGTCAAAACCCCTCCCCCCTTTCTTTTATTGTTAAAATCTGAATTTAGCAACCCCAGCAACTTTCTCTTTCCTCACTCTCTCTCTTGCCTCCGCTTGGGATATTCCCCCCTGCGAAAGAAAGTAGTAAAATTCCACCTTCTCACTCTCTCTCTCTCTCCTTCCCTCTCCTTCACAGAAAAGGATCAGCTTAAAACCTCAAATCCTCTTCGACTTCACCTGGTCTCTCTCCAACAACAGCAACAGCAACCACCCCACCCCCTTTCTTTCCTCCTTTTTCTTTCCTTCCACCCGATCCACACCTACCGCGCCCAAAACCGGCAGCAGCTGTCCGAGCTTCCCCTCCCCAGGCAGGCTCCTGCAAAGCCTTTCAGCCAGCCCCGCTACACTTGTTTTTAATCTTGGGTTAAATTAAATTTATCTAGCTTGTAAAGGTGGCAATGGATCATTAGGGGAAAAAAATCAAATGATTGTGGAATTAACTGTATTTCTCTTCCCATAGTCTTTCTGTGTATATCCTTCAACAAGCGAACATGCAGATCATACTGATCATTGATTTAGCAATAGCAATAGCACTTAGAATTATATACCACTTCGTAGTGCTTTGTAGTCTTCTCTAAGTGGGCTGTATTTTATTTTACAGAGTCAGCGTATTGCCCCCAACAATCTGGGTCCTCATTTTACTAACCTCAGAAGGATGGAAGATTGAGTAAACATTCAGCTGGTCAGGATCAAACTGCTGGCAGTGAGCAGAATTAGCCTGCAATACTGCATTCTAACCACTGCACCACCACAGCCATAGATTATATGAATGAATTCAGCTGGTTGCAACTGTATGGACCACAAGGTTCTAGGAAGGAAATAATTACTTTCTTGGCCATGGTGACTGGATACCTAATCCACCTCAAGAAGCAAGTTATTCTTATCTCTGAGAATGAGGGTCATCTGTCCTTGCTAGTCTTTAGTGATTCTATTGAGCTGATCTTAAGTCACTCGTTCTTTCTCTCCTGTGGCACCACATCTTGAGAAGCATTAGCTTTGTTGCAGAAAGCATGTATTCATTCGACTGAAACAAGAATTGCTATTTTCTTGAGGAATTCATTCGTTTAGGGATTAAGACTGTGCAGAATTAACGAGGATGGATTGGAGTTTATTTCGACTCACCTTGAAGGGGCTTTATTTTTTTTCCCAGCATATTTTTTTTCAAGAAAAGTAAACTTAGAGCTGTAAACTTTTGTTTCTAGAAAATCTTTCCTCTACTTCTGAAGTGCATTGGGGAAAAACTCAAATAATGCTTTTCTGTAAATGTTTTATTGTAAGCCAGAATTGAGACCTTCATTGAAGAGCAAAAATGTCAGGCATTTTTTACAGTGGCAGCAGGCAGAATTTTCACAGACTAAAAATGACTTCATATATGTAGCTGCAGGTTGAGTTTATGGGATGAAAGGCCTCCCAACCATCTCCTCTATATACAAAGCCATCTCCTTAACATTTTAATTCTGCCACCTGCCTTGGTGCACAGCTTGATAATTACTGTGGCTGCCACTTATCTTTGAAGGAGATACCTTTATCTAGTATCATATTCCCCCAACCCCAATGTATGTAAGAAGTAGGGCTCACACTGCCTGGGATTCTTATTGGGGGGAGAGGGGGGGAGAGGGAGAGGGAGAGGGAGAGAGAGCGAGCAGGAAGAGAAAAATTATAAAGAGAAAACAAATTCTGTAATACTGAGGCAATACTGTGTGACTAGGGTGATCAACCCTATCTTTCTGTCCTTTTTTTTAGGGGAAAATGGACAAATCTCACCAGAGATAAACAGAATCACATTTTATTTATGTATTTATTTTTTAAAAGGAAAAGAGAATGTTTTTTTTTTTTTACTTTTTAATTTTGACTAGTCCAGGGGTAGGCAACCCTGGACTAGTCGCATACAAAATAACCAGTAATTGAAGAAATTAAAAAAAATATATCTAGAGATGCTCAAATTACAGGTTTTTTTTCCCAAAAGATTTCCAAACTCCTGAACAATATACAGGATAATGCACAGCTCTGAGTAGATTCCACGATGATTTTGGACTGCAGCTTCTATTTAAAAACCAATATGATCGAGAGAGGTGCCATTTTGCATACAACAGTGGGATTGTATAGAGACGATAAATATTGAAGATGATAAATTAGATATAAACACATAGAAAAAGAAATTAAACCCAGGTCAGTTTTGAGCTATGTTTTCCCTATTCCTTTAAACAATAGATGACCCTTGGAACAGAGGTTACCTCTGTACCGATTTATTACCTGCAAATTGCAACTCTAATTAAGCTAATGAATCCTAGTTTTTTCTTTCTTTCATTATCTTCCCCCCCTCCCCCCAAGGCAGAGAAGATTCCTCCTTTTCTCCTGAAGTTTTTAAAGATAAGAATAATTCCTCTCCAGCAGAGAAAGAAGCCAGGAGATTTTTATGTGACCCAGAATGGGCAAATCTCCCTGAGATGTGCCAGGCTGTCAAGGACAGTTGAGTGAAAGCTTTTCTATCAGTTCATTATAATATGTCCTATTTCCCCCCCCCTTTTTTTTTTTACATTTAAAAGTTGCTCCTAGCAGTCAAATCTCACCTCAGGGCATAGCAATAAATCTCAGGATATAGAATCTAACCAGCCGGATAGGAAAGGGCCACATCTATGCAGCAGGTTTGCTTTGATTCTCCCTTGCCTTGGAGTTAGCAAGAAATCATGCATCCTCAAGCGTGGTGTCTCCACAACACACCCCTATGATGTATCTAGAATGGTCCATGCTGAGCGCTTTAATTTGCAACATTCCAAGAATCGGGACTGGAGGTTTTCTTGGCTGAAATCCAGACTTGCCCAACATTATCTGCCACGGGTATCATCCTGTTCTGCTTACTCTGTATATCATATACTCTCTATATCATCTAGTTATGGATCAGCCAGTTGAGTACTTGGCCTTGAGAACATTAAGCGGCAGCAGGGAGTTAAACATTTTTGTAGCTCGTGACTGCCATCTGGTGGTTGGCTGGATTGGTGCAGCTCAGAAGGAGCCATCTGATAAGTGTTGAACGGTTTGAGTTCACAAAGAAACTGCAGACTGGAGTTTGATACGGGAAATTTAGAACATGATGAGATGAAGTGAGGGGCCAGAGATTTCCTGGGAGCAGGGCCCACTAGGAAGGGAATTCCCTATTATGCAAATTACAGAAGTAAAATAACCGAGTCTTTTCACTTTTAGCCACCTACATTTAAACAGGGATGGACTAATCCTTTCCCTAAGCTTTGCACTTTCTAGCTGGTCAATCAGTTGACCAAACAATATAAAAAAACAGGGTGACATTTTTACACTGGGCAAGGAGGCCATTGTGGATATGACCCAGGATCCAGCTCAGATATATAAGTTACTTTTATTGCAGACATAGGAAGAGCGAGTAACAAAGAAGATCTGCTACTGCAGAATCTGGCAATCCAGCTTGCTATATAAATAACAGCCGCAAGCGTCAATCTTAGATTTCTTTCTCCTGCCTTTATGTAATAACTTTTTACAGCTCATTTCTCAGCCTTGGAGGAGAAGGGCACCCATTCTGTGTTTTGAGAAAGATCCTGTCTGGTTTCATCATCATTTGTAGAAGGAATAAAAAAAAAGAGTTCCTGTGGACTGCTAGTCATTGCTGACTATAGAGAGTGGTGCTCATCTCTGTTTCAAAGCCATTGATCCAGTGCTGTTCAAAAATATTTCCGTGGTCACGTGGCCAGCATGACGTCACGGAGCACTGTTACCTTCCCACTGAAGTGGTACCTATCTACTCGCATTTGCATGTTTTCAAACTGCAGTTGGCAGGAGCTGAGGTGAGGATGGGAGCTCACCCCATCATGTGGCCCTCAGGTCTCAAACCTGGGCTGCTGGATTTCCAGCTGACAAGCCCAGCATCTTAACCTCTGAGTCACCGTCCCCCCCCCCATTATTTGTAGAAGTAGGTGTCAAAAATCAGCAAAATGGCAAATAGAACATATAGTGGAAGCCACCTCTCCCTTTGAACATGTGTGCAACCTTGACAACACTTACAAATAGGCATCACAACGCTCTTCTTGCTGATTTTGATGTGTCCTTCTGTGGACACCAGTGGATGTCAGGCTTTTTGGTTCCAACTTAGCAGCTTCAGTCCTCTTATCAACTGCTTTTCACCCTCTCTCCCACATGCTAGGTGATTCCATACATGGTAGTCACATAAAACTTTACTGTTGAGAAAAAGTTGCTCACTGAATAACCAGATGCAAAAGTGCTCTTTTACTTTACAGAGGTAGAAAGAGAATGGGCTGTCGGTTTGATCTCTGAGCTTGGTGATTTGACTGCAAATGTTTCGTCTCCATTCGGGGGACATCTTCAGTGCGCTTTGAATTGTGCTCTTCTGTCAGAGCACTGGCCTTTAAATACCTTTTTCTGTGATGTAAATTGGTACGGGTGTTATTTGTTGGGATGTTGCTGAGTCATGGTCTGGTTTTGGGCTGTTTGATTGGCTGGTTGTTATTGCTGGGACATAGTTCTTGGTGTTTAAGTATCGTCTGTGTGATGCAAATGGTGCTTGTTCGTTTGGTTGCCTGTGAGTCATGGTCTGGTTTCGGGTTGTTTGTCTGGCTGCTGTTGTTGAGACGTGGTCCGGTTTCTTGTGGGGGGGGGTAGTGATTCTTGTTGCTGTGTGGTGGGGTGCCTGTTTGTTCATTTTAAATGCTGCCTTTGGAATTGTGGTTGAAGTAATTCTTCTGTTCTCAGCGGTTGGTAGACTGGGTCGATGTCAATGTGTCTGTTTATTGACTTACTGGTGGAGAACCAGGCTTCGAGGAATTCTCTTTCTCCCCTTGATTTCACTTGGGTTACAACTGTGGTCCCGGTTAGATCAAACCTGTGTCCTTCTGAGTCTTTGTGGACGGACACGAGGGATAGTGGGTCGTGTCTTTTGATAGCCAGGAAGTATTTGTGCTGTCTGGTAGATAGTTTTCTTCCTGTTTGGCCCACATAGTTCTTTTCACAGCTAAACTGGATTCGGTATATGATGCCTGATCTTTGGTAGAGAGAATGTCAGCATCTGCAGGCTTGTTTTGCCCTCCCAGCGTGACAAGTAGCTTTGTTTCCAAATAGTTGACTGACTCATGTGCTAAAGGTTCAGGAGCCATCTTCAGGAATCACAAAAGCGTTTTAAATATCAGTGGGGGGCGGGAGAGGAAAAGACTCGAGGCGAGTACAATATTAAAATTTCATTTAAGTAACATATTTGAAAAGGCTTCTAACTGTATCCAGCTGAGAAGGAAGAGTTCGTGGGAGGAAAAGCTGGAAAGGCTTCCATAGCTCACCATTAGCTAAAGCTCTCTACTGATTAAGTTGCTTCCAGGTTTGGTCAGACATGGAAAAGCCCCATGTGATCAGTGGTTTTTCATTAGCCCTAATTTATATCCTATGGATTTCAATGGGTCTACTCTGACTAAATGTTGATCCAACCCATTAACTTCACAATAGCAATTTCTTCTACAACTAAGTTCTATTTCCAGAATGAACCAAATAAGCTGTTATAATCAGGGTCTTAGTCGTTTTTGAAAATGGGCAATATATCTTCTTAATTGTCCAGCCTAGCCTGTAACAGTTGTTTCTGTAGCACGATGACTAAAGAGGTAGTCTCTACAATATAATAGGACAAGTCCCTGGTGATCTTTGCTTCCCTCTGTGTAAATGAAGACTCAATCATCCAGGCCAAAAGTATCTAAAAAGGTTAAATCATCAAAACTTTGGTCCAGTTGCCATGATTTAACTTTTTAAGATATTCCCCGCTTTATGGTTCCTTTTGCTCTCATTGCTTCTGCTTCCACAGAACTAGCCCAACTGGGCATTTTTAGTCCATTGATGGCAGGCATCACATGGGAGTAATGACATCATCCCATCAAGTGGAAATGGGGATAGATGAAAGCAAGCACTGGTGTTTGGATGATGGAACAAGATTGTCTGTAGCAGGGGTCTCCAACCTTTGGCAACTTTACGACTTGTGGACTTCGACTCCCAGGATTCCTCAGCCAACCATGCTCCACTTGTGGACTTAAACTCCATGCTAGTTGAGGAATTCTGGGAGTTGAAGTCCACAAGTCGTAAAGTTGTCAAGGTTAGAGAGTCCTGATCTATGGTATTGGCCCTGCAGCAATAAATCCTTGAGCTACTTAACAGAGGGCTCAGCAACCTCTTCAGGCTATGGATATGATGGCTTAAGCAACCATACTATTAGATCAGTGGTTCTCAACCTTTTTAATGCCGCGACCCCCAACCGGTCGTAAGTTGAGGACTAAACCGGTCGTAAGTCGAGGACTAAACCGGTCGTAAGTCGAGGACTACCCAACCGGTCGTAAGTCAAGGACTTTCCCTGCCGGGAGCGCCGCACATGCGTGGTTCCGCCCCCTGCGCCGGCCGAGGCATAGCTGGCAAGCGGCAGAGACGGAGCAGGCCGACCACCAGCTGGCCCAGCCCAAGGAAGGTAAGGCACCCGCCGGAAAAGGGGAAAGAAAATGGTGGACAGCCTTGCTTGGCGACCCCCGTGAAATGGTCGATCGACCCCAAATGGGGTCACGACCCATAGGTTGAGAACCGCTGTATTAGATCATTTGGAAGTTTGTAAATGCTGTTAAATTTCAGCCTCAAATCTCACAAACTCCCCAGATAGGATCCTTAAAAATCTTCTGAGATCTTCTGCAGGATTGCAAAATCTCATAAAAGAGCCTGGCCTGGCAAATGTTGGATGTTCTTAACTCTTTTTAATTTAATTTGGGGACCATTGCTGCTGGAGGCAAGGAAAATGATTGCTGATATTGACTGTTACATAAAGCTCTTGTCTTTATCTTTATCCTAGCACCTGTTTACTCTTTTCCTTCTTTTAAAAGCATGCAAGTCTTTTTGCCTCTCCTTTTCATCTTCCCTTCCTCTAATTCTCAAGAATATGTTTACCTCTTCTCAGGCTTCCATTATGCATGACCACCAGGGCTGAATTGAAACGTCCTTGTTCCCATGGATTGGAAAGCATCAGCAAGCCACACTGAAAGCTTTTAAAATGATACACTATAAAGAAGGCCAGCGTTCCACAGTGCCGCTGTGACAAACTCACTGGCAAAGAGGCATCCAGTCCCCAAATGCCTCTTTAAAAGGCAAATGTCAGGTAGGTCTATAAAATACTAACTAGCCTATAAACAATGTCCACCTTGATGCTACGGCCGTGATTTAGAGATATTTTGCCAGCTTGAAATGGGAACAGCTGCTCTCTGCTGGAAAGAGAGGGAAATCTTCTCATTAGCATTAAATTTAAATCAGGCTTTCTTCATTTGCATCTTTCTGTAGTGTTCTATTTCCCTAAAAGGGTAACTTGGGAGGGACAATTTAGATCAAGGTTCAGTAATCAGGCTCTCCTTGACTGCGTGTCTTTGAAACATAAAACAATACTTTTTTGGCGGGGGGGGGGGCTTCGTCTTGCTAAAATGGTGAGAATCTTCCTTGTCCACAAATAAATCTTCGTGCCTTATCAATGCCATGCAGAGCATGGCTGCAAATAGTTCTCTGAAATCTTGCTCTTCCCCGTGGCCAAGGCCACTGCTGCTGAAGGAGCTCCAAGCTAACCCCCACATGTAATTAGACACAACAGAGGGGGGGAAAATGGTTGCCTGCATCTTGATCCCTTTGGTCCTAAAGTCAAGGTCTCTAGTTCTTCTGTATACTTTATGGAATCCAATTAAGAGAAATGGAAAGTACCGAGGGGCCCAAATGCAAACTGTGGAACCTCTGCAGGCCAATATAAAGTGTAGACACACTTTTCAAGAAGTCAGACTGGTTGTGATTTCTCGGGGAATGCCTCCCTTGCTTCACATGGCAACATGTTTTTAAATATCAATCATAAAATGTAAAATGTGAATATGACCAAATGCAACAAACAGATGGAAACGCACGTTGATCTTACAGTCATCTAGACCTACTATAGTTCTCTACTAGTATATACTTGGTGACAAGGCTATCCTTCCTTTATATCACATATGTTGAAGCCTTCATCCAGAATACAGTGGCCAATGTATGTGCCTGAACAGTGACACGTGGCTGCTAACGGTGCCTGTGACAATCCCATCTCTAAGAACATTAAGAGGTAATTGAGGGGCCTGTATCAATTCCACACTGAAGAACTGTCCAGCCAGCTCCTTTTTTGATGTGCTGGTTTGCAACTCCTACAATTCCCAGCCAGCACAGCCAACTGCTGTTCTGGCTGGGAATTATGGAAACTGAAGTCCAATACTTCTGAAACACAGCAGGTTGGAGTAATGTGGAGCTAGAGGAAATCATATCTGGCAATGGATTTACAGCAACTTCAAATTTCTGGATTGGGGAGATGCCTCTCCCTGTCTATACATGCATGTTTCAGAGCAGGGGAGTAAGTTCATATTCCAGTTACCAGATGATATTGGTACCTTTCAGTTTTTGTGTGGCTGGCTTGATCCAGAGAAACAGAATAATTCAGAGTGTTAACGTCCAAAATCTACAGCTAATGTTTGCTGTGGTGATTTGAGAGGGCTCCTGGTACTCAGAGAATTCACTTCCTGTGTAAACCTTTGTGTGTGTCTGCCTTATGCAGGTGTCTGGCTGCTTGCATGGCCATGGGAAGCTGAAGATAAACAAATCTTGCACGAGGCTGGGCTCCCATGGACACGTTCTTTTGATTCAGAGACTATATTAAACCAGGTCACAAGGTGTGAACCAAAAGGAGGGCACTGCTTTAAACATAACTGACACAAGAAGATTTAAATCTAGCCAAGATTTCCGCTTATGTGAAGGATTATTCACAAGAAAGATATATTTTGGTTTGGAGAAGATGGATAGATTATATTGAGCGTAAATATGGGACCAAAAAATATCATTTGGTTTTTGAGTGAATTTTAGAGTATTATTGTTGTATAAAGGTTAGAATAGTTTATTTAGTACTATTTTTAATTATTAAAGTGATGTTATNTTGTTTAAAAGAGAGTTAAAGGAGGTTATAGATATGTTATTTTAATAGTTGATTAATGTTAGTTAGAGTATGATTATTTTATTGTTAACCCTGTGATTGGCACTGGGAAGTGAGGGGGGAGGGAGGGGGGAGTGGAAGGGTGGGTTGGGGAAGGGGGGGATTTATATTGTAAAATTTTATAAAATTTTCAATAAAAAAAGAAGAAGATTTAAATCTAGCCTCAGGGCAAATGTGGGGTGGGGGAAAAAAAAAAGGAAAGGAAGGAAATAAAAACCCTATCTGAAAAACATGATCCATTGCAAACTGAGGCAAGCAGGGTTAGGATGATGCCCAATTATGAGAAAGGGTCGCCTTTTCTTCCTAGGCACTGAAGGGCAGGGAGAAGAGGCCGCTGCTACCCAGGGTCATTATCTACTCTCCATTCTAGCGGAAACACTTGCTCAAGTAGAGAACAACCTCACATTTCTCCTCCATCAAATTTTGTCCCCCGCCATGGCGAAGTCGCTGAGGCTCACCACCAGGAAGCCAGACAAGTTTGAACATGTGTCATCCTGTGAGACAGTCATTACACTGATATCATGTAATCCATTTCGTTTTTCTTTGTGCCTTCGAGTCAGACTTGATTGCTAGTGACTGCCTGGACAAGTCGCTGCAGTTTTCTTGGCAAGGTTTTTCAGAAATGGTTTGTCTTGACCGCCTTCTTTTTAGGGCTAAGAGAGAGTGGCGGACCCAAGATCACCAACTGGGTTCGTGCCTAAGGCAGGACTAGAACTCATGCTCTCCCGGTTGCTAAGCCTGATGCCTTAACTGCTACACCAAACTGGCTCTTTTGTGATGTCCACTTATTCCTGAATTGACTTGCAGACTTTGTTCTAAGTCTCTTGGAGGGTCTTTCTCATTCAACTATCTTAGGGAACATTCACAATAACATTGCTTTACCTCTTCTTGTGCAGGAAGCAAAAAGCAACCAACCAGGTTGAGATGCATCATGCAACTGCAGAAATGAATCTGAGTCAAATAAATAATATGGGGATGGTTTAGATTGATTGAAAAACCTCCCAAGTGACCATCGGGAAACTACATTGCAGAAATCCATCCCTCAGCAATGCAGCTTTTAAAAAATAGAGATAATGCGAATGTGCACTAACTACAGAACAAAACATGTGGTGATTTTTTACTTGAAACTGTAAGGTGAGGAGACGTTTTACTAAGACATAAATCCATTGGACCATTAAAAAAAATAGTGTGCCATAATGGATGAGTGGAATTGAGACTTTTATGGGTTGAAGAGAATTGAAGTCATGGAAGTTGGCTGGATGCTCCTCTCAGTTTCTCCCCATTCCATGGAAATCAAACCTCTCGACTGCAGGCTGCGAATTGATATTAATGTGCTCTATATTATTTTAATGATGTTTTATTCCAAAAGGCCATTCATTATTGAGATTTCCCAGAAGACACATTAAGAGAAATGCATTCTGCATTGAGAATTGGTTCAGCCAAGGAAGTCTGATTAGAGAGATGTTGATGCTCAGGCACGTGAAAAGCCCTCCTTTCGCAGGGCTGGAAAAAAGTGAAGTGTTTTTGTATGCATCTTTGTAGATACAGAGAAAAAGCAGTTTGGGATTCCATAGAAACACTAAGCTTTGATTCAGCAAAGCTTTTAAAGCAGGCACCTAAGCTCAGAGCTGGTTAAAAACAAGTTAATCTTGAGGACTTCCTTTGTACTTATGTCAGAATTAGGTATATTGATAGGTTAATAGCTGGAGTCTTCGATAAGTGGCTGAATCCATGCTTTGCATGAACATTTTTCAAAAGGAAAATAATTCCTTTTTTTGGGTGTAGATGGGCCTGATGTGAGCTGGAGACAGTTAGAACAATTAACCAGTGGAACAACCTGCCTCCAGAAGCGGTGAATGCTCCAACACTGGAAGTTTTTAAGAAGAGACTGGACAGCCATTTGTCTGAAATGGTGTAGGGTTCCTGCCTGAGCAGGGGGTTGGACTCGATGACCTCCAAGGTCCCTCCCAACTTTATTAGTATTATTATTATTATTATTATTATTATTATTATTATTATTATTATTATTATTATTATTATTATTATTATTATTATTACCACCCGTTTCTCCTCTCTACTCCTAGGTTGGGGTGCCCATAGATACCTGAGACATAGCATGTCACAAATACTTTGGGAAAGGCTGAATTTGTGTGACATTTTTAACTATAATATTCTTAAATGGCACAAGGGATCCTGAAGTGCAAGCGAACTGGCTCCCCCCCCCCGCTTTTCCCGATGTGAGCTGATCCCAGCTATTTCTCCTGCTTTGCAATAGGATAATTTATGGCTTAAAGAATTCCTGTGGCGATGTTTATTTTATTTTAGATTTATACATATGACCTGGGACAGGCCAGGACTGTCATAGTGCCCATGAACTCCTAGCTATCTGCCCCCAGGGAAGATGGATTAAAATCACCCAAGACCATAAGGCTGGAGAACTCCAGTGCAAGCCCAGCCATGGACTCAAGGAACTTGGGGAGGGAGTTTGTTATGCAATAGGGAGGCTGGTGTATCAGCAAGAATCCCAAATGATCCCTAGAGTCCAGCAAAAAGGATCTTGCATCTGGCAATTTGTGGAGCCTCACCTCTGAAGGTCATCCAAATATTTTGGATAACAATGGCTATACTTTTACTACTGTCCTGCTATCTCAACTGATGCCACATTCAAAACCCAGCTGGGCAAATGTCCCTGAATTATTTGTAAAAGTAATAAAGGTGGGGTTCATATAAATAAAATAAAAATCCTCTAATTCAAGTCCAGCAAAGTCTTAATAATACATATTAGGTTGGCCCTCTCATCCATGATCCGTTCCTGGCTAAGGATGCCTTATTATAGACCAACCTGGATATAAGTAGCAACAATATGTTCAGTTGCAACATATAGGAGAAAGAGGCAATTTTCTTCCTACAATGTCTGAGGTCAGGGGCACTCAATATTTTGACAGCCAGAAGCGCCACAGTTGGGGTTGAGATTTAATTTGATGGCCAAGGCTATGACACGTACATTACAAAATCAGATGGAACGAGGGTATATATGGTGTTTGGGAAGGACTTTTAAAAAGTGTTTTAAATTGATCTAAAGGCTGACAAACCTTCCTTCTTTAATCAGGTAGCACGACCTTAATGGGTTTAGGACTACCAAAGAAGTATTGGAGGATGCCCTAAATCCTTGCCTGTACATCTCTGCTCTAGGTGCAATGAAATGAAAAGGGAAAGGAGCAAATATTTTGGTTTTTTTGGGGCGGGATAGTCAAAACAAAACATTTAAATCTCTGACAAATGTTGAGAATGCATTTTAAAAAGATATTAAGAGATAAATGAAAACAAAAGGAAAGTGAATACCTAAAGCATTGGCTATTTTTCAACAACGCTAATGATCATCTTACTCCCACAGGATAATGGCTGGATGGCAGATGCCAGACAGTAATTAGGCTGGCAAGTGGTAAGGTGGCTAAGAAACCAAGCATGGATAGGTGAGAAAATCAGATTCAAGTTCCTACTTGACCATGTGTGATTCTGAATTTATCATAATTTCTTAGTTCAACCTCTCTGACAGGGCTGCAGTTATGATGATAAAATTAAGGGGTTCCTCCCATATATATATATTGCCTTGTGCTCTTTAGTGCAGTGGTTCTCAACCTTTTTAATGCCGCGACCCCCAACCGGTCGTAAGTCGAGGACTAAATCGATCGTAAGTCGAGGACTAAACCGGTCGTAAGTCGAGGACTAAACCGGTCGTAAGTCGAGGACTACCCAACCGGTCATAAGTCGAAGACTTTCCCTGCCCGGGAGCGCCGCACATGTGTGATTCCGCCCCCTGCGCCGGCCAAGGCATAGCTGGCAAGCGGCAGAGACGGAGCAGGCCGACCACCAGCTGGCCCAGCTCAAGGGAGGTAAGGCACCCGCTGGAGAAGGGGAAAAAAATGGCGGACAGCCTTGCTTGGCGACCCCCGTGAAATGGTCGATTGACCCCAAATGGGGTCGTGACCCATAGGTTGAGAACTGCTGCTTTAGTGGAAGGAGAGAATATCAAACCAGGAAAGAAAACAACTTCACCCTGAACGTACTCAGCTGAAGGAAAAGGATTAGTTTGTCTCTCCTGTTCACCAAAGTAGCTTGCACCTACCAGTAGAATCCATTTCCCTCTTTCTGCTGACTAGGAGCTTTGATCACAAAAAAACTTCTTATCACCTTGGAGACCAAGAGATAGGATTTAGGAAAGTGTTAATTATACAGCAAGAGAGTTCATATTGGGCAGCTGAGAAGCCTTTGAGATGAGAAGACACATGTTAGTCAATCACAGTGTGACTAGCAGCGGTTTCGTCTTCGTCAAGGAAACCTGTTGTCTTAAAGGGACTAATTACCAAGAAGCTGTAGTCCCACTCCCATTTTTAATCCTTGGTTATGAGACACTGCTAATTAATGGGGAAACAGCAGAGCAAGATAAAACAAAGATCTAACTCAATAACTTCTTGCTATCAGTTATTCTGATTACCAATACACCCAATTATTATCACCAACATAATTAACCAAGATTTGTATTTTTTAGAACTTTTCATATAGCTAACCCCTTTTCTGTCATATACAACTACAGCAGCCAACTCTTGGGGCCAGCCAATCCACTTTGGGAAAATCTCTCCTGTTGTAGATGTTACAGTCCATTGAGTTACCTTGGTGACTGTAGGTGAGTGTAGGAACAAGTCTATACAATTTTCTTGGCAACATTTTTGGGAGTCGCTTGCCAGCACCTTCATCCCAGGTTTAAGAGAGAGTTACTAGGCCAGAATCACCCAACTGGCTTTCGTGCCTAGGGGAGGATTAAAATCCAGAGTTTCTGAGCTTCTAATACAGTGCCTTTAATCAATACGTCAAGGTGACTCTCTTCCGTGACCTCCTAAATTAAAACATCTAACTTCACCCCAGAAGTGAGCAGGTTGCATTCACATCTTGAACTGGCCTGATCATCATCCTGTAGCATAAAAAGCATGAACTAAAATCCCAAAGATGCTTTTTCAAAATGCAACTGGACTTTGTTTTCCCTTGAAGATGTTTCACTTCTCATCCAAGGAGGCTTCTTCTGTTTTCCAGGATGAGAATGGATGAGAAGCGAAACGTCTTCAAGGAAAAACAAAGCCCAGTTGCCTTTCCAGTTGTCTTTGGGACAACCATGACCTGGATGACTTTTTCCATAGACATGGGTGAGATTTAATAGGTCTGATTATATTCTTCTTAGATTAATAGAAGATGAGATGGGATGAAAGCAAGTAGCCCCATGAAAAAAAACCAGGAGTCTTTGTTCTCCCTAAAGGACACTAGTTAGATATTCTTTAATTTAATTCTACAAATTAATGTAGAATCTACTGAATGTAGAAAGATGATTTTCTGGCATAGCCTATACAGGTAGTCCTCAACTTACAACCATTTGTTTAATGACAATTCAAAGTTACAACAGCCCTTAAAAAAATAATTTGCAACTGGTCCTCGCACTTACAATCCCCATAGTCACTTTTGGACACTTGGCAACCAGCTTGTATTTACAATATTTGCAGCATCCCGGAATCACATGATTGCCATTTGCAACCTTCCCAGATAGCTGCCGACAAGCAAAGTCAATGGAGGAAGCTGGATTCACTTATTGACCACATGATTCACTTAACAACTGCCATAATTTGCTTAGCCGTGGCAAAAGAAGATCCTAAAATCAGGCATTGACTCAGTCCACAACCACCTAGCTTAATAACAGAAATACTACCCACAGCTGTGATCATAAGGAGAGGATTACCTGTAAATAAAATCCATGTTACTAATTTAAGTTTGATTTCATGATTTCATGATTACATTTTTGCAAGAATCTACTGCTCATAAGAAACTAAGGATCTCATCAAACTCTCCAATTTTAGAAAAAAAATCAGTCAGTTTGAAATGTGGAGAGATTTTTATGGTACTTTGCTAAAATGACGGCAGCAGAAGATATAATCAGGCAAAAAAAGGATCTATCTTCAAAAAAATAAATAAAAATGAAATTACTGCAGCTTTCTCCTTTAGCATCCCCTGTGTGTCTTCACTTATTTCCATCCTTTTTGAGAAGAGATCTTGGTCTGCACACACACACACACACACACACACACACACACTTACTTTTCATTGCCTAAGAATGGATCTGCATGTTATGTAGTGCCCAGAAACATTATTGGCATCATATATTATGCTTGAGGCTGGCATTTGGCTTCACAGCATGCCAACCTCCCATTTATTCATTTAAATTGGAATCTTTAAAATATCAGGTGGGGCCCACAGTCTGGTGGGCACCAGGGAAGATAACTGCAGGCCTATGGTTTCAACTGCATCCCTTGGCTATGTTTTGGGTTGCAAACAGTTTCCTGTGATTTCAAATTTTATGAACTTAAAGCAAGTCTCTCCTCTCCTCTCCTCTTCTCTTTTTCCTTCCTTCCTTCCTTCCTTCCTTCCTTCCTTCCTTCCTTCCTTCCTTCCTTCCTTCCTTCCTTCCTTCCTTCCTTCCTTCCTTCCTTCCCTTCTTCCTTCCCTCCTTCCCTCCTTCCCTCCTTCCCTCCCTCCCTCCCTTAGCAGTTGTTTGAAAAGATAGACCTATATATAAAAGTGGATTCCCTCCCTATCTACTCTTTCACAGACTGATCCAACCTGGGGCCTACTTTTGAACTGATATGCACTTTAGATGGTTCTATAAAAATATTTTGTATAGTTATTTCTAAAAAGATACTTCCTTTTCAGAGCTTCATTCTGTAAAAAATTTACTGCAGCCTCTCTAGGCAAGATCTTAATCGTGTAATTAGAAACAGACAACAAATTCCATTGAAATATATGGCAGTACTCTTTTGCCTAATGTTGAAATGATGTTAAACATAAGATGATGTGTTAAACACGGCAAAAAGCTTTATTGATTATGGCGAGACAGGCACATGGTTACAATTTAGTGTAATATTTTAGCTAGAGGATCTATATATTTAAGACGGAATTGCCTTTCCCAGCAATGTTTGCATAATTGGACCTCTTAATGGACCATGTGATGCTACAAAAATCATAAAAATCACCACACGGATAGGAATCCTTAAGAAATATTTAATGCCTTCAAGCATTTACATTTCTGAGAAGAAGTAGACATAAACATTCCACATCCATTTATGTTTTCTTTTGAGTTTATGCCTATCTTTGTCACTGAATATTATCAGGACTATATGTAGTTCATAAAGGAACATTAATGAACAATTAAACCAGTTTAGTTTAGTGGTTCAGGCACCAGGCTAGAAACTGTGAGAGACTCTGAGTTCTAGTCCTGACTCAGGCATGGAAGCTGGATGGGTGACTTTGGGCTGATCATGCTCCCAACTCACCTTATAGGTCTATTTCTGTGGGGAAAAGAGGAAGAGGAAGGAGTACTAGGTATTTTCGCTGCCTCGAGTCATTTATAAAAGTAATAAAGGCAGGAAACAAACAAACAAACAAACAAACAAACAAATAAATAAATAAATTTAATGTCAGAGTTCGTGCCTTGTTTTATTTACTTCATAAACAAACTCAACCAGCTTGTCATGAGCTGTTCAGAAATGGCTGGCCACATAAGTGTTTTTGAATAAATAAATAAATAAATTTGAAGTACCCATGTGAAAAATTAATCACCTCCTTAGATTCAATTAACCGGTTGTAGCCTGTTTAGCTACAGTAATTGCAACCAAGTGTGTTCTGCAATTGGTGATCGATGTTCCATGTCATTATTTAAGACTCTTGATCCACTGCAAAATGCTTCAGGTCAATAATGTTTGGGGTTTTCTTTCAGCAAGAATTCCTCGTTTTAGATTCCGTGGGGTTGAGATCTGGATTTTGGCTTGGTTATTCCAAAACACTGAATTTGTTCATCTAAATGAGTTTATATGTTTGAGAACATTGTCTTGCTGCATGACACACTTGAGTTTAGCTTTGACTGGTAGACAGGTGGTCTGCTATCCTTTTGTATAATTTTGCATAATTCACTGATATAAAGCAGAAATCATGTTGCCTTGTCATCAGTTCCTGGCAATAAATGCATCCTCCAACTACGATACTAACATCTCCATGCTTGATCGTTGGAATGAGGTCCTCATTGTGGAATGTGATGTTTGGTTTCCACCAGACATAAAGGTAGCCCCAAAAGTTCTACTTTTGACTCATAAAGTGTATAGTAATCTGGATGGCCATGTACAGGTGTAGCAAATGTGAGGTGAGATTAAGTGTTCTTTTTAGTGAGCAGTGGTTTTTGCCTTGCTAATCTTTCATGAACCCATTTTTAACAAGGGATTTTCTGATGGTAGAGTCAGGTTCATTGACTCTAGCCAAGGCAAAACAAGCTTGCAAGATCTCTTTTGTTGTTCTAGAGCAGGGGTAGGCAACCTTGGCTCTTTTATGACTCGTGGACTTCAACTCCCAGAATTGTGGGAGTTGAAGTCCATGAGTCATAAAAGAGCCAAGGTTGCCTACCCCTGCTCTAGAGCAATGGTTCTCAGCTTTTTCTTCACCACGGACCCCCTTTAAATACTTTTTGTGACCACAGACCTCCAAGACGTAACTCAAGATTTAAATAATACACTTTTTCAAGCCTTTGCTGACCCCCTGTGATGACATTGCAGCCCCCGAGGGGTCTGTGGAGCACAGGTTGAGAACTGTTCTAGAGTACTTTTCTGCTATCCTTTTGCAGTGAGTTTGATAGCCACTCTTGGGGACAATACACTATAGTTCCAGATTATCTCCATTTCAAGGTTGTCTTTGACTATGGACTGGTGGAGCCCTAGTGCATTCAGTCCAATTTTGTAACCTTTTTCGGACACATAGGCTTCAATGCCTTTTAAAGGAGGTCTTCAAACACTTAAGAGGGCCATGATATATTTCTAGAATTTGTGGAGTGAGAACTTCACTGCAATGAGGTGAGCCTTAGTTTGTGAGCTTTATATAGGGCATGGGCCTAAATCACCTCTGATTGTTTAAGGAAGCACTCACACAATGTAGTCATCTCTTTAATTGAATTAACTTGGGCAAAATTTCTTTTTCACGATGGCGTATCCCATGACTTTGCGAAAGAAATAAGAAATTATGCTAACCTTTTGATGTTATTTGTTCACTCAGATTCTCTTCATAAATCAGTAGGGCGCAGACGAAGCTCTGATAACATTTTTTTTTTATTATTATTATTTAAATTTATATCCCGCCCTTCTCCTTGCGGACTCAGGGCGGCTGACAATCGATTAAAAAAACACCAACAACAATCACAGAATTAAAATTAATTAAAAAGAGATATTTAAATATTGTCTAATTTAAAATATAATTAAAACCCCTCTAAAAATTACCCTAGGCCAGTCCTGCTTGTTGGTGGCAGGGTTATGCAAAGTTCTAAAAATCCCAAGAGGGATTTCTTGGAGCTATAATGCTGTGAGAAAAATCCATTCTTTGCCATTTGATTGTATTGCATGCTAGTTTGGCTTACATAGAAAAAGATGGTGTTGCATGAAAGATGTCATATCTTAGAGCAGGGGTCTCCAAACGTGGCAACTTTAAGACTTCTGGACTTCAACTCTCAGAATTCCTCAGCCAGCCACTTGGGGGCTACATGCACACCTGTTTTAGAGAACAATGGAGACACACTCCATTTCCTTAGACCTTATACTATCCTTATCAAAACATCATGTGCGTGAAAGAGATAGAGACATTTTGGTACATATCCTAGGACTTTGTGACCTCTCTACTACCCTCACTTTGAATGGCTTCCTAAGACCAGTGCCTTCCTTCAACCATACCCTCAACACTTTTCTTCTTCCCAATAATCTCCTAAGGGGAAAAATGCCACTCCCTACAGCAGGGGTCCCCAACCCCCGGTCCGTGGACCAGTACCAGATCGCAGCATGCCAGCAACCGGGCCGCACAAACAAGCAAAGCCTCATTCATGAGATGCAGGCAGCACACAAAACAACACATCCTTCAGTCCGTGGAAAAACCTCTGTCCACGGAACCGGTCCCTGGTGCCCAAAAGGTTGGGGACCTCTGCCCTACAACATGCTTCTCAATCTCACGGCTCTGCCTGGTAGTTTTTTTTTTTTATCTCCGTTCCTTGTTCAGACCTCCTTATCTTTGTGTCTTGGTGATCTACTTTTCTCATCTTGCATCAGATATGATGCATTTCAATAGGAGAGAATATCTATACAGTAGCTCAGAGCCCTATGGAGTCCTTGGTGCTCTCTGAGCTTGGTCGTTTGCTTGCAGACATTTCATTACCCAACCAGGTAACGCCATTCAGACTGATGGTGTTATGTAGTTGGGTAATGAAATGTCTGCAAGCAAACAACCAAGCTCAGCACCAAGGACTCTTCAGATACATTTCTTTCCAGCAATGGCTCAAGGGAGATACAACTGATGCCTGGGAGTGAACTAGACAAAGACAAGACAAAGCCTGTCTTCATTACTACCATATTATATAGGTTGGATTGTGTTAGTATACACTACATATTAGAAGTGAGGAAACGGCTTGGGTCTCTCTGTCCAGGAGGCAGGAGACAAGGGACTTCAGCAATGAATTGCTACAGCGGGGCAGAAGCATTTCAAGGCAGCCAATCCATGTTCAACCTAGACCAGACATGTCAAACACAAGGCCCGGGGGCCGGATGCGGCCCGCGAAGTGGTTTCATGTGGCCCATGAAGCCATCCTGGAAACTGAGGGAATGGCCCCCGCTGCCTTGGCCCTGGCCCAGGCCGGCCAAGAGCCAATGTACAATTTTGTGGTGGCCATCTATGCTGAAATGCATTCAGTTTTAGCTCCACAAGGCCATCTGGAAACAGTGAGGAACCAGCCCCTGCCGCATCGCCCCCCCCCGGGTGCATGCTGGGGAGGTGTCACCCTTTGTGAGGAATGAAGAAATGAACCATCGCCTACTTCACATATCCGGCTTAATTGGCTCTGCTCTGGTCCCACTCCTTTCTGCCAGAGACCCTCAGATCTGTCCCACTCCTGCCCAGGCCCCCACAGGCACCCTTGACACGAATGATGTAGAGCTGGCCACGCCCACCCAGTAGGCCACACCCATTCCATCCACGCCCACCCAGTAGGCCGCACCCACCCTGGCCGCACCCACCGCCCCCCCCGAGGGCAACCGCAATGCTGATGCGGCCCTAAATGAAATTGAGTTTGACACCCCTGGCCTAGACCATGATTTTTCCATGGTTCATTTTTCAGCATAGCATTCAAGATAGAAGCTCTCAAAGCTGGGGAGAAACTCCAACCTCCAACTGTTCTCTGGAGAGTTTTCCTTTTTAACTAGGCCGCCGTCTCTGCACCTGAACCAATGTTTCATTTTTCTCTTGTCTTTTGTTTGTCAGGCAGAGTTTGAAGATTCAATTACAGAGGGAACTGGCCAGCGTGGTGCTGTTGGCGTGATGCTTCCCCACAGATTTCCAGGCTTGCTGGAGAATTTACGCTGTTTGTACATCAAATTGCATTTTAAACAAAGATGATTGGGGGGGGGGGGGACAACAGGATCATGGGAATTAAACTCTAGCAATAAAGCCAAGAGAGAGGTCTGAAGGCAGGGAAACAGTACGCAATGTGGTTTAAAAGGCTTAAGATGGAGGGAGGGATGGAGGGAAGGAAGGGAGGGAGGACTATAGTAGTTGAATAGAAATGCCACCTGAATATGTATTTCTGCTCAGAATATGTATTTCAGAGGGCTTTGAGGTTTGCTTCAAAGAAGAAATTAGCATTAGGCTTCTCAATTATTTTCAAACAGAAAGCTTAGATGCAAAATAATTTCCCTTCAGTCTTTCCTAGCCAGCCAGTCCGCGATCCTCCGCTTTTATTTGTTTAAGCCACCCATATGGGAATCCCAAGGCAGCTGCCCAAGGCCCTTTGACTGATGCAATCTTTTGGAAAGGAAAAGGTAGAAAATCCTCTTTCCTGGCTCTTCCCCGATGTTTCATGCTGGCTGTTGCCTTTGAGAAACCTAAAGGGCCCTTTTCTATCACTTTTTTCATTTTCCAACCTTCAAAAAAAAAAACCCGCTTTGAAAATAAGCTCTGTTTTTATTTGTGCCTGCTTGAAACAAGGATAGGAAGCCCAACTTTCCATCGGTCCTCAGCGGATGCAGGTCCTTGTACAATAAAAGTCCCCTCACCTCTTCCTATTTCACACAAAAGGAAAAAGAAGTAGCAACTCATCTGGTCCTGAAGAAAAGAAGAAAAGAAATAAAATAATAAAATTTTTTTGCTGACTTCATCTCTGCTCATCCTGTCTATCGGGATAGCTGCAAAGCCATCCTGCTAGGGCTGCCCATAAAAAACCCAAATCTCCAGTAGAGAAACAAAGAGTGACTTAAACAAGCGAGCAAGTTTCCCAGAATTTTCAGTAACTTTGCAACAGAGCCAGAAATATAGCAGGCTCAGTGCTATTGTAGAAACACAGAACAGCTTTCACATGGACGTAGAATTCTCTGTGTGAAAGTGTCCGTGAGAAGGGTGAAAGAAGCATTTGGAAGTAAAGAAGTAAAGGGAGAGTTTGGAAATTTGTAAGGAATAGCTCTGCTCTGGCCTAGGAATAAGTCGGACTATTTCACAATGTTGGTGAAAGAGAAGCTTTTATTCCTTAACCCCCAAGTCCAAAGCAACTCTTAAACAATTCATTGCTTTTGCATAATACATTCCGATGAGCAAAAAAAAAAAAAGTCTTTTTAAGAAACAAATAAATAAGATACTCTCCTGCCTTCTGTCTCTTCTCAACCTGCTCAGGTTTCAACACTTTCTATATAGACAGGGTTGCTTCTGCCAAAGAGATAAGAGATGGCTTACTATTGATGGCATTAATCCAGGAATGAGTAATGATATGAAAGAACCCGTGAGTTCAATTTTAGTTACTTGCCACAAATTCCTGGCTGAAAGTGTGGGGAGAGACAAATGTGGGCAGAGAATTAAAGCCTACATTCTAAAGATGCTGGATCCAGTTGGTGGAGTTTTTCAGGCTGTTATAAAGGAAGAAACAACAGCAACAATAGCAGCCATCGAGGCTGTGAGGGGGAAAAAAAAAATCACAGCTGAGATAGCAACTTTATCAACCATTGAAATTTCCAAAACAGTTGAAATTAATTCTGAATTTTCAAGAATATTAAGCAAACCTGGTTAAAATCCAGGGAAGAATATACATTTTTGGTTGAAGGAGAACCTCTAACATGCCAACTTGAATCTTATCGGATAGAGAAAGGGTAAGCCAAGGATTGACTTCTGGGGAGAAGCAGCATGTCAAAAATGGTTCGGCCTCCATTTTTTACTTAACAACAACAACAACAACAACAACAACAACAACAACAACAACAACAACAACAACAACAATAATAATAATAATAATAATAATAATAATAATAATAATAATAATAATAATAATAATAATAATAATAATAATAAAGTTGGAAGGGACCTTGGAGGTCATCGAGTCCAACCCCCTGCTCAGGCAGGAAACCCTACACCATTTCGGACAGATGGCTATCCAGTCTCTTCTTAAAAACTTCCAGTGTTGGAGCATTCACCGCTTCTGGTTAATTGTTCTAACTGGTTAATTGTTCTAACTGGTTAATTGTTCTAACTGTTAGGAAGTTTCTCCTTAGTTCTAGGTTGCTTCTCTCCTTGATTAGTTTCCATCTGTTGCTTCTTGTCCTGCCTTTAGGCACCTTGGAGAATAGCCTGACTCCCTCTTCTTTGTGGCAGCCCCTGAGATATTGGAACACTGCTATCATGTCCCCCCTCATCCTTCTCTTCATTAAACTGGACATACCCAATTCCAGCAACCGTTCCTTATATGTTTTAGCCTCCAGTCCCCTAATCATCTTTGTTGTTCTTCTCTGCACTCTTTCTAGAGTCTCAGCATCTTTTTTACATCACGGTGACCAAAACTGGATGCAGTATTCCAAGTGTGGCCTTACCAAGGCATTGTAAAGTGATATTAATACTTCACGTGATCTTGATTCTATCCCTCTGTTAATGCAGCCCAGCAGTGAGTTGGCTTTTTTTGGCTAGAACAAGGTTTCCCACCTTCTGCTGAACTAGGCTGAACTTCACAGTCATTTTCAAATATGTGGTGGAGGCACCCCTAGGAGCAGCTTTCTGCTGATTTCTTTCCCAGCAAGCAGGCATATCCCTAAGTGTCTGAAGATATGCATCTCGGTCTCACACTTTACATATTTAATGCACCAACTTATCATTGATTATAGCAGTTATACACAGGACTATGAGTGTTGCATAAAGTCTGAACTACTATTCCCAACTCCAGCAGACTATTTAATGTGGTAAAAGACTGGAATGAGACTCAGTGTTTTAGGTTAAAGTCAAATTTACTAAAGATTTTTAATGCCTAGCCAGGTGGAAACATCCAGGTGACTTGGACTCATCTTGAAATGCCAAACAAGGTTGCATCTGATCAGTTCTTGTATGGGAGACTGCCACAAAAGCTAAGAATAGATTGGGTGGTAAAGCACCCAAATAAGTCAATAACAAAACACTTCTCTATTGTTCCCTAGGAGACAACACGAATTGTCCATAAAGTCACCAGGAGTGAAACTCTCCTTGAAGAAGAGTTTAGCTTGATTGAACAGTAGAAGAAAGATCCAAATCTGTAATTGCAAACCAAAAAGACTAATCAATTATTTGGGGGAAATAAGGGCAGATTTTTTTTTATTTTTTTAAAAAACAGGCTGCCTTTATATTACTTCTGGATTTTATGAGGACAATTTCACTCCACTTTTCATGTCTTAAAAACTGGAATTGTTCGAGCTCACAAAATATGACAAGCATCACAAGAAGACTCAATCATTCAAACAGTTTAACAGGTTAAAGGCAGCAGCAAAGAGCACCAACAATTGCCCACCCTCCACGCCACTAAACAACAACAACAAATCAGCCAAAGAAACAGCAGAATTAGAAACTTGCTGACTACACCCAGAGAAATATGAGGATGATCCAACTATTTTGGGCAGAGAAATAATGATGCCAATGAGAAAGCATAGTCACAGTCATAGCTACCATCACTGCCTTTGAAAGTAATAGTATGTGAAACAGAGACCCAACAGATGAAACAGAAGCTTAATACTTAAGAATAGGCAGTTTTATCTGGGCAGAGATAGTCTTTTAAGCTACTTTGGCCTTTTAAAGGGATTATTTAAATTGTACATGGAAATGAACTGCCAGCCAGCTCTCTGATGTAGCAAAAGGGCCCACTACTCCATTCTAGTCAAAATCTAGCCACAGCATCTGACAGCAGTCTAAGGCACATTTCAGAGACCTAACAGTGCAAGCAAACAGTCATTATTGGTGAATGACAGATTTCACTTGTAATCAGCTTAAAGTTTAGCAAACTATAAAGCAGAAGCAGAAGTCTGTTGGAACAGGCAGTTCATCTGTTCCGGCTTACCCTTGGGTATGCTGATCAAATATATACATAGCACTGTGGCACCCAATGGCCAGTCAGGTGCATTTGGGGAACTCTCAAATATGATGGGTAAAAAGCCAATTGTTTTCTTCCACAATTGCTGCCTAGCGCCTGGATAACAAAGTGTGAGTTGGAGCTAGCTGGCAGTCATGAGGACTACTAGTAGTGACTGATAATCCAGTTCTTCCTCATCTTGTCCAGTTCTCTTTTAATGCCTTCTAAACTGGGAATCATCATCACTCCTGATGGCAGCACGTTTCATACAGGTAGTCCTTGACTTACAACCATTCGTTTAGTGACCGTTCAAAGCTACAATGGCACTGAAAAAAAGTGACTTATGACTGGTTTTTCACACTTATGAATGTCGCAGCATCCCCATGGTCACATGAGCAAAATTACTTAACAAGTGGTTGATATATCTGTCGGTTGCAATGTCCTAGGGTCATATTTTGCTATCTTCGGACAAGCAAAATCAATGGGGAAGCCACTTAACAACTGTGTTACTAACTTAACAACTGCAGTGATTCACTTAACAGCTGTGGCAAGCAAGGTTGTAAAATGGGGCAAAACTCACTGAACAACTGTCTCATTTAAATTGTTTTAGGTGTTGTGTAAAGAATGCCCTCCTTCATTAGTTTTCATGGGCGACTATAAAGCCCCCTTATTCATTACTGTTTTCTCAATGGGTACATGGTGCTGAAAGCATCACCATCAGGGGAGTCAGCCAAAGAAGTACTAACATTTCCCCCGCAGATCCTTGTGGCAAAGACAAACCAAACCTAGGGATAGAAGAATACAGGGAATCCTCAAGCTATGACCACAACTGAGCCCAAAATTTATGTTGCTACATGAGACATTTGATAAGTGAATTTTGCCCCATTTTATGACCTTTCTCTCCACAGTTGTCAAGTGAATCACTGCAGTTAAGTTAATGACACGGTTGTTAAATGAATCTGGCTTCCCATTGACTTTGCTTGTCGGAAGATCACTGTCTCCTTTACAGCCTGAGAAACAAGGGAGGGTCTCCAATGAGCTTCAAGCCCTCCCCGCCATTACAGCTTCATGAAGGACCTGTGGCAGAATTATTTTCCAAACAGCATTCAAATCCAAACTTCTGCCTTTGTGCCAGGCTTCTCCCATAATAACAGAGCTGGCTCGGTGGAAAGTATTGACTAATTAGTACTTCAGTCAAGTGAAGTAATTGGGGTGGGGTGGCTGTATTAGCAATTCACTTTCTGTATACATTAGAAATTACATCTGGTTGTACCTCCCCCAAAACAGCCCTATCTATACTTTTTTAAATGGATATGGCCTTGTGCATGGCCTACATACTTATCTCCTTCACAAGAACTCTTCTACGCTGGACCGATTAGGAAACTGTCTGGGATAGATACTGATCACTTCTGAACAGGTTGCATGTAGCTTCCTGCATCAATGGGATTCGAGGGAAATTTGTTGGAAATGTATTATGTGAGGATGGATTCTTGGCTTGCTCTCCATCGTGCCTCTTGGTTTGCTCTTCAGTTTTGCTTTACCAATGGTACCTGCATTATTCTCCAGCCAGGTTTCTTGATTGGTTCTCTGATTGTAAGTGTTCTTCAATATGTTCCCAGCTCTTTTTCCTCCTGGATGGTTGTCCATTGTTTCCCCAGACTGGCAGCACTGAAGGATGGTCTTGTTTCTCTGCTATCTTGCTCAAAAACTGAGAGAGAGAAAAAAGAGCGACCAGGTAATTGTTCCCAAAATAATCAAACAAGCAGGGAACCTCCAGATGTTGTCAAGCAATTGCTTTCAATTGGACCATGATAAGGACTAGGAAATTAAAGCGGGGCTACTAGATCTGGGCTGCAAAATCCAGATGACCACTAAATGGTAGCAAAATGATAGCATCTTCTATGTGTTTACTGCATTACTTGCAGTAGTCTTGTGGGTGACTGAAGCTCAAACGCGGTAGCCCTCAGGATTCTGGAAGATTACATACAAGTTCACCATCCCCTTATAAGCCTCTTCCAAACTATGCAAACTATGACTTTAAACTTTCATTGTCTGAAATCGTGAAGGACCTCCCTTGCAGTCACAAGATCAGCAGCCATTAGAGCCATGAGTTTGCGGATGAGAGGCAAAATCCCACTTGTAGCAGCTTTCCCAATCTGATGTCCCCTAGATGCTTTAAACTTCAGCTATTATGACTCCTCATCCACCGTTATAAGAGTTTAATACATCGGGAGGGCACCAAGTTGGAGAATGTTGTTTTAAATACTTTTAAATTTCACTGAGTTTGATAAGTTACGTGTGTTTTGTAGAATAAGATGTTCAGTACTGCACCTTCTCTTGTTACATAGAACATAATTTTATTTGACTCTGTTTGGGGGATAAGTGGAAGGGTATGTTCTGAATTGTTTTGTTTTCTTGTTAAGCAAGCCACTTTGGTTTCTGTTAAACTATTCTATTTCTAAAGCTCATCTATTCTAAATACAGTGTATAGCTTTTATCTAAAGCTGTAAAATGATGATAATTTTTTTAAAAAATTCTGTAATCTGTTGATTAATTTTTATAGTTATTTTTCATAATTTTTATAGTAGGCAATTTTATTCTTTAAATGACGCTGGAACCAAGCATACAGAAACACCTACCAACTGTTTCTCAAGTATCTGTTTCTCTTGTCAAACAGCTGTTTAGAAAAGGGCCAACCCATGGATGACAATGATTATTACCCAGATATGCAGAATGGAGCATTGCCAGTTTCCCATTTCTCCACCTCCCTGTTCTGCCTGATTTTTTCCATTGATTTCCAGAGTTGTGGTGATTGGCATGCTGTTCGGGAAGAATGTAGGTATACCTACTACTCTGTGTGTGTTTTTTTTTTAGAGGAAGTAGCCTTATGTAAAGCACAGAAAAGGAATCGGGCCTAGTAAGGCAAATCAAGGGGACATGGGAAAAGAGAAGGAAATAGCATTAAATTTAGTTCACACCCACTCCATTCATTGTACCTTTCCATACCTTTTACGCCCACACAATTCATTACACTTCTCCTTGCCTCTATCATATCCATGCACTGATTCATTCATTGTGTTTTATTCTTTAGACATTCAACCTCTTTCGGAGGATATCATTAGCACCTTCCAGACACATTCCTCTCAGCCCGTTCTTTCTTTCTTTCTTTCTTTCTTTCTTTCTTTCTTTCTTTCTTTCTTTCTTTCTTTCTTTCTTTCTTTCTTTCTTTCTTTCTTTCTTTCTTTCTTTTTTCCATTCTTTGGTCAGTCTCATATTTCTTTTGTACTTGTCACTCACTATTTTTGGATTCAATAGAGATTCACCTACAGTAGTTCACATTAATTCGCAACTTCATTTTTTTCTTGCTTTAGCATACACAATTTTAAGTATTCCATTCCCATCATTTGCATGCCTTAAAATTTCTCCATCCATTTCTCCAATTTTAGTAAACACACACACACACATGCACGCACGCACGCACACACACACACCTTGAACCCATTCAGTTCTTTTTCCTTTTCAAACCCTGCTACCTTTGTCTATGATAAATTAATTTTCAGATCTACCCTCCTTGTACTATACCATTTGATATTTATTGTAAATCATTTGGATTGTGAACTAGTAACATGGCCCTGTTTACATACAAAAGTTACATGTGCAGTCATGCCTCTAACTAACAGCTCTCTAGGATCATCACAAACATTCTTTATATGTCTTTCATTGATGCATTAAACAACTTGTCTTTCTCCTTGTTCATTGTTGAAACTATCCACCATGTTCTACAGAGAAATTATTGAGAGTCTGTCATTTGTACTTCTATAACTGTCTGGTTTGGCGCAACAACCAAACAGGACAGGTACAGACTTCAACAGATAGTTAGGACTGCAGAAAAAACAATTGCAACCAGCCTGCCTTCCACTGAGGACATTTATATTGTATTATTATTATTATTATTATTATTATTATTATTATTATTATTATTATTATTATTATTATTATTATTATTATTATTATTATTATTATTATTATTATCCTTCTTATCTTTCTAGTACCTTCTCCTCTGGGTACCTTATGATTATATTACCTTGTTGTTTGTATGTACATATTGCTTGTATTTTATATAAACACTGATTATATTGCCTTGTTTGTATGTATGCTACGAGCTTATGCATTGGAGACAAATTCCTTGTGTGTCCAATCACACTTGGCCAATAAGGTATTCTATTCTGTTCTGTTCTGTTCTGTTATTACACTTACATCTTATACATCCCTTATGGCATTCAACAAACTCCACATGCATGTAGCCCACATGCACGAGGGCTATTAATTTTACATACCTGATTACTAACATATAACATATAATGAACTTTATTTTTCATATTCATACATTTCCCTACAACTGCTCAAGAACAGCAATCTGGTCTGTATACCCCTTGTCTAGTGACATAAGACTGTACTACACCTATCAAATTTTATGCCAAACAATTTCCCAGGCATATACATCAAACTAATTCCCTGCAATTTTTGCATTCACTCCTACTATCTTTCCCTTTGCATAGGGGAACAATAACCACTCTTCACAACCATTTCCATGCAATTTTTTTTAAAAAAATATCCCAAACCATTAATCATTGCTTCCATGTTTATTCTCATTCACCCTGCTGGAGACTCCATGTTTAGCTCTTCTTATTCACTTCCAAAACTAATGTTTACTGCTATTAAATAACTGCCTCTCTCATTCAGAGCTTTCTTACTCTCTTTCCTTACATTCTTTGCAACTCTTTTTTTTTCTTTGCACACATTATACAATGTCTTTCTCTCATTTTAATTTTTGCAGCAATCAGTTGCTAGTCATGAGCTTCTTAGATAGCTTGCTTGGCAAACGTTGGATGCCCTGAAGCCTTGACACTGCAAGTTTCTATTAAACCAGCAGATTTCCCGGACTATTGTCGACCAAGTATTATGAAAACGTTCGACAATTTTAGATTGTAATAGGTGCATCACGGAGCATTAAAAGGGTTGTTCTTACACTTGTAAATGACTCCTGCATACAAAGATAGTTAATGACATGTAAACATTTCTAAATAACTACCGTAAATCTTTAAGGAACACTGAAAGTAAATAAGAGCATCTGCAAAGTTCTTGCATACCAAGAGTAAGGCCCACTAGATTGAGTATGAAAGTACTTTAGGAAATTCTAAAGTCTTGGACTGCTTTTCCCACCGTGGTGCTAATCCAAATATATGCTTGTGTTTCGTCATCTCCAGTGACCGGGCCTATTGGATATGCTTGATTGGGTTTTAATCCAATTTCATCAGCAGGGACCTAATTGGGAAGCTATCTGGCACATTCCTCCTCCTTATTTATGGAGATTCTCAGTCATCCAGGTCAAGGTTGTCCCCAAAGTGCTTTTTCAAAAGGCAACTGGGTTTGGTTTTTCCTTCAAGACGTTTCTGACTGAACTGAAGTCAAAACTGAAGAAGCTTCTTGGATGACAAGCAAAAGGTCTTCAAGGAAACATCAAGTCCAGTTGCCTTTTGAAAAAGGCACCTTTGGAATTTCTCCTTCTCTTTGGAATGTGCGATGGCTTCATAATCAAGAGGACAGCGAGAGGCAGACAGACAGACAGACAGACAGACACAGCCTCCTCAATATGTAAGTCGATGTGAAAAGAAAAGAAGACCACACGCTCAGTGTAGGGGAGAAAAACCTATCCATTATCATTGCCTTGCTGTTGAGGCTGCTGGGAACTGTAGTTCAGCAAGGCAGCATTGGTGTATTGCATATACTTCATTTATAGTTTAATGAAGAGAAGGAAGAGGGGAGACATGATAGCAGTGTTCCAATATCTCAGGGGCTGCCATAAAGAAGAGGGAGTCAAGCTATTCTCCAAAGCGCCTGAAGGCAGGACAAGAAGCAACGGATGGAAACTAATCAAGGAGAGAAGCAACCTAGAACGAAGGAGAAACTTCCTGACAGTGAGAACAATTAACCAGTGGAACAACCTGCCTCCAGAAGCGGTGAATGCTCCAACACTGGAAGTTTTTAAGAAGAGACTGGACAGCCATTTGTGTGAAATGGTATAGAGTTTCCTGCCTGAGCAGGGGGTTGGACTAGATGACCTTCAAGGTCCCTTCCAACTTTACTATTATTATTATTATTGTATCCTAGAATGTTTTATTCTGATAACTACTTGACTTATAACCTTTCGTTTAGTGACCGTTCAAAGTTACAGTGGCACTGAAAAAAGTGACTTGTGACTGTTTTTCACACTGACGACCACTGCAGCATCCCCATGGACATGTGATCAAAATTTGGATGCTTGGCAACTAGCTCAGACTTATGATGGTTGTGGTGTCCCAGGGTCATATGGTCCCCTTTTGTGATCTTCTGAGAAGCAAAGTCAACCGTGTTACTAACTGAATAACTGCAGTGCTTCATTTAACAGCTGTGGCAAGAGAGGTTGTAAAATGGGGCAAAACTCATTTAACAATTGTCTTGCCTAGCAACAGAAGTTTTGAGGTCAGTTGAGGTCATTTGTTGAGGACTACCTGAACAATAACTGATGCTATGCTTTCAGAAGTGCCACAACGCCCTATGATTTAAACATTTTATATTCTACAAGCCTTAGAAACAATAACCTCAAGAATAATATTGAAAGAAATCTCCAACATTTCAGGTACTCTAATAAAGAGAACTTTGATAATGATAATGATAATGATGATGATGATGATAACAACAACAACAACAATAATACCATTAAACATCCACATCTGCCTATACCAGGTCCATGGTAAGGACTCGATAGGTAGACAAAATGCCAAATCCAGTCTGAACATCTGGCTGACTATGCGATGATCCATAATAATAATAATAGAGTTGGAAGGGACCTTGGAGATCATCTAGTCCAACCCCCTGCTCAGGCAGGAAACCCTATGCCATTTCACACAAATGGCTGTCCAGTCTCTTCTTAAAAACTTCCAGTGTTGGAGCATTCACAGCTTCTAGAGGCAGGTTGTTCCACTGATTAATTGTCCTGTCAGGAAATTTCTCCTTAGTTCTAGATTACTTCTCTCTTTGGTTAGTTTCCATCGATTGCTAACCAAAGAGAACCAAAATGATAGTAACATACTGAGTTTACATAGATAAAGAAAGGAAGACAATCTCACTAAAATAAAAAAAATAATGAAATTGGGAGCCATGGTGGTGCAGTGGTTAAGAATGCAGTATTGCAGGCTAACTCTGCCCACAGCCTGAAGTTCGATCCTGACTGGCTCAAGGTTGACTCAGCCTTCCATTCTTCCGAGGCTGGTAAATGAGGATCCAGATTGTTGGGGGGTAATATGCGGACTCTGTAAACCGCTTAGAAAGGACTGCAAAGCACTATGAAGCGGAATAATGCCAAGGTGGTTTCAAGTCTGTGCTTCCCAGATGTGGAGCTTCTGACCATCAAATGCAGACCCGTCTATCTGCCTAGAGAATTCTCTGTTACCATTATCACAGCTGTATATATCCCCCCTGATGCAAACAGAGAAGAGACCCTGAAGGTTCTTTGTCGTACCATCAGTGACTTACAAACTACTCCTCAGAGGGTGCATTTATTGCAGTGGGAGACTTTAACCAAGTGGATTTGAAAGCTACCCTGTCATATTTCCATCAATATGTGGACTTTGCAACACTGGACAATACACTGGATCTTGCTTATTCCAACATCAAGAAGGCTTTCAAAGCTATCCCCCGCCCTCATCTGGGCCCCTCTGACCATCTCTCAGTGCTGCTTATTCCAGCATATAAACCTTTATTAGTCAGAGTGAAACTTACAGTAAAGCAGGTGAGGGTTTGGACAGAGGGAGCTATAGAAGCATTACAAGACTGCTTTGAGTGCATAGATTGGGGCATGTTTACTGATAACCAACATACAAATGTTGAGGAGTATGCCACCACGGTGTCTGCTTATATCCAAAAGTGCATAGAAGATGTCTATGTCCTGAAAAGCATTGTTGTGAGGGCGAATGAAAAACCATGGCTGACTTATGAGGTCCACAAGATGCTGAAAGCACGGCATAGGGCTTTTAAATCTGGTGACGTGCTGGCACTTAGAACAGCCAGACCAAATCTGAAAAGTGCCATAAAAGGTGCAAAGCAAGCCCATTGCCAGAAAATTCAGCTTTTTTCAGGACCCAACAAACACCAGGCGAATGTAGAAAGGAATCCAGGCCATTACAGATTACAATGTGACTCCATCGAGATGCAAGGATGACACAGACTTCCAAAACAAACTGAATACCTTTTTTGGTAGATTTGAGGCATCAAATAGCACTCCTGCTAGGAAAGCTGTGCCCCAGCCTGACGAGCAAGTGCTAAGTTTAATGTCACCTCTGTCCAGAAAACACTGCCGAAATTTAACATTCGGAAAGCAGCAGGCCCAGATAACATCCCTGGATGTGTCCTTAGGGAATGCGCAGATGAGCTGGCTTGTGTTCTCACAGATATTTTCAATCTCTCATTGCAGCAGGCAGTGGTCCCATTGTGTTTTAAGACGGCCATCATCTTGCCAGTGCCAAAAAAGTCCACAATTACAGGCCTCAATGATTACTGTCCGGTTGCACTGACATCCACCATAATGAAATGCTTTGAGAAGCTGATAAAGGACAATATTGTATCTAGCCTCCTGCCAGCATTAGACCTGCTTCAGTTTGCCTACTGACCAAATCGCTCTACAGAGGATGCTATTTCTTCCGTTCTCCATCTGAGCTTGAAGCACTTAGAAGAAAGAAATACTCCTGTGCGTTTGTTGTTTGTCGACTTCAGTTTGGCGTTTAACACAATCATTCCCCAGTATCTAATAGATAAACTGGGCCTTTTAGGCTTAAATACCCCTTTGTGCAACTGGATTCTTGATTTTCTTACTAACAGGCCGCAATATGTGCAAGTTGGAACAAATACCTCTAATACCATTTTCTTGAGCACAGATTCTCCTCAGGGCTGCGTCCTAAGTTCGCTGCTGTTCACCCTATTGAACCATGGCTGTTGTGCTAGGTTTGCCATCAACCATATTATGAAGTTCGCAGATGATACAATAGTAGTGGGCCCCTTTGCAGTTAGATATTGAAAAATAAATTTCAAAAGCCAGATAAATGATTGGAAAAGAGGGGAAAAAAAAGTCTACAGAATCTCTTGCTTATAACTGACTTTATTGATGCTAATAATATGACATTTTTTTATAAGAAGGAAGAGGGAGTCTATGGATTGCAGACTTGACACAGCTAAAAGGTGCCAACTTCACGATGGTTGCTACTAAGCAATGCCGTTTTCATGCACTTTCTACTGCCAATTTCCAAGTAAGGGCTTCCTATCCCTTAAAAAGAAACTGCTTTCTTATTTGGCCAGATAGACTCTCCAGCTGTGATACTTATATTCCAGCAGCCTGCAGGAGGCTGTGGAGTGTGGGCTTCCTATCACGGGAGAGAAGAGGTGGAGCAGCTGGTAATCTGTTGCCAACTATCATTTTATCAGCAGAGTATCTTTTCTTTCAGAATATCACTATTCCTGAAATTCAAGAGACAGGGAAGACATAGCTTCAAAGTAGCCCTTTGTCTGGGAGAGCCTCTTCTTTGTCATCAAATTAATCTACCAGTGGGAGAAGCTGCAACTATTCAAACATAACAGTTGTTGCTCAGATATTTGCAGCCTGGACTGCATACCTTGCTTTTTTTGGGCTAAGGGCTAGCTAAGAAATGGGAAGATCTATATGTCCATAAAACTGGGGGTGTTCAAGGAATATCCCAAGATCTTGCAAATGTATAGAGGGAACTATGTGCATAGGGAAGTTTTATGCCACTATGATGACCCCCATTGTGTCAAGCAAAGAATTTTAGAAATTGTAATGTAAGGTGAAATCTGATTGGACCTAGAATTGCATCTCAGGAGTTAAATAATTCCCCTACCAGCTTCCAAAGCCAAGCGGAACTCTAAGCTCATAATGGTAAAAATGATGTCAGATGTGATGACTTCTTCCCAGCCTTTTTCCATACTCTAAAAAATCTTGCTCTATTTCAACCCTGCAGGAATTGGTGGTGCTGAGAAATACCGATTAAATATAGTTCCCATGTTTTCTTGCACAGAGAGAACATAATGTTACAGTAGTCTAAAATCTATAGTCAGGAAAAAAAAAATAAAAGAGGTAATTCTCCTGTTCTTATTGTCTTGATAATGTATGATGATGTCCTGTGACTCATCCATAAAAGAAACTAACAACAGACAATCCTGCCCCTGAATTATGAAAGGAACATGGTCTAATAGAAGAAGAATAATTTGAAAACCATGGGCTTGATGAACAATTTATTGGCTAACAATAAGACTATAATCGTAAATGTACTAGCAACTGTTCATAATAGAACACGGTAGCTTTTACTTCTAAGCATGGAAGGAATGATCAGGTGAGGAATGTTACAATGTTGAAGGATAAAAAAAATGATCCTAAGAGCCATGAAAGAGAAAAGAAAAAGAAAAGAAGAAAAAGAAGAATAAGGAGAATAGGGAGAATAACGAGAATAAGAAGAGGAGGAGGAGAAGGAGGAGGAAGAAGAAGAAGAACAACAACAACAAAACAACAAGAAATCTCTTTAAGTGACCCTGAAGTTGCCACTTAAAGGTCTTCCTGTCTTCCTGAAAATCCCAGAAGGGTATGACTGATGAGAGCTAAAGAGCTTGAAATAGCTATACTAGTCTCCCACTAACTCTTTGTCAGCCACAAAAATTTTGAATTTACAGTGTTCACAGTATGTGACGTCTGCCTGCAAAACATGCTCCTAGATTGGAGCAAAACGCAGAACAGACTGATTTATCCTATACTTGGTAGACCGGGTGCTCCAGCCAACACACACACACACACACACACACACACACACACTTTTGAAAGTACTTTGTCACTCTCATGATATAACATGGGAAGAGAAGTTCCCAGTGACCTTTAGCCGCAGCACCAGGACAGATTTTAAGTCAAAGAATTAGATGGTTTGTCTGTTTGGTTTTCAGGATGAAATTGACGCCTGGAGAACCGTGCCATTCACCCTAGCCTCATATTTCCTTATTATGAATCTTACTGCTTTGATGAAATGTTACAGTGGCTCAACACCATCTAGTAATGTATTTATCCACCTTTGAGGACCAAACCAGTGTCAAAGCAGAAGCCATTTGGTCATTTCCTCAGATAAGTAGTAATTGTCTGCAGTGTTGAACTTAGACTGCCACCCCAAAAGAATATTCGACCAGATGGAACTTATACAATATATATGCTTTGTTGTCATAAATTCTATTCTCCCACTATTGTTTCATAAGAAAAGAATGGAAAGATCTTTCTTACATATGCACCAGAAGGATTAAAATATATATTCTCAATAAAGAATTGTTATGAAAAGAAAAGGGACAACTTCTTCACTCGTCCTGCCCTAGAAATGAGCCATGCTAATTTGTAATAGCAAACATCTATCGCTGTAAAATTATCTTTTTGAAAAGTACATCTGAAAGAAAAAGTTTCATTCTTAGGAAAGCTGTGTTCTTTTTGTTTTCCTATTGACACGTGACTCGAAAAAGCTGCAAAGGGATTTTAATAAGATGGGATAATATTTCTGATCAGTTCTCCAAAGTACAAGCTGAACCCCCTCTAGGAAGCTGCCTCAGCTGTTGATTTATAAATTGTATTCGGAAAAGACATCTGCTCATTCCAAGACTTAAAAAATGAAGCAGAGATTCAGTTTCATCTCCAGCGTCTCCGGTGATCAGCGGCACCAGAATTCCTATATAACTGTTTATTCAAATTCTACAATATTATTAAGCTGCTGTTTCAGGACAGGTAAGCAGCCCGCTCAGTTCTCAGCTACAACTTCAGTGGAACTGACAGCAAATTCCACTGAGAGAATAATTGCTTTGGCTTTTACAAATTTAGGTTAGTCATAATGATGTGCCTGAGAGAACCAATATGTGCTGGCTTGAGTAATGCCTATTAGCTTGAGCCCAGGCATACGATCCACAATTTTCTGCAGATAATATAAAGGTATGTAGGAATGACATTGGGAGACAGGAGGAAGAGCTACAGACTAGACAATGTTCTGATAAGAGGCAGCTGAGCCCACAGAAGGAAGGGGGCATGGCAAATATCTCAGGAGGGACTCTTCCTAGTTTCTTGGAATGACTGCTGACCTAAGGGGGTGGGAGGGATGTACTTTCAGACTTGAAGGAGTCTGTTAATGTAACCTTACATTAAAGATAGATCTAGTAATTCTGGATGTGCTTTTTCCCTGGATTACCTTACAGGCCGACAGTTAAAGAGACCAGAGCCAATTTGGTGGTTCTTGTGACTCTATCTCCCCCCACACACTTTAGTCAAGCTCTACAGTATTGTTCTGCCCTGTCCTTTCTTTCTGTTACTAGGGTAAAGTTTCATTCATGGACAATAGATACCAGCTTTTGTTCTTAGTGGAGAAGAAGTGGCATCAGTCTTCCTTTGGAGAATGAGCAGTTTTCTGCCAAGCCTTGCCACTTCCACTGAAACACAACAACTCTTTGTACCAATGCATCTCTGCTCATTTCATTTATAGGCACAGAGTCAAATTTTTCCAGAAATGCCCCCGAAATCACTGGTGCAATTAAGAAAACTTAGAGTTAGAATGTAATGCCTATTAGACTATAGCACATATTGCCACATATTGAGGTTAGAAAGATAACCTTGAGTGTTTCAAGAGTCTTGGAGCTCAGTCTGGTGAGTGAGACCTCTGAACTTCTCTGCATAATAGTTTTTCGTTAATGGCATCATATGCCAATAGGGTTCAACCCTGCTTAGCATTTTCAGATCTGCCAGAGTTGATTAGGTGCTGCTCTGTGTCTTGTTTCCAGCCTTATGGTTCGAAACTGGAACCTCCAGCTTCTGCAGGTCACATGTTCATCTTGGTCAGCTGCCTACTGGCACTGGAATAGCTTTCACAAAACTAAAATATCCTATTTTCCCTGGATCCTCCTGTCCCCCAGTCTACATCATCCATATTCAGGAGACTCCTGGACAATGCCAGGGAGATTATTGCTTTACTTTTGACATTCCACTGGAAGCAGAGAGTCCCAACTTTTTTTTATTAAGGAGCAAAGAGTTTCCTCTGTGTACACTTTGTCCTTGCACCATCTGGGCCATCTTCTGCTCAGAAATATTTCCATTTTCCTACTAGGCTTACAGTATAATTAGGTGGCTGGAATACTGGGTATAGCTGATGAATATGACCTCATTAGATGCTTAAAGAAACACAGAAGTATTATTCACTCATTTATATCTCAAAGCTCTGATTCCTTAATTTTTGTGGTTTACTTTATCCTTTCCTGAAGGATTTTGATTCTTGTTCTTCTGTCACTCCTTTATGTGACAGCAGCACAGTAGAAGAGTCACAGGAGTTTTAATAAAGTTCAGAATAAGCCTAGATATATGTATATTTGAAATGTTTCCTTCTTATTTAGTTAGCTACACTCTGAAATGACTTTTGTGGAAGCTTGAGAAATGTCCGTGTTGCTGCATTGACTATATATGAAACAAGCATTGGTAAGCCATGCAGCATTAATAATGACAACATCAGCCTATCACAAACTATGCTGTTGTCTTCCCTAATGGCCACACTGCATGATTGGAATTGTGGCTCCATGTTTTTTTTTTTTTTTCAAGTATAAATTTTTATTATTTTTCATCATAAAAAAAAAAAAAACACATCACAAGTACATCACAATGCTATAATAAAAGCCCCACCCCCACCCCCCACCCCCCGGACTTCCCAAACCTAATCCCAGGATACTATTCAACTAAAAGTAAACTACTATTAATATCCCTAACTCCACAAAATATTATTCTACATAAGTAGGTGAAATATGTAAAAAAAAACAAAAAAAAACAAGTTATCTAAAAACCTAGATTATATTCCACCAATGGCTCCATGTTTTATTCTCTTTTCCAAACAATCAATACCACTGGTATTGAAAGTCTATGATAGGTTATGGGCAAATCAGTAAGGATATGAAATTTGCAAATCATAAACGACAGTGAAGAATTGAGGCAGTTCACTGATGAACATTTACTGATAGGGTGGAAGAAATGCACCTTTAAGGGGTTTTAGGAATAAAGCAGGGCATAAAATGCAAAACAAAGGCAAAACATGTACATGGACACAGCACAGTAAGAAATCTGAACATTCAAGAATGGGACCTGCAATATTTTTGAGGGGTACAAGACAGCTATCTTTGTGGGAGGACAGCCTCATTAATCTGTGGTAACCAAAAATCAGAAGGAGTCTGGCAGTACATTTTCCAACCAAAAGAACACGATTGATTGATTGATTGATTGATTGATTGTTCATTCATAATATTTATATAAATGCTCATCTCACAAAATTTATGTAGACACCCATCTCACAAAATGCAACTCTGGGCAGTGCACAATTAAAAAAATATTATGAAGTTATATAAAAAAATGTTATAATTTTAAAAAAGCAAAAAAACAATGATAGATATTACCAATAGTGGAATCCCTTCAACAACAACTCACCATTTCACCTAGAATAGCCCCCTGGCTAGATAGGTGGCAAATAAATTTAATAATAATAATTTCCTTGGGGCGCCAAGGACATAGCCAAGACTTGAGGAACTTGAGAAAAGTTAACAAGGACAGAACCAGCTTGACCCCAAGGATGGGGGCGGGAGGGGGAATCATGTTCCTCAGGGCAGGCACCAGGGTAGGAAAGGACTATCTTTGGTATCCCGCCAGAGGGAGCTCTTTAGCAGATGGGACATGCAACATATCTCTTCTGCTGGATCTGATGGGGTGGGAAAGTGTAGTTGGGAAGAGGCAATCCCTCAAATAATCCAGCCCCATGACATGAAGGTCTTTAAAGATTAAAAAGACATAAGCTTTCATGAGCTCACTTCAGGCATAATGGAGTGTCTAGATTAATTCAGGATTTAATTTGGGATGAGGTGTGAGGCTGGGAAAAATAGGAAGACAGGGTTATGCAAATACTGGGTACACGTGAGACAAGTTTCAAGTACCTTATCAACTAACAGTTGAAAGGCATCAAAAATCCATTGTGTATGTTGAGATGCTCAGAGCTAGCTTGAAATGTTTTAAATTTGGCAATCTTTCATTCAGTTGTGCTGGCAAACTTTCTTTTTTCCAAGATGGCTGCTTGAGAACTGTAACTGAGTGTCTTGGGAGTTGAAATGCTCTAATATAACTTTGATCTTGTTTAATTCCTGACATCAGATGTGTCCATTAATTATCCTGCATAAACTTTACCTTGTTTGTCCTATGCCGACTCCAGGAGACATTGCTGGCAAACAATGGCATATGTCACAATAAAGAAAGAGTATGAGAAAGATCCTCTAATCTTTGGTGTGCAGTTGTTAGAAGTCCTGATGGTGCTATTGGTCCAAAGTTAACATCTGTTGCTTGGTCTAGTTCCCATGGTAGCATCACTGTTCTGTTATTTCTTGTTCTTTGTAAGCATCTGCTTCAGGTTGGGTGATTGTCTGTATACAAGTATGGGTTTGCCATCTGTGCCTAAGAAAGCACAGTATCATTATCCAGCGTGCCTGGCTGAGGAATTCTGGGAGCTGAAGTCCACAAGTCATAAAAGGGCCAAGTTTGAAGACCCCTGTTATAAATGATATGTTTTGGTAGCTTGAGCTGTGAGTTGTAAGTGACAACCAGTGGAATTCTACCGTTCTGTTTTGGGGTCTGCCTTTAACACATCCTCTCTGAGAATCAGTCTGCCTATTGATTTATGTATTGATCTCACTGGCTGGGTGTTCAGTCTTCTGAATTCCTGGTGTAAGTCCAGCAGTTGAATATCTCTGTCAAATGGGTCAAGATAAGATCAAATGTAAAGCCTGGCTGTAGACAATAGGTTTGGTGGTATGTATTGGATGGAAGATGGAAGCATGTAAGTGTGCATAGCAGTTTGTATGTCTGCTGGATAATATGACATTCATGGACCCATTGTGTAATTTTACCGACCTTAAGAAAAGAGATTTGTTCTGTAGATAGTTTGAGGCTGAGGTTGCTAGTAGAAATTGTTGAACTTATAAGGGTGTTTGATATTTGTTCTCCTTCTCAAGCTGGAAGAACTTAAAATATTTATTGCTTTACAAACATTTTGTATGCCACCTACTCACAAAATTCTAGGCATCTTCTAAGGAAAATATAAAAAATATGCCAGCACAATACATTCAGTACAATCAGATAACTCAGCACACCACAGCTATATTCCCTATTGTCAATTACTGAAAGCCTCCCATTCCAAAGCTATTTGGAATTGTGATCATGATTTTATCTCTTTATTATTGTTTTTACTCTTTTAAAATATAAACTGGCCAGAGTTGCTCTGGAGTTGAGGAGGTTTGTCTCCTTCCCATGCAAAACAGAATAATTTCATTTTGTTTCAGCATGAGCAAAGGGTGGGGGCCCTTTCAGGTGGCAATAAATTTGGGTCTGCTTGCGCCCCATGTTACATTTATACACAACCCTTTCATGACTGAGATGATTTTTGCATGTCCCTAATTTTGCAGAGTTCCAAGTAGAGAAGATCAAGCCTCAGATATGATGCAAACTTTGATTCCTTTTTTTAATTATTGATTTTTATTAGAAGTTTTTTAAAAATGGAGGCACAAACTAATAGAAAGTAAGAAAAAGAAACAAATCAAAGAAAAAGTTAAAAGTGAAAAAAAGAAAAATTAAAAAGAAAAGAAAAATAGAAAAAGATATAAAGAAGTAACTTCCAATCTTCTTTAAAATTACCTCTTATTCTATGTTTACTACATATTTCTCTTCTTTCTATAATCTATTATATCTAAATCATCAGAACCATAAATCATAAGTTGATACTTTTCTGTTTCACATAAAAAGTCTATAAGGGGTTTCAGTCAGCAATAAATGTAGGTATTGTCTTTTCTCTGATCAAAGAAGTCAGTTTACCATCTCAGAAAAATCTATCATCTTCATTAACTATTCTTCCATTGTGGGTATACAATAATATATATTGCATACTGCAATAATCATTTACAAAAACAAAGTTCCATACTTTTGTTCAATTGTTTTCCATCAATCCAAACATAAAAACTTCTGGTTTCAATTATATATTGATCTTTTAACTCCTCTGAACCAGTGTATGTACTTGAATCCAAAATTGTCTAACTTTTTTTACACATCCAGCAAATGTGATAAAATGTCCTTGTTGTTCAGATGTCCAACATGCATCTGAAATGCCTTTATTCTTTCTAATCAATTTCTTTGGTGACATATATCAACAGTATCTTATTTTATAAAAATTCTCTTTAAAGTTATAACATAGTGTATATTTCAATCCTTTTAGCTACATATTTACCCATTGATCCATTTTTATATTATAATCAAATTTTTAGCCCACTTTATTATGCATTCTTTCACTCGTTCTTTTTTTGTTTCAAATTTTAATAAAAGGTTATATATTTTAGCAATTTTAGTGTTCATCATTTGTACACAATTCTGTTTCAAACTCAGTCCTACAATGTTCAAAACCATAAATTCTTTTGTCTGTCCATCTACTACCAGTTCTTCTTTTGATTTTTTTTTACGTTTCTCTTGACAACATTATAGTATCTCGTGATAAACTAGCCATTTGTGTTTACCTACTGTTTCTTGTCTATAAAGTGTATTTTTGCATTGAGAGCCACAAAGGTGGCTTTTGGGCACCACCATTCTCAATATGGCATGGTTAACATATTTTTTACATTCACATTAAATTTGACTTTTTATCATATCACAAATATCTATGCCACTCAAATCTCAGGTCATGTCCTTCTAATTCCAAAAACCTTCAATTTTTCAGGAAAAAAACATTCATCCAAATCAAACAGCAAACTACGAAATACAATTTCAAATTAGATAAACCAAATCCTCTTTTTTCCTTAGCATCTTATATTTAACTCCCCCCACCATACCAATTTAGATTTTGCCACTGTTTAAATGGTGCATCAATTGTCAAAATAGGTATTGTCTGAAACAAAAACTTCATTTTAGGTAAGAAATTCATTTTTATCACAGAAATTCTCCCCATCTTGTTATTTCTCCCATCTTAACATATTTTTTAAAAAAATTCATTACATGCCTTAATATAATCATTTTGAAATAGCATACGATTCATATTTGTCATAGTGATATCCAGATATTTTGCCTTCTTCTCAATCATCTGTTTTATTCACTAATTCCGTTTGATCTTCTATTTTCACATTTTTGTTAACATCTTCAAGTTAAGCATTTGTGACCCATAAGCAAGCCAAAATTGTAGAAAAATTTGCATCTGTAGCATCTAGTTCAATATCATCCCTTTCAGATTCCTGTTGGAATTTTTGTGTAATTTCCTCTAGCACCTGCACTTGAATCTCCTCCAGTCCCTCTTTTAATTTTTTTTAGAATTTCCCTCTCTTTCGGGCAGAATTCAATCCAAACTTCTGTGGTTTAAAAGTAAAAATCACACCTTTCAGTTTTCCCCATTGAAATGAGATATTTTTTTGTTTTAATCTCCCAGTCAATATGAATTTCTTTACAAATCAGAATAGGGCTGGAAGGGACCCTGAAGGTCTTCTAGTCCAATAATTATAATGATATAATTATATAATATATATAATATAATAATTATATCTGTATTGTCAAACTTCAATTTTGTATTTCTGGGTTTTTTTTTTTTCATTCCCAATTTATTTTGGGGCTCTGAAGGTTGTTCATCCTGTTATAAACCAGAGGTGATCCTGCTCAGTTTCTGAATCCTGGCAAAAATTGGCTGGGTATTGCCACTGGCTGAGATAATCCAGCCCTATACATGCCTACTGTGTGATCAAAGGTAAACCTCACCCTACAATTGCACATAGTAATAAATAGAGATGAGGAGGCTTTTGTCTACAGCTCCCCAGGTCTTGATACAGAATTCTAAGTGATCTAGGTCTCTGGTCCCCCCCTTGTACACTGTCACAAAATGATATCCTTGCTAAGTACTCAGTCTCCTTCAGGTGAGGGGTACTTGGTGCTCTCTGAGCTTGGTTGTTTTCTTGCAGATGTTTCATTAACCAGGCTAGGTATCATCATCAGTGCTAATAACACTATCAGTGCTAGTACATCTAGCAATTATGAAGTTACCTAGTTTGGGTAATGAAATGTCTGCAAGAATACAGTCAAGCTCAGAGAGCACCAAGGATTCCTCATTTCAACCTTTAGCTACAAATATTCTCCTTTATCTCCTTCAAGGTTAGCTCAATTTTTGTTGACTCCATGAATATCTCTGGGTTGCCTTTTTGTGAACCATACAGAAGTGGCTTGCTAGACTTTTCTTCCACAAAGTCTTGAAAGAGTTCCAGGCTTAGTATCTTTCAAATAAAATCTACAGACCAGGATTTTCAGGTAATCTTTCATCCAACTAATAACCAGTTCCAACACTGCTTAGTTGTTTGAAGCTAGTCAAGGTTGGGTAGCTACCGCTAGGCCCATGTTTATTCGTATATTTATGATGTGCGTGCTACTGTTTTTATGCTTATTTGTTTCATTTATTGGCTGCCAAACTCCAGTGTATTCACTACCACACAAGAGTGTAAGTATATGGAAGTAAGACAAATGAAAAGGTGATAAACTGCCTTCCCTGGAATGGCAGGAACAGGAACAGAAAAAGGAGCTGAGAAACGTTTCATCTGACAGTGGATATTCCAGATGTCCCATTGATAGGGTTCCAGTTTAGGCACACTTCCAGAAAACACTGTCACAAAAAGGGAAAATAAAACCTCCTTGGGAACTGCAATTAGCTCCCCTCTTTTGACCCTGTAACACAGCAGCAACAAGTACATCTCTTTAGCCAGGCTTTTAAATGTTAACTACTTTTTTGTTTGCATTGTAAAAGCGTTGTTTTGAACTTTCTGTACTTTTTATTATATTATACAGTGAGCAGCCTTGAGCACCGAAGGTGTAATTCACATTGAGTGAGTGGTGCAATGATGAACAATAATTTCTGAAGTGCAAGAAGGTCTGTTGAGAAGGAGTGGCTCTAGTTGAATGGGTTTATTGTGTTTCTGTGCAGTATAGCCCGAAGATTCCAATATAATTATGATTGAATAAAAAAAGTAGAAAGTTCAAAGCAAGAACAGTAGAGAAATAGTAGGTACCATTTTATTCCCAGATACACTTCTTACAAACTTTTGATTGCATGACACAAGCAGGTATATCAAAGTTCTGACATCCTTTTCTTATTATATGGTGATCTAATGCTTCAGTTGATGAACACCTTCAGATTCATGCATCCAAAAGTGCTGAGTCACTTTTTAAAAGTTGTAGACTGTTAGTAAACCTCAGAAGGGTGGAAGGCTGAGTCAACCTTGAGCCAGTGAGGATCGAACTGCTGGCAGTCAGCAGAATTAGCCTGTAATACTGCATTCCAACCATTGCACCACCATGACTCCTAGGTATAAGTACTGTAGACATAAGGCAAAACTGACTCTCAAATCCCTTATGGTTGTCACCCCAAGAAGCTTTTTTTCAGAAGGGAAATAATAATTAAGCAAAATGATGATATGCTAGATTTCTCCTAAGGAGAGTTTAGCTTAAAAACAACAGAAAATTTAGAGCTAGGAAATTTTACATGCCATTGATTTCCTTAAGCTAGGCTAATGGAAAGATTTAAGTAGGATAAGAAGAATTATCAATCTGAAAAGGGTAAGACTGAATTTGATGTACAGCTTTGCACAAATGACCATATTGCTAAGATGTATAAACTTTTTATTAAAAATGGAAACAGAGGATGAACATACTAAAGACTATGTATTAAAATAGGCAAAAAATTGGATATAATATTCAATTGGACTAATGGAAGGCTGTGTAGAAGAAAGCACTGAATTTTACGTTAAATTATAATCTTAATTTTTTTTAATAAATGCTATATTGTTGGCGCCCAACACTGGCTACATTGTGAAAAATGTAAGGGAATTTCAAATATTTATTGGAAATGTAATCAAATTACAGATTTAATCTTTCATGGTCATGTAACAAAGCTAGAAAATACTGGGATCAAGTATATATTTTAATGCAGAAGAATTTAAAACTGAATGTACAATTGAAACAAGAAACTTTTCTTTTGGCCTTAAGGGAAAAATGAAACATCTTAGGGAAGTTGGTTTATATATATGATAACTGCAACGAGACTTTTATATACTCCAAGTTGGAAGGACGTACAAACACCTACAATGGAAGAATGGATGATAAAATTGGTGGAATTAGCAGAGAAACTCCTGCTCCAGAAAAATGCTGGGGTGATGGTTCATGGCACGTCCTGTGAAGCTGTGAAGAGAGAACTTCCTGCTGATAGAAATTTGTGTCCCTGGGACTCTCTCTTTCTGCCAAATGCCCTCAGATAGAAGGCAACTGGGCTTCCTCTAGTCCTGCCAAGACAGAGACGAAACTTTCTAGAGAAGCAGCTTTCCTGCTCTCTTTACTGTAGCTAGTTTGTCATGGCTGTCTGCCCTCATTCCATCAAGGCAACAAGGCAAGGATTAGCAGACTCCAGTGTTGGGTCCTTCCTTCATCGGGTACCTGGGAAGGATGTTTGTTAACTTTTTGAGGTAGGCCAGATCAGGAAATAGACACCATAAGAATTTCTGGCATTCTGTTATTCTATCTAGGATATATACAGAGACTCTTGAAAGCCTGACAGAATTTCTCTCTTTCTTCTTACACCAAAGAGAGTCAAGGCAGAGCAATCTGTATTTTATTCTTTACTCCATTCTGTCATTCTGGGCCAAGCTTATGTTTTTGTGGTATCCCCAAGGCCATCTGCACATTTCTCCATAGTGCTTCCTACCTCAAGATCATGACAATTATTGGATATCACCTAGTGCCAAAAAAAAATCCATATGCTGAAAGTTGGAGCAAAGCCAACTTGAAAGGGGCTGTAGACTGCTACATTATTTACATCCTATCCATATGGAAATGACTGAGCAACGTAATTTCATGCATTATCTAATAGAGTTTTACCACCAGTCTATTTACGATGACATAAACAACTTAAGGAATGCACGATAACCTGGCTTTTTGAATTGTTTCTGTCCACGTTATCAGCAGTAGCCACAGGAAATATCTCTATCTGCTTCTGTTTGACCATCTAATGTGTTTTCTCTGTGGTGCATTTTTGCATTTCTACTTTCCCTTCAAATTGTGTATTCATGCGTGAGCCCTGAGAAGCACAGAGAAGGTTGCATATCCTCTGCTGTGGGTCACATGACTAGAAGGGTGGGAAGCTTAGCATGGAGCAGGAATCAGGATTCTGAGATCCTGCTCAATTGCCTCATCCACAGGGATGCTGGAGGAGGCATTTTTCTGAATTTCTTTTTAATTGCCAATCCTGGCTGGATTTGGCCTACTTTCAAATGTAACCTTTCTTTGGCTGGCTCCTCCCACCACATCGAATTTGTTCTGGTCTAATCAGATTTGGAGAGTTTTGAGAGTTGCTCTGAGGATGGAGCCTTTTATATATATTTTTCCAACAGCCCTTAGGCTAGAAAAAATAAGAGGTTTATTATGTAGTTCTTCAGTTATGGAAAGGAGGCTTTATATGTATGGAAAACAAAATCTTTTCATGGCATAATATAGTGTAAAATATTACAACTCTTTATTATGATGCAAGGTCAGCTTTCATGCATTTTTACCTAGACGGGGACATTTAAAAGGCATCACAAGTATCACAAACATATGACAACTTATTTGTTTAAAAGACACTGCAATATTCTGATGGGTTCTGCAATTGCCAGACAAAATTTGGATGTTGTACATCAGGGCGATTGTTTTAATGATAGAAAAAAGTTTTATTCTAATGATCTCCCCTTATATTCTACTGCACAATGTGCAGGGCTTTTAGTTTTCCCTATGATTACTAAAATATCATTGTATAGCTGCTGTAATTCAATTTTCTATATACTTTACCACTTGTGTATGTTAATCAACTTTTAGTTTTAAATGCATCTCTTCTGCCAAACTGTTAACAGTGGATTGATTTTGATGGTATTGATTTTGATGTTTAACTACGCTGATAATACGATTCTATTTTGCGTTATTTGCTGTAACCTGCCTCAAGTGCTTACACAAGGAGAAAGGCAGGATATGGATAATTTAAAAATAAAATAAAATTAGAATTATTTAATTTTAAAATAAAATTTAAAAAAGTCTTGTTTCCTTTTGCCTCAGAGTACATGATTAGTACTAATTAGTACTAGGAGATGTGGTGGTGCAGTGGTTAGAATGCAGTATTGCAGGTTAATTCTGCTGATTGCCAGGAGTTCAATTCTGAGCAGCTCAAGGTTGACTCAGCCTTCCATCCTTCCCAGGTTGGTAAAATGAGGACCCAGATTGTTGGAGACAATGTGCTGACTCTGTAAAACACTTAGAGAGGGCTGTAAAAGCACTGTGAAGCGGTATATAAATGCTATTGTTAATGCTAATGAATAAAAATTGCTGGGAAGGAAATAACATTTAAACACAAGGGGGCATTTCCTAAAAGTTACAACTGTTTGAGAGTAGAACAGCCTGCTGTAGATGTAGAATATATACTGTGGGAATATGTCTTAGGCTATCATAAGATGTCTGATAACTGTGGTGAGATTTCTCCGGTCACAAACTTAATGTTATAGGTCAGAAGTCATTCTGATGAGCCTTGTTCCTCAGCAGTTGGAGATAGTTTCAGACCACCTATCTTTTCTGTTCTTTCCCATCAAAAAAACAAGCTTATAGTTCCATGTGTAATTAAATATGCAGGTTGATAGAAATGCACACATTTTTAAAAATATATATAATGATAATGGGAATAGCGTATAATTTGGTAACTCACCTAGGAGCTCAAAGATTTAGCTGTTGTGGTGATGGCATTTATTTATTTATTTTATCATTTATTTTAAAATGATTGAAGCAAACAACTCAACACCCTGAGGTTCCTCTCTACCAATTTACAAAGTGAATCAGATAAAAAGTATCTGATTCATGCATCTGCTTTATCCACAACAAGGAACATTTGATCTAAGGTGGCACTGAAGTTATGCAAATATATTTCCAAACATTGCTGCAAAAAAAACCCCCAACAAACATTATTAATAACTAGATCAGAGTTAATGAAATCTTCTTTTCAAAAGGGGGAATAGTAAATATTGAACATTGACACGATTACTTTCTGTATAAATGATTTAATTATTAATTAATAATAAAGAAATATTGAAGGGGTGTTTGTATGAATCTCTTTCTCCTCCACACACAAACTTTCCTTGAAGACAAACAAGCCAGACATATGCATATACTGTAGGTATGCATAAACATATGCGTGTGTATACACTACGCCCACAAAGCTATATTTTGACATAGGATAATTGTTATAACCACGATAATTTATTACCATTTGGATCATTCCAAATCATCTCATAAGCCAAACAAAGACTTCTTAAAAAAAAACACCCTACTTTACTTTTTGTCCTTGTTGTAAAATATATTATGAGAGAAAGTACCATACTAACTGAATCAAAGTTTTACCATTCATACTTACATTCCTAAGAGAGAGAAAAAAAGTTTGAATTTGCCTTTATGCGTCCAGGGGCATGGTGGCTTGTAACCAAAGACTCTCATTTTATTTTATTTTTTAAAAAGCAAATGAAAACTGCATAGCCAAAAACAAACAAAAACAAACAAACAAACAAGTGGACTTACAAAAAGATGATGCTTCTTATAAAGATGTATGGCTTGGCCTTTTTGTCTTTCTGACTTTGCTGCTGCTATGAGCTAGTTGAGATTTTGCTGGTATGATTTGGTTTTGAAAGTAATTTTTAGCAACATTTATTTCTTTGTACTCTATTTCTTCAAACATTTGTATACTACCTACTTCACAAGGAAACTTACAGTATATCAAAAATGCATTTTTACAATTTTCCCAAGTACAAATAATAAGCTGCTGAAAGTGTCTCTAAAGCAGTTCTATCAGCATGAGCACATATATGCCATAGGGGCACCATTCAGGAGCAAGAAGCCCCAGGACATGGGGGCAGTCACCAAGAAAAAGCATTGTTGGGTCCTTATCCATATACCCCATGGAGGATGGGACCCTGCTCATCTCTTCTCTAAAAAGATGCATAAAACAGGTTAAAACTTGTCAGGAGATATGGTCTTGTAGACTGGGTTTGTAGGTATAACCAATACTACCAATACTGTTTGGGACCAGAAGCATACTAGTAGACAAGGCAGCATTGTAACCTTGCTGTTATGCTGTTGAAATTGTGACTTCCAGAGAGCAGAGAGGCTACCATGTTTTCGATCAAATGTAAATTCACAGCCATTTTCATAGAGTCTAATTGCAAGGTGATTAAGGTGTAAATCACAATAATCACAGTCTCCTTGCCTACAGAGGCCTACAATGGTTGCACCAGCCAAAACGGTGCAAAGGTCCTCCTGGCAACAATCTCTACCTGCTGCTCTAGCAGGAGCCATGTGTCCAAGAGCACCCTCAAATCACAAAATAGTTCCATCTGGGGAGTGTAATTTCATCCAGAATAAAAACTGGAACTGAAATCAAACCAGATTGATTATTAATAAATAGGAGCTCTATTTCAGGGGTTTCATTTGAGTTTGTTTTGATTCCCGAAGCCTCCCACCCCTCAGTGGTCAGGAGTTGGACAGCATCCCTGGTTCAGCTTAGAACAAAAAATAACATATTGCTGATGGATGGATGCTTTCAGTTTTGGGGGAGGGGGGATATGGTATAAATTATATGAATAAATCAGTAATTAAATAGAGCTCAGTATACGCTATTAGATCTTTGATTTAACATCTCATTCAGAAATGAAATCCACTACTGGATTCTGAATAGGTCAACTGATGAACATGGATGTCTAATTAGACCCACAATTTATAACTGATGTTCATTTATGGAAAAAGAGATCTCAAAATTTCAGCCAACCTCCCCCCTTTCTTTCTTTCTTTCTTTCTTTTTTTTGAATTGGAGATAAAGATCAGAAAAGGAACTGGAATTAACTCAGAATCTGTAAATTGTTATTACAAATCTTATTCAGACTTACAATTCAGTTAATAAATATAATAATAATAATGCCCTTGAAAGAGCTTTGAAGAAAACAAAAAGCTGTTCCCTCCATTTTTGTTAATCTGCTGGAGGAACAGGAAGATTTATAATTATAGTTAGTTAATTTAGTAATTCAACATTTGACTATTCCAACGTTTGACATTATGGACTTTTAATTTACCAAACTTCATCGAACAGCACCATTAATTTGTTTGCCACTGTCAAAAAACCCTCTAATTCTGCCCTCACTCTGATATTCCAAATGACACTAACTCCAGGGGTAGGCAACCTTGGCTCTTTTATGACTCGTGGACTTCAACTCCCAGAATTCCCCAGCCAGCCATGCTGAGGGGAAAGGGAGAGTTTCCAAGCTAAGCCATGCTGGCTCAGGAATTCTGGGAGTTGAAGTCCACGAGTCATAAAAGAGCCAAGGTTGCCTACCCCTGCACTAAACAAAGAGATTTATTTTTTAAAAAGAAAAACAACCTCTGGAAGTTCCAACCGGAGAAAGGCATTGGATTGGAGGAGGAATTTGTAGGCACTCAGACTTTCTTTTGTTTCTCCAATACACCCATTCTGGAAACCAGTCTTGGTTCCCAAGCCTGTGCACTTCTTGCCTGTTGAAATCAAAATACTGCATCTTTACCTAAGTCAAATTAGGATGGATTCTGGATTTCTGTTAACTAGAAAATGCCCAATTCGGACATAATGGAGAAGGAGTAGCAATGCTGCCTTTACTGCAGTATGCAACTTCACAGAGAAGGGCCAATATTTGAGAAACCAATTAATAGCTCAGAATCTGCGATGCAAATATTTTTAACATAAATATGAAGATTTTGTTGGATCTCCATGCAGTTTCCCTGTAATTCTATCACTTTGCTTTTCTTGGCAGTGCTGCAGAAATGGTTTGTCATCACCTTCTGGGAGATTTTTTTTTTCAATTTCTCCAGCTAACCCACAACCCTTGGATTCCCAGGTGGTCTTCCAATCAAGTACTAAACAGGACCAACTTTGCTTAGCTTGTGAAATCAGCCAGGGTTGGCTAGGTGCTGAAATGTAAATGACACAGAAAGCTTTTATATTGCAGTGTCTATTTGGAAAAGTTTAAATAAAGGTAATTTTCTTGCCCAACAAGCTATTTGGGAAAATGAGAGTGAAGAGCTTTCAACTGATAAAGGTTCTTTAAATCAGACATAGTTTTTGGGGAGGCCAATTAAACAGAACCTGTTTTCTTTAATCAGAATTTCTTTCCACTTCCAAGGAAAGGAAAGTAGTCTTGTGACATCATTAAAAGAGCACGCACTGATCTGATTGCTAGAGCTGGGTCTTAATGGACACAATGAAACCAGAACTCAATAGCAATTTAGATACCTGAAGTCAATAATTATACCAGGAAAAACAGGAGTTTAACAAGTAGAAGCAATTGCTACTCAGCCAAAGACTTAAAGTTAAGCTCCTCATAATTGTGCTACGTTAATTCAAAAACATTCTAGGGCTTGCAGTGTGTGTGTGTGTTGTGGATGTGTCACTATGATGGGTTAGTATTGCAATACACCTCTGTGTGTCACAACTTCCTCAAAGGAGGGCTGGGGTAGGGTGGATGAAAAACTCATTGAAACAGGAGTGGATCTCTTGCTTGAGATCTCTAATCCAACCAGGAACCCCAAAACTAAACCAGTTCCTTTCACCTTTTGCAATGTGATTTTTCCTGAGGTAAATATCACCCCCTTTTAAAAAAATGTCTACATTCTAAATGTATTCTGACAGAGTGGATTGCAAAAGATGTAACATGTGTATTTTTCCAAAAAAGCATGGAGCGGTGAAGCAGTGATTTTAACCATATTAGTATTGATCATATTTCACATAACATGCATACATTTTCTACCTTTTGATGTTACTTTATCATAAATATTTATGCAAGAGCAAAACAGATCCCATATGTGACCTACAGAAAATACAGCACAGAGAACAGCAGGAATATGAGAGGATCTAAATCACTGTAACATTTCAGGAGTCCCCAACCTCTGGCCCTAGTGGGCCCATTTGTAATTAAGTATACAAATGTTCTTCGCATTTTCCGGAGAAGGATTGCCATTGGAAGGGTGGGTGGGCCTGTCCATTCATAAAAAGAACTCCTTGTGAGACATAACTAGTTACAAAACTGCCAAATGGATTGCTTACTTCAAGTTGCCTCTCCTTCGTCTTCTGTTCCCCAGGCTACTTCTCAGTCCCCCCCCCCTGCTTATTTTTGTCCTCTTTTATGCAGGAAGGCATATGTCTATAATGGGAGCCTTGGGGAACAAGAGGGAATTTTGGAAATGAAATGAAGCTGGTGCTTTGTTCTGCGGTCTGCCAATTTCCCTGTTTGAATTAAAAGGCGGTGAGTTTTTTTGAAAATACAAACTTGCATTATTGTATTCACATCCTGTCTTTATTTTGTACAGTCCAAGGTGGCATACATTATTTTCTTGCTTCCTATTTTCTGCACACCATAACCCTTGGAGGTGGGTCAGACCGATTGAGAGTGACTGGCCCAAAGTCATCTAACCAGCTTTTATGACTAATTGAAGGCTGGAACTTACAATCTCAAGTAGGTTAACTACCACACCAAACTGGGTCTCAGATGAGACTAGAAACTTGGCAGATTCCAAGTGAGATGCTCATATTAGAACTTCCAACCAATCAATGAAAAGCTTTCTTCAATAAGGAGATGAGACAGTTTTCTGCAACTTCAGTTGACTGAATAGATTATACTTCTTTTCACCCTTTACTGCCCCTCTCTTGCTTGTCTATTCAGAAAGAACAAATCACCAGCTGGATGACCTGCTTATTACTTTGGACTTGAGTCTGGCCTCCCCAACTTGGATAGATTTTTTTTTAAAGTATTCCTTTTCAGAGAACCTCCCCCTTTCTGCTCATCACTTTAATTTTTTTTTCATCCAGTCCTTTTTTAGCCAGAGAATGACACTTATAGACTAAAAGCAACAAAAAAGGGAAAGGAGGCAATGCTGAATCAAAACTAGCAACAAGACTTTGGCTCTGTCAACCTTTGCTATTCTTTTCTCCCACCGATTACGGTGTATTCCTACTTAATTAATACTTCTTATATTTTTTCCATAGCTTTCCTTCAAGATCCCAATGTCATAAATGAAATACTGTAAGTTCAACCTCAGTAGAGGGCAGCACCTGGCTGATCCTGACTGATATTATAAGCCATTTAGGATTATCCCTGGTTAATATTTGGATGGAGGACCAACTAGAACTCCGAGGCTGTAGGCTAGACTGGGAAGCTGGGGGAGACAAAAAAAATTCTGGAGGGTATTGGAATTGGAACAGCAAGACAATCCCTTAACCCTGCCAACAAAACTATAGTCACCAGGAATCCAGCTCCTTTGAAAGCATCTCTACTTTGTTATCTTGGAGGCAATTGGCCATCCCCATAGCTAGATGTTACATATGAAGCAGATGCTCAGTAATGTACAAATATTACTTCACTGTTCTGGATTGTAGTAACTCTCCTGTTGTGGTCATCCTGTGTAGTACTAATAGAAAAAAAAACATTAGCATGCAATCTGGTTGAGATTCTCGTTGAGGAGGTGAATCCAAACCTGTTTTAATAAAATCAAGTTTACTCTTTAGCTTGCTATAAGCTGCTCAAACCAAGCTTCAATCAGAATAGACCTGGGAGGGACCTTGGAGGACTTCTAGCAGGAGACCATTTGTCAATTTGTCAGCCATTTGTCCGAAATGGTACAGAGTTTCCTGCCTGAGCAGGGGGTTGGACTAGATGACCTCCAAGGTCCCTTCCAACTTTACTACTACTACTACTACTACTACTACTACTACTACTACTACTACTACTACTATTATTATTATTATTATTATTATTATTATTATTATTATTATTATTATTATTATTATTATTATTATTATTATTATTATTATTATTATTATTATTACCTTATACCAGGGATAGGCAACCTTGGATTTTTTATGACTCGTGGACTTCAACTCCCAGAATTCCTGAGCCAGCTAAGCTGGCTCAGGAATTCTGGGAGTTGAAGTCCACGAGTCATAAAAGAGCCAAGGTTGCCTACCCCTGCCCTATACCATTTCAGATAGGTGGCTGTCCAGTCTCCGCTTAAAAACCTCGAATGATGAAACACCTACAACATCTGAAGGCAAGCCGTTCCACTGTTGAGAAGCTAAGACATGGAAGGTGAAAACACTAAGAAAGAAGGCTGCAAATGCACTCTAATTCTTGGTGACACTATGCTTGGCTAATAGCATCATTACCTGTCAAACTAAACTAGCTCAAAATGTCTTAGATGTAGCTTTCCCTTCCATACAAAAAATAATCAACTATCACTTACTGTAACTATGGCCTACTGCCTACTGGTAATTGGGATTTTTGCAGCATGCACTGCAAAATAACAGGCACTCAAGTTCTTTGCTGATCTCTTTGAATGATGTACATGTATATAGCTCTTGCCTCCTGACAATTGTGACAAAATAGACAAGGGGAAGAAACAACCAACACTGAACGCTATTCTGACCCATGAGATGCTGCAACTGCCTACCCGCCATTTTGCACATATTGTATAAAACTGCAGGGACTTGTCCAGGCAGTCTCTTGAGAATCAGACACGACTGAACAAGGGAAAAATTGACGTGCAATTTACTCCCTTGAGCACAACAAGGAACAAATTACCGGCTTTTGAGGTATATATAGTCTCAGCTGATTTTTCTTAACTAAAATTGTTTGCAGCTGAACTGACTGGCACCAGAATGCTTGGGTGTGCAGTAAATTGTGTGAATTATCAACATGTATGCATCTAAGAAAGAGAAGGATTGAAGGCTGGAGCCAGGCATCATTGGGCTCTAGGCGGAAAAGAACACACTCAAACTCAGATTTCCCCAGAATTTTATTTGACACCAGTTATCATTAGGTAAAAGTTATTTTGCATGCTTCGGTTTCCCCGTGACACTTCAGATTCAAAACGGTGCTTTTTGGTGGTCCTGCTGCTGCTATATTATCTCTTCCCTGCTGCCTCGATCCTGCTGCTAGCTTTGTTGAATAAGGCTTCCGCTGTAGAAAGGAGAAATAATGGTCTGAGCTGTGGAGGCGGGAATCCCGGAGCTGCTGCTTCAACCGTTTCTGTTCCCTCCACAGAGCCAAGCAGGTGCTTGTTCAAAGCTGCCTATTGCATCACCGGGAGCTCCAGTTTCCAGGCGTCGCGGGTTTCCTTCTTTGACCGCCGCCGAGCGTGTCCAGCAAGGAGGAAGTCGTTTCCCCTCAGGGCGTAACGGGTCGTGTCCCCATTGCTTCCCAAAGGATCGCTTCCTCCTCCTCCTCCTCCTCCTCCTCCTCCTCCTCCAGAGAAGGACGTAGCTGCTTCTCCTTCGCAAAAGCCCCTTCAGCGGCTTTTCTCTGCCCGGAAGAGCAAGGGGGAAATCCCGCACCCTTTCCTCAAATCGGGAACGAATCCCGGGCCAAGCACGGGAGACGAGAGAGGACTATTGCTCCCAATCGCCGGCCAGAATGTCTTTCTTTATGGTCGCTTTGCCAGGGCCGCCGGGCGGGGTCTCTTCTTATCCAGTCTGGGTTAGTCTGTGAGGGACGGAGAACTGGAGGGAAGGCGCGCAACTCTTCTTCGAATCGAGCTCGCTTGGACGGGGGCTCCGTCCCGCTCTTTCTTCTTCTTCCGCTTGCCCCTACCGGCTTCTTTCGGCTTCCTCAGCCGGCGTTTGGGGCGCGTTCAGGCTTCCCCGGATCCTTCTTGGCGCCTCTCAAGTAAAAAAAAAAAAAAAAATCTGCCTTGTAAGCCCGGGAAGCGCGGCTGTCCTCGTTTGCCGCCTTTGAAAAGGGCTGTGACCCTCTTCTCCCGGCCTCACGTGGGGCGGGAAAAGCCGTCCCGATGCGCGGCATCAAAGAGCATCCAAGTCCTTGAACTTGGCAAGCGGCCGCGAGCGGCTTCACGCGGGACCCGTCCCCCCCTTGTATTTTAAAGGCCAATCCGCGTGGGGGGTCGGCCTCACTCTCTGGCCCCCATTGGCTCTTCACGCCCCGTATGGGCGCGAGGCAGGGGGACGCCCGGAGCTCTAGGTCTAGGAACTGTGGCGGATTCCAGCGGTGCCTCTCCTCGCCCTCGTCCTCCCGCGGCCGAAGGGGCGGGGCTGCGAGGCTAAAGGCGACCGCCGATTGGCGGGCGGCGCAGCTCCGAGGTGGAGCTCCGGCTTGAAGTTGGAGTGAGGGATCCAGCTGTGAGGTGCGCTGAGCTTTCCGTTCGGGTCTCCCGGCCGACCGAGGCGGCGGCGGCGGCGGCGGCGGAGGGGAGGCATAGCATCGGTTCTGCAGCTTCAGTTCCGCTGGCTTCGACTTCTGTCTCTACCCCACTCCGCCTCCAGTAATTCCCTTGGCCGGGAGGAGCCCAACCCCCGGGGGAGCCGCCGAGAACCTCATTTTCTCTGCTTCCTCTCCCCAGAGCCGGACGGGACGCGGAGAATGAGGCTGAAGCCAGGCGGCAACGGAGCCTCGAAACCCTGTCGGACTTGAAAAGGGCAGCGTCTCCCTGCCCCCCCCCTGCCTCCCCCCCAACCCCAAAGCGAGGACCTTCTCCTTGCTGGCGCTGCAGCTGGTAGAGACCGTCGCTTTCTGGTTGCTTTGCTAATCGGGGGCACCCAGACCACCGCACCTTCTCCTCGGATTCGCCTTCCCGGCTGGTTCGGGATCTGGGAAAAGAAGAAGAAAAAAAAAAAAAGACTGCAAAGTGACGAGAAACACCCAGTCGGCTCCGCCTGGATCCCCAATGGGGCGAGAGGAACGGAGGCAGCTGCCCTGCCGGGAGCCGACGACGCCCGGCCGGTTTTGAAGCCCGCTTCTTTTCCCCCGGCCCACCCCCCCACCCCCTGCTCCGCCCATGGCCAGCGGGGTTTGACGCCTGACAGCGCTCCCGCTTCCCTCAGCCTCTTTCCCTCTTTTGCCACTTGCTCGGAGCGGGGTCTGCTGGCCGGAGGATGGACGAAGATGTTCCGAGAGGAGCCGAGGAGCAGGATCCGGAGGAGGAGGAGGAGGAGGAGGAGGATGCCCGCTCCAAAACCTTCGTCCGCCTTAACGATCTCTCCGGAGACGGAGGTCGCTCGGGTTCCGGGGACAAAGAGAAAGATCCAGGCAGTGGCGACTCGGACGGGGAAGCGCTCCCTTATCCCGCCCTGGCCCCGACCGTCTTCTTCTACCTGAGCCAGCACAGTCGCCCGAGGAGCTGGTGCTTGAAGATGGTGTGCAACCCATATCCTTTTCCCAAGCCGCCGGCCCGACAGGGGTACGGGCTGGTGCTGCCAAAGGGGCGCCCTCTCCCCCAAATGTACCGCCAAGGTAAGTCAGCGAAGTTCTTCCTCGTCCCGCCGGCCCTCGAAACTGGGCCTCCGCGGAAGGGGGGGGGGGTTCGCTGAGCGGGGACCAAGGTTCTCCTGATGGATTTATTTATTTATTTTATTTATTGCTTATATTTATATCCCGCCCTTCTCCTTGCGGACTCAGGGCGGCTAACAACCAGATAAAAACTACAAAATACCAAAACTACAGTTAAAACATGATTAAAAGACAAATATTAATAATTGGCCTAAGTAATTTAAAATTATTTTAAAACCCCCACTAAAAATTTCCCCTAGGCCAGTCCTGCAAGCTGAAATAACCATGTCTTTGATGCATCTCTATGCGTGTATTAGGGATTCACATAAGAAAGATCCGGGGCAGCCCAGGAAGGCTTTGTGCTGGCCCCTGGACTCCAGCCCGGGAAGGGTGGGCAGCCTGAGTTCGCAAGGCGCCCTACTTGCAACTGCCAAACTTTGAGAAAGCCCTGTTTTCTAGCAGACACCCCCCCCGTGTGTGTGTGTGCGTGTGTGCGTGTGTGCGTGTGTGCGCGCGTTCTTGTTTGCTTGCACACGCCTGTGTGTGTTGCATCAGTGGCAAGATCTCCGCCGCTGTGTCTCTCCCGGACGCCTGTCTCCAATTCGTTCCTTGGAAGTTCTTCCAAAAATCTGTGGAAGGGGTTTCTCAATATTTCCTGCTCTACTAGGCAGGGATTTCTCTCTAGGGTTGAAGTCATAACATAAAATTCCAGAAAAATACTGGAAAATGGAAACAATATGTAACTCTCTCTCTCTCTTTCTCTAATGGAAATAAAAACTGCGGAAAGAAAACAAGAGCAGGTCCCTCCGAGGCGGGTTTGCTGGATTCCCTCTTGCATGCCTCCTCTCCCCCCTCTCCTGCTTTCTCAGCCTTCAGTCGAGGTGGAAAAGAGAGAAAAGGTGAACCATCCTGAAATGTTTCGATCATAAAATTCACTGCACCGGATTCATCTCTTCGGCAAGATGGGTTTAGTGATGGTGGGAGTCGTGCCAGTTCTAAAAAGTTCCTCCCCTTCCTTTAAAATTGATTCTGCCTGGGTGTGTGGGTTCTGGTTCAGATAATGTTGCAGTTCTCCAAAGGGGAGAGACAAGCAGTCCCGGTTAAGCCGTGTTCAGGAAAGCCTTTGGCATAGAAAAGAGCAATGCATCAGTTTATTTATACCTGCACATTACAACCCTCCCCCAACCCCAGACACTCTCTGCCCGGATCTGAAATGTATTAAAGTTAGTGTTTTCCAGACATTTCTTTCTTTTTGACCTAAGCTGTAGCTAGAGGTAAGCAAACCATACATAAAATCTTTCTATCTTTCTTTCTCCCAACTAAGCAGCCTGAATGGAGCTCAAAAGTAGGAGAGAAAAGGAGGGAGACCCGGAATATAATGGAGTTTTAGAAAGGTCTCTTCCACTGCAGCACCAAGGGGGGATGCTCTTCTGTTTCAAAATATAATTACAGCATTTGCATGACAAAAAAAGAAAGTCTTTCTGGCAAATATGTACACAAAGCTGTTCCTAGCAGTGGCTCTTTTCACAGGCGTGCTATATATTATAAGATATGATTACAATTTAAGAACACGGAGACATGGAAGCTCTGAAAGGCGGAAAGCTGTTTGAAATGTAGTGTTACATCTGTTATTACAAGAGAGGAGGAGGAGACCAATTAGATGGGAAGAAAGACATTTTCCTATTATAGCTTGATTTTCTTCCTACATAAATCCAACTGAGATTAAGAGGAAAACTATACTAGAGTTCCCACTTATTTGATAGGAGTTTGGCTGGAGAGTGTCCATAGTTTGGTGTAGTTCACACACAATAATAAACTGGCAGCAGAAATGAAGTCTCAATATTAATTCACAAGAAATAAGAGGCTGGTGGTACTATACTGTAGCTTGCTCAGCCTGTTGTGGCCTAAGAACCAGCAGGGTCTTTCTGTATTCCAAGGATTTCCTGTCTCCTTTTTCTTTCCTTTCCTTTTTATTCATAAACAGTCTAGTCACATGACTACCCTGGAGAAAATAATCCTAAAGGACAACTCCGCCATTTTGCCCAGCAAGGGAAATTCAGATACATCAAAATCTAGTCACAATTTTTGAATTAAAATCTTTTTGAAATATTTTAATGACTATGATGTCTTTGAAAGACTCTTGAAGGCTACAGTTGTAAGAAAGCTGCCTGTAGTCTGGTTCCTCACTTGGAAACCATAAGAGAGGTAATTGAATTCAGCTTTATTGCACATTAACAGCTAATCCATATTGTGCCACACACCAGATGGATCAAAGAGAGTTAAGTAAGTTTGGACATGGGATACATTTATGATGTAGACAAGGCAGATAGAGTTAAGCCCACTCCCCAATTATGAATTTAGCACTAGAAGATTAGAAAATAGACAGAAAATGAAATTATGGATGGCAAAGTTTGCTAGTCCATCTCCCATTGTATGAATTGTTCAAATCCAATCAATCTGGAGGTGGGCCTACAGGAAGATATGCATTTTTTATTAAAACAGATCTTTGTGCAGGTTCTCATATGCCCGTTCTAGACATCAAGTTTACATGTTCTATCTGGGTTCTGCATTTTGCTTTCTAACCGGGTCAGTTTTCTGTGGAGGGAAAGGCGAGACACGTTATATGAAGCATGCCTGTCTGTAACTATTTTATTCTGATCCAAAAGAAAACCTAACTTGAGGAAAACCCCAAAAATTCTGGTGGAATTTGGGCTTCTTAATAACAGGCAGCTGCTCTGGTCTTCACTTTTCAGTCTTTTACTTAGAATTTCTGAAGTAGCAGCTCTAGGCACATATCTATAAAACAATATTGAGGTAAAACTAACCAAAGTATATTTTTTCCCATCAATCCTCTTTATGTTTCCAGTGAACAGTATATGGTATCTAGGACAGTTCAACTGAATGTGGCATTTTAGACAGAAACCCCAGGATCACCTTTCTCTCATCCTAGTTCTAAAACTATAATAATAGCAAACAAAGAAGTTAACAACTTACTGACTTTTAATGTTGCCCCAAATCAATTGCCTAAGGTCACAACCCACTATGCCAAGTTGTAAGACCTTTAATAAAGAGTGACCAAGCCTGGCTGATCCCATTTGAATGTGATGTGTTGGTGAGTCAAGAACTTGAGGTATCATAGCTTGAGATAATGGGGGGGGTGTGTTTGGGGGGCTATATATTTTTTGGCTTGTAACCTCAATAGAAAGTAATGAGTGCTGAAACCCCAATGCTGAAACAATTCCTAAATAAACTTTTGCTGCCTTGGAGAATTGTAAAATATTGTTTTTTTAAAAACTTATTTGGGCTAACCCCATGTCTCAGAATCTGATCCAAACAAATCTTCTTAGAAGTTCATAGGCAAAGAAAGATATTTTTCAGCATTCATCTCTTGTTGATAATGTTCAACGATACAGCTTGGGGTGGTGGCAGTTTTATTACTGGGCGCTGTATATAATCCATATTCCCAGAGGGGTCTTTTGTCACTGATATTTTTTATTTTTTTTAAAGAGCGTATCTGAATCTCAACATTTTCATATGCTTTCATTAATATTCCTGGATTTATTTTTTTCCTCACTTTTTTCATATTGTGAATATTTTGTTCTCTTAATTTTTTTTTCTGCCTGTAAGTTGAGCAGTTATCATTATTTTTTAATTCTTTATGATTGATATATGTGTTAGATCTTTTATGTTACCATTTTCCAAGAAAAATTCAGTAGCAGAGTTTGTTTCCAGGGTGCTGCTAAATGGATGATTGAAATGCCAGATCTTGAAAATACTCATGTATAGCCTGATTGTCTTGTAGAATTATATATGCTTTGCAGTATCATCAGTGTACGCTTACAATCTCTGTAAAATGGGGATACTAACAACCATCAGAATTTCCTATGTAATTCAGTACATCAAAACATAAAAAATATCATATATGCAACAAACAAAATTCTGGGATACATCACTAGAGGGGTCACCAGCAGGAAAAATGCGGTCCTAATCCCACTATATAGGGCTTCAGCCAGACCTCATATGGAATACTGTGTGCAATTCTGGAGACTTCACTTAAAAAAAAAGATATTGCTAAGATTGAGTGAGTCCAGAGATGGGCAACAAAAATGGTGCAAGGTCTGAGGGACGAAACATATCAGAAGAGACTGGAGGAACTGAATGTGTACAGCCTGGAGAACAGAAGGGAAAGAGTGTGGGCATGACTGAAACCTTTAAATATATTAAGGGTGTGAATAAGGTTCTAGAAGGCAGCATTTTCAATACTGAGCAAAAATCTAGAACACGGGAACATAATCTCAAATTGACCGAAGGGAAGTTCAAAAGTAATATTAGAATGTATTATTTCCCAGAAAGAGTATTGGAAGCTTGGAACCAACTTCCAGTAGAGGTGGTGGGTCAGTCATCAGTAATTGAGTTTAAACATGCTTGGGATAAAAACATGAATACCATCTGACAAAAATAAAAAAAAATAATTACAAATAATAAATAAATTAAAAAGAAAAAAAAACAAATAAACTTAAAGGGCAGACTCGATGGATCACTAACTCATTTTCTGCCATCAGTTTTCTATGTTGTAAGCTGGGATTGTAAAATTTCTACATAAAGGGAAATAGAAAACGAAGCTGATACTATGGGAATGATGTGACCAAGAAAGCCAGTCTTGTGATGTGATAGTGTGATTATTACATCTAGAAAGATATCTGATTTTAGTAGTCTTCCTGCTTATAATCCATAAGCGTGTTTACTCAAAAGTAAGCTATGCTGAACTTACAAATAGGACTGACATCCAAGCTCTCTTATTTAGGATTAGACTGCAAGCCTGGGTGACATTTGTAAATTGACTTGGTTTGCTATGCCGCACAACACTCTTTCTTCTTGAAGCCCATCGCCAGATTGCTCAGGTCAGGATAATGCTTTTTTAAGTAATGTGACCCTAAAAACAAATCAACAAGGCAAAACCAATAGCCTTTCTGTCTTTGGGGAATGCACATTATTTAAAAAGCCTCCCACTGGGCACCTGCAGGCATTGGTTCAAAGCAAGGCAGTTACTAATCACAGGCTGGCAAGCCAGAGACAAAGTAAAGAGTAGGGGATCATTGGGCCACGCTGAGCAGAAGATGTGGGGAAGCAGAAGTTGTTTTCAGCAGCATCAAAGAAAATTAAAAAGTATAATGCATGCTTTGCTTTGTGAAGAGCAAGGGGACTGTTCTTTTTCTTCTTAGAGTATTGATCAGAGCTTCCTGAAAAGATTTAAATAAATGCCATTAAATCAGTTGGCATCTCCCTTCCTTTTGGAAGTATATGACTACTTTTCATTTTAATTAGTGTTTGCTGCTGGGAGCTTGGTTGTTTGCTTGTTTATGGCTTTCCCTGCCACCTCATTAGTTTACTTGTTTTGGAAAGTATCTTGCTGCATACCAATATTGAAAGTTCGTGTGAATGAATGAATCAGTCCTAATTTGGATGCAGTCGGGTTAGCCTCAGTTTTCCAGGCTATTTGGCAGTTCTAAGAAGGGGAGATGGGCTAGATTTCAGGTGATCTATGATTGAAATGTCCTCCAATCCACAGTTGTTGAGAAGAGATGAAGACATCATCATTATAGAGCAGTGATGGCGAACCTATGGCACGGGTGCCAGAGGCGGCACTCAGAGCCCTCTCTGTGGGCATGTGTGCCATCACCCCAGTCCTAGGCCTTCAGCTGGGTTTTATAAAATCATTTCGCTTTAGGCCTTTGCCGCCGTATGCAAAAAAAAAAAAAAAAGGTTCAATCAGTCAATTTCAACTTCTCGCAGGAAAAAAAAAGATTTTGCAAAGTTGGAATTGAATGATTGAACTTTTTAGTCCCACCCAGTCTGCTGTTACCACCGCAGCCATGCCCACCCAATGGGTCACACCCACCCAATGGGCCACACTCACCCAATGGGCCACACTCACCCAGCACTCGACAATGCATAAGTGGGTTTTGGGTTGCAGTTTGGGCACTCAGTCTCTAAAAGGTTCGCCATCACTGTTATAGAGTCATCTTATATAGGGTGACATAAAAATTTAATAAATAAAATAAAATCATAAAACAGTAGATTGTGTAAGCCTTGCCTTATACTATTTTGCCCTTTGGAAAAAGTTATCTAAAGCAGGGGTGTCTAACTTTGGCAAGTTTAAGATTTGTGGACTTCAACTCCCAGAATTCCCCAGCCAGAGCAAAAGGTATTTTATAATCCTACCACAACTGAACTGTGTGATCAGAGGTATATAAAGCAGGATGCGGTTCCTTCAAATATCATGAAGGGTACTGGGCAAAATGTTTGCAGTCATGCAAGAAATCTGACAAATACCTAAAGAATGTAGGTATTCTCTTGAAATCCCCAATCTTGCCAACTGTGGACAATTTCAGAGGATAGGCTGATTGACACAACAATAAGAAGATAACTATTATGCAAAGTTTAGATGTTGAGCTCTTGTGAGATGCCATCTGCTTCCTTCCTATTTACCTTCATTGGTTCCCCCTTGCCCTTTATTAATTCAATTAATTTGCCAGCTTTATTTGTCAGACAAGGACAGATTGCGGAAACATAGTTCCCCAGTTTGGCAGTCCTTACTTACCCGTGTAGGCTTTTGTCATATGGTAATATAAATGATAAAGTTTGCCATTTTCTTGGGGGTCTGGGTGTTCTGCCAGCCCTGGTCCTGTGCCCCTGGCTTCCTTTTTGTGTCTCTGAGCTAAGGCAAGTCTTGGAAATAAACTACACTTGGCTGGAGCAAGTTGTGATCATCTACATAGGACTAAAGTTGGAGAAATTCTCCCATACAGCTTCTTCAAAGCTAGGAGCTATTTATTTTTCCCTTGAAATTTGATTGAGGATGAAGGCATCCTTCCCTCTCGCTCACTCATGCATATATACAGTTGCAGATTTGGGTTCCAACCAAAAGAACACACAGTAGTACTGAGCCACATCTGGGGGAATTCTTTGTGATGCAGCAAATATTTGAACTGATACTAATTGTACCAATCAAAAAATTCTGTCATCAAAATGGAGCTTTCAGAATGCAAATTAGGAGAATAATTTCACTGACATTCCTGAAAATGTTGCATAGTGTAGTCATAAATCAAAGAATATTTCCTTTGGATTGTGAATTGGGTTTCCTAATGTGCCAGATTCTCTGGTTGGCAGATTAAAGGCAGCTTGAATTCCTGCTACCTGCCGTATTCCCCCTCAACTTAATTCAGGCTATGTAAGTTGAATGGAAAGGCCAGCTCCCATTAAACACTTGCATATAGCCTAATCTTATGGCTCAAAAATTGTCCTGAACTTAGGACAATTTATTACCATCAGGTTTTCTGATGTCGCATTGTGTTACAGTTTAATCTAGTACAGTGGTGGCGAACCTATAGCACGCGTGCCAGAGGCGGCACTCAGAGCCCTCTTTGTGGGCACACACGCTGTTGCCCCACCAGGAGTTCGCCAGAGTAGCGAACACGTGGCGTTTGGAAGCGACAGGGCAGGAAGTGAGGGAGCAAGTGACATTGGCCCCCCGGGGATGCCCCAGAGATGGCGAGGGACTGGTCCCCGCTGCCCTGGCCCCGGCCAAGCTCACCCAGTCTGCCATGACCACTGCAGCCATGCCCACCCAGTGGGCCACGCCCTCCACCCCCCCCCCCAAGGGCACCACAATGCTGATGCAGCCCTGGCACTTTGCGATAAATAAGTGGGTTTTGGGTTGCAGTTTGGGCACTCGGTCTCTAAAAGGTTCACCATCACTGATCTATTATTTGCTTATACTTTTACTTTTACTCCTCAAAATTCCTCCCCTCTTTGCTCTTTGATATTAATAGTGGCATTTAGTATTATCTTAAATATGGTGAAATGTACTTTTCCATGAAACTCATCTTTTGGAATTCAGGAAGAAACGTCTTGTAGAGGATATTACATAACTCAAGTAGGGAATCAGCAGCCCTCCAGATGTTCTTGTGGATAGCTCCAATCATCCCTGACTATAGACTTTACTGATTGGGACTGACAGAAGCAGTCTGATAACATATGGATGGCTGCAGATTCTGTATCTATGGGCCACCTTATTCCTGTGGTGGGTCTTCTCTATTTTTAAAAGATTCAGAAGGTGAAATATTCTTCCTATCACAGCTTAGAGGACATAACTCCATTGCATTTTGCTTGCTGTGGAATCAAAATATAGATCCTCCATTGTCAAGTGCCAGGGTCATCTCCTATACTCCATAAGGCAAAAGAGATATTTTTTGTATTGTATTTTTTTAAACAAAATTTTTATTAATTTTCTAATTTTACATTTAGGTATTTAAAAAGCAATGTGGTGGCTGGATAAACCAATAGTTCAGTAACATATAATTTTTTTTTAGTACAAATCTCAAACTACAACCTAAAATATTTCCTCTCTTTTTCCCTTAATATCTACTATCTCATATTTAAGCTAATACAGTTCTTATTATATCAGCTAAATAAAAACATCATTATTACATTTATCAATAAATTTTTAGCTTATACATATCTTAATTACTTTTACATTCAATCTTTATATTCAATCAATGTCCTGTTATTGGTTTTCCCCAATTTTTAGTTTCCCATCAATATTCAGGTTTAACATTTGATATTTATAATTTCCAGGTTTTAGGTAACCAAAGATTCTACCTGTATGTACTATATGCTGTGCTATACTCTCTCTCTCTCTCTCTCTCTCTCTCTCTCTCTCTCTCTCTCTCTCTCTCTCTCTCTCTCTCTCTCTCTCTCTGTGTGTGTGTGTGTGTGTGTGTGTGTGTTTGTGTGTGTAGGCAGTTTGATCTACTGTTTAAGCTCCAGGCTAGAAACCAGGAGACTGTGAATTCTAGTTCCACCTTAGCCATGAAAGCAGGCAGGGTAATTTGGACCAGTCACTTTTTCTCAGCCCAACTCACCTTGTTGTGGAGAAAATAGGAAGAAGGAGGAATATTGTGTGTGTTTGTTGCCTTGAGTTACTTGTAAAAAATAACAAAGGCAGGATACAGATAAATAAATAACTAAATCATAAAATAAATGAAAGAGAACAAGTAACCTCTTGGTCACTGGACTGATAAAGTTGGCAAGGCAAAGAGAGGGCCTTTCTAGTGAGGAGCCAGAGACCAAAAGAACTTTATTCCTGTTCCTTGAAAGAAGATCTTGAAGGAAACTTCCTTTGGTATTTGTCTTCTCGTGAAAAGCAGTGGCATCCTATTGGCTCCAGTCTTTGGAAAATACAAAAAAGAGGGAAAGGAAGACGATGTAGCAGATCTACCAATGAACAGTCGAATGCTTCTCTCCTCAATTTTGTAGCTCCTTTTTCAGGAGGAAAGGAAAGGGGTTGCAGCATCTGGGAGAAGCTCATCCTGGTGTCCTCTAGAGCAGAATACCTCAGACAGACAACCTGAAAAGCATCAGTATGAGGCAGCTGGTGGGGGAATTATCTGTCAAACTCAGAACTCTGGAGAAATCAACTATGCATTCTCTTCAAGGATGCTTCTCCAACAACCTGATTGAATTCTGCCTTGTCACCTCACCACTCAAGATGGGAATCCAGTTCTTTAACAGATGGGTACAGAGATTGTGAGGTTCGGTTAACCCCTGGAATGCTGCAAAAAAGCTAGGGACACCTTTCTACCATTATTGGTCTTCAAGAAAAATAATAATAATGTAAGAATGATTCAAGCTATCAATCAGCTGTTAGAAATAGGTACCAGACAGTCTACCTGTGAGAGAGCTACCCTCTTTTCATCTTTTTAACCATCTCAGAACTGAAGAAAATTCCGAACCACAAAGCAGTCAGCCGGTTCATCAGAGAATGTTCGAGATTAAGGGCTCAGCAATCAAGGCAGGTGCAATCCTAGAGAACATTTTTGATATTAGTAGATCTGCTGGAAGTCTCTCTCTGTGTTTGAATCAGCTGGGTCTAGTGTCCCTCCGCAGATTTCTGTTTGTCAAGGTGAGCGTAGTGCTAACGGACTTCATGATGAGAACTAAATACATGCATTTATCGGCACCTATGGTCAGTTACGAATTAGAGCAACACGCATGGATTTGTAGAGGACCCGGTCAATGGCTTCCCTCCATTCAAATGGATGCTACACCTAACAGTCCTATAGAGAAGAAGCTTTCCCTGTCACCAGAACACGGAACAGAACTACCGGTACATTGGGCAGTTATAGGAATTCTCATCTCACTGGGTCCACCTATCATGAAACTGGCTAACCTGCAGGAGATTATAGTTTATACAGACTTGATTGCATAGTTATGTCAGTGTCTTTACCTTCTCCAAAGGCTTCTACTATTGCCACCAGATACCATTCCCATAAGAGATGGCTAAATATCTATGTTGATATCGAATAACAGCCAATCTATTTTAGGAGTCCTGCTCAAGTAAATAATGCCAGACTTTCTGGTTAGGGAGGTACTCAGGTAATCTATCAGTCCAGGGACTATGGGCAAACTATTAAATGTCCCTCCTCATCATTTGGCTGGTACTCAAGAGCAGCCTGTGTGGCTGTGGTTAGCTTGGCACTCACAATTAGAGTGTTATGTCTTGGTGTACCTGGATAGCAAGAGCACAACAGAATTGCCAGGCAGGTTCCAGATCCAAGGAGCTAAGGAAAGCGGTCCCCCCTAAAGTCCCAAACACAGAGAAATTTCCATTCGGTATCATCAGCTTGCAAAAAAAGTGATCCATGATTGTCACAGTGGATTAGCCAAATCAAGAGCTGACCTCTTTAGAAATGTACGTAATGGAGAAATAAAATGCTGCTTCTCTCAGTTTCATGGCAACACTGCTGAAGAGGTAAATTAATGCTCATCACCATTGCCTCTGAACCCATTCTAAGTTTTCCCTCTAGTTTCAGCATTCACCAGAGTGGTATGCAAGAGGCCATGATAAGTCCAACTAACATTCAGATGATCCCATTGTGGACTGCTCTTCAATAAATAAAAAGGAACAAATGCATAATTATTAATATTGAAGAATATTTCCCTATAGTATGTGCTGTGCTTCTAAAAACTATTCAACCAATCCCTTAGTGCAAAGGAAGACAGCCTGTGGCCCTGCAAATGCTTTGAGATACAGGTTCCATTGGCTGGGGACAACTGGCTGGGACTGGTGAGATTTCCTGCCAAACATCTGGAATTTGTCTTGTTTGCCCTGCCCTTATATCACCAGCTGAGCATATTCTCAAGCAATGAGCCTAGCAAAGACTCTGCCTGGAACTTCTTGCTGGCCGGTTGATGGGGACCCTAACTTTGTGGCTAATGCTTCTGATATTGATTGTCCTTCCTAGAATGGTGTAATTGGCCTGCGTGTTGTTCAGTTTTGATGACAAAACATCATTTTTCTCTGATGAGAGATTGAGGATGCCATGCCAACAACTAGTTGTAACTTGTATTTTTTATTGCTTTCCTCTATATGATTAGTTTGTAGCTGCTTTATCATATTTTGTATCATATGGAGGGATGAAAAGTGGTATATATAGTCATACTAAAGTCTCTCCCACTGTTGCCAGACAATGACTTCTATTCTATAATCCCTCTCATGAGACAATCTTAGCAAGGTTTTATATCATCACTAACGTAGTAAGGCTACATTGTTTGGGCTGCAGAAAATGACCACTAGATGGTAGCCAAGAGGTAAGAAAACTCTACTCAATACCCTTTGCTGCCCTCTAGTTCTAATATGCATATCTTCAGTCCAGAATTACAGACCCTTCTTTGTTGGGCAGGCATGGCTTGGACACTGTGGTTCACCAATGTTAACCAATGAGAAAGCTTATCTTTTCAACCTCTCCTTCTCTTGGAAGATTAAAAATGTAACATAGGCAATTTGTTGTGTTTTCACAACATAACTGAGCAAAGTTAGCTTAGTTGGTGATTGTATGATGCTGTTCTGAGTTGAAGTCCAACCCCATGGGTGGTAGATGATTGAGGCACTTGACTCTTTTTGGTGTTTCCACAATGCTTTCAGCCTGTTACATAAACAAGGCCATAATGTGGTGCTTGACTTGAGCTGTAGCATTATGTTGAACTAGATTACTAAATTTTGTTCAACAAATTATGCATGTTAGATTAGCTTGATGTGTGAATTTATAAGACTGGTTCATGTGTACAGTTGAGCAGAGTTCAGCGAAATCAGGCATGACAATCTCCTCTTAATTGTGTAGTTACAGAATGTTTTTCATGGGCCATAATTATAGTCCAATTATATTGCGCCAATGTAATAATTATAAAAGGACCATTGCACTGTACAGATGAGATGATGCAAAGCACTTTGTTGTGAGATGCTACTTTACACAGTTTATTTCCAATACATCTATTCCGGCTTCCCACAATTTGAATGCAGATGGTAGTACTGATGTCTGAATCACAATCTGATAGAGGAAACTATTGGAGTGTGCTTGTGGTTGTAATGGGTAATTGTAATCTCTAGTAATTTTCGTAATGGATTGTGTGCAATTTTCTGTTTTTCCTATTATCTCATGAAAGATGCAGTTATAGTTGAAAAGCAAAGGTGTTTTTTAAAAAAATAATAATAATAACATAACTCAGTATATCTGGAGCCTTTGTGGTTGCAGAGAGAAGGCTGAAAGCATGATGGCAGTGTATGCTAAATGCTCAGCAAAAAACAAACAAACCCTGAGACATTAACTTCCTATAGGAAGGGATCTCTTTTCACCTGTCACTTCAGGAAGTGAAGAGTATTTCCCACTGATTTATAGAGCTCCAGTCTGAAATCTGGAATCAGTTGATATTTCAGTTACATTTCTGATAGTGTTGTTTTACTGTCTTGTGGTATATGGGACCATAGAATTCTGAACAAATTTCTAGTTTCAGTTTTGTGGCATTGATGTTTCACGGTGTAAATTATAAGTAGACCTTCCATTAAATCAATAATATCCATTGTAAAGCCGAACCATTTTCTTTGAGTAGTTATCCATTCAAATTTTCTAGCTGTTGTGATGATTTGTACGTTCTCTTTACAGCTTCCTGTAGCATAACAGTATCTAAGTACAAAACCTTTTTCATCCAAAGGTTTTAATTATTCTTCAAAGGCCACTTAGATGTATACATGATGGGATTCATACTAATTTCTCTTGACAGCTGTTATACATCAGAAGGATGTTATGTCACATGTATAAGAAGAAATGTTGTTCCTGGGAGTGAAGATGAAATTGTGCCCATTGTAGTCTTAATAACAATATCTAATTTGCTGAGCATCTATGCCTCAGTTTCTCTCTGCTAAGGCAGATTTACCTCATCCAACCCTGTACTCTATAATTTGGAAAGTTTTGTGCTTGATGCTCTGGCCAACAAACGGCATTAGCACCTTGCAGGATTGAGACCTTTGACTCGAACTGGGAAATAGATCAAGTTCTCCTGTCCAATTGAGCAGTAGCCAGATTTGGAATAGTGGAGCCAGCCAGCTTGTTTTTAGAACATTGCCCGGCAGAAGAGGAGCTCTGGATGCCTTTCCTACAGCTGAAGTCATAGCTGACCTTGCAAAGATCAAACAGCTGGGATATTTAAGACTGACTTCCCCAACTGTATTCCAGTCACTGACCAAAGCTTGGGTTTTTCCCTTTATCACAGAGATAGCTTCTGTAACTTGATGCATCAGGGATTTGCTGAATCCTAGAACTCAGATGTGCATGCCAGAATATACAGCAACAGAGGATAACAGCCAGTGGCTTGCTCATAATCCTAGCTCGTTTCAGAATCAGCAATAGCATTGCTAGCACTGGAGCTGTAATTATTTGTTCTTCTGAAATCTGTAGGGAAATGCATCATTCTGGCTTCCCATAGTGACAGCGGATAATTCGACTTTGAGAAAACTTTTCAGTGGATTTCACAGGGTCTAATCTCATCTCAAAGGTTTTGACGATTTCTCTTTCTTCCTCCCCACCCACTCCTTAACACCACACAGATCTTATAAGCCTGGAACACAGCATCCATCCAAATATTTTCTTTAAATAAGCAAAGATTGCAAAATGGGGCACCCAAAATGCTGTTTTTAACAATTACACTTCAAAAGCATAATGTAGAAGCCCAAACCCAAGAAGAATCTTCTATAAAAGTGGTTCATTTGGTCCCATGCATAACGAAACCTACATGAAATAATGAAGCATTTTGCATGGATTCATGTTGCCTGGATTAGTGTAGCTGTAATTCATCCAAAAGCCTGGGATTTGCTGAGTCATATGCATCACAATCTTCTTATGTGTGTATACTGGGACTGTGTATATTTTGCTAATGACTTGGAGGAAGTGCTTCGGGCACTTCATGCCAACATTGCACCTCTCTACCATTCCTAGAGTGGCCACACTTTTTTTTTTCCGGGTTTGAACAGATGCCTGAAAAATTGGGTCTGCTGAAATGAATAGCAGAGATATAATGTGCTCACGTGAATTCAGAATCCCTCAGTCTATGTTCAAAGAACCTTCTGACCAGACAATCGCCATTGGTTTGCCAAGACTGCGCATCCTCATTTCTAAAGATTTCAGCAGATAGTTTTAGCCCAATGAAATGGAAATATCTTCCAACCCAGAAAAATAGCATGGACATGTCACACAAAGGGTAATGTCACATTGCAGTGCAAACGAGAATCAACCAAATGTTTTTAACATAGGAAGCAGCATAAGATGCAATGATTCACGGGGGGGGGGGGGAGGAATCAAGCCATTCATAGTCATATTCTTGGTTTGTTCAGAATTCACACAGGCATGGCAATAAATTTCTGTCCCTCCAGAAACTCAGCCTTGCATTCAGTAACTAGATAACAGCAGAAGCTTCCCAATCAAGGTTTGAGGCTCTGCTGCTTTATTGTAGACAAGAAATAAGTCATCGGGACAATGAAGGTCTGCCTGCTGCAGAACAAGAAATCAAGCCCTGGATTTAAGCAATCCCAGAGTTTAAATCCTAAGCATTTTCCTCCCATCCTTTCAAGTCAATGGATGTTTGGCCTTTCTGTTTTCCAGCCTTGAAATTGGGAATCCCTGCTCCCATTTACACAGGGATTATTTTTGGCCAGACACTGCTGGTTTCTACTATCCAGCTTCTGTCTTTAGTCGCTTGTCAACCAATATTAGCTCTTAATTAAGACTTTAGATCACTGAGTGAGGCCTATTTTTGAATTTTCCAGGCTTTTGCAAGTCTACATTTGAAAACTGATGCATGTGATACATACAGATTGAAATTCAAGGTTTAAAAATTCCCATTTTTTTTTTAAAAAGAGGCTACATTAATTTTCATAAATGTTTTATCTTTATCTTTATTCCTTAGGCTAATAATTTTGCAAAATGTTTTGTGTGCGTGCAAAGTCCTACTTCAGTATTTTACTATAACATGGACTTCACTCAAGTTCTCTTTCAGGATTTTGGTCCTTTCATCCTGTGCTTAGTAAGACCCCCAAAGTGGTTAAAGTTGGTCTATGAAGCTTTTATTAAAACTCTTTTTTAAAAAAAAAATACGCATATCCAAATCCAAGATTCTTCATAGGGATATACAATAAGAGTATTTCAACATAAGAGTATTTCAATCTTTTTGTTCCAAGAAAAATCCATGGCCGTCTACATACAAGTATCACGTTGATACTTTACTGTGATATATGAGTGTAGCATAAACTCTATTTTCTATGCTTGATGGTTAATAGGATGCCCACAAGCAATACACCAGAAATGACTTAATGTATAATAAATATTTATGTAAACATGCATTGTCTAGTTCTAATTTATACAAATTCACATCATGTGAGCATGAGCTATAGCATCTCCCTTTCGGATAGAAGTCATTTTACATATTAATTTTATTTTGCAAGCTTTGCTGGCTTTTATAAAATGTTCATGTTCTGTTCAACTATATACAAACTTACTTGGAGCAACGGGCAATGTGAATGGGCCTTACATATTGTACTTTCATAGTCACAAAGAAAGTGGCAATACAAAATTGAAAGGCAATCATTCTCCATTGATTATAAAATAGTTTAAAGAGTTTATCTTTCTTTCTCCAGTTAACAAGCATTTTACCACCAAGAGTCTTTAGAAATTTCAATTGGTAGGCTAGCCTTTTCACCATATGACAGTGTCAGCTGTAATTCTAAAAGTTAAATGGAATAATATTATATGAATAAATGGAATAGGACTTTGGATTTTTACAGTGCTTTGAGTCTGATTTCAGGAAGGTGCTTCAGAGCCTACAGATAGTCCTCAACATATGGCTGTAGTAGAGTCTGTGCATTACAGTTGTATATCATGATGTTCATAAAATGGATCATGTGGTTATTAACCAAATGCTGTGGTTATTAAGGAAGCCCCACAGTCCTTAAGCAAACGCCATGGTTTTTAAGTGAACCAATGGTCCACTATGGGTAGGGTTTTGCCAAAAACTGGAAGTAAATACTGGTTTTCAGTGAAACTAATATAAAACATGGGCACCTGACTGAGACGCTGCAAACAGCTATAAAAGCAGCCGTGTTGCCGAGTGCCTGAAGTTCAGTCACTTGACTTTGGAGAGGGCCTGACCATTGGACTATTGCATCCATAAGTTCTCTTTATCTGGTCAGTCATAACTTTGAACAGTCGCTAAATGACCAGTCATTAGTTGAGGACCACCTGTATGTGAAATACCCGCTTCTAACAGGCTTTAAAGCAGACACATTTTCCCCCCTTAGCTTTGTGGAGTTACTTCAAAGAGCTGCAGAAGGTGGATGAGTGCTCCCATTTACCCCGAAGAATCATTTTGGAACTAAATCATATGTTTTCCACAATCCTCACATATAAAGCAAATTCAAATAAAATATACAGATTCACATAACATTTACACATTCTAATTTACACGGCCAATTTCAGAATACTATACCTGTAGTTTAAATAGAAATGCAATACTACCATACTGGAGGGAACCTGACTATGTGAATTGTGAGCCTGATCAAACCATTACCAAGGAAATGTTGATCAAACTTGAAGCAGACAACACTTACCCTTAAAACAAGACTGTTTTGTAAATAAGACACCTGGCCACCCAGCAAGGAAAGCAGTTTGATGTTGCAAGTGCTAGAGTACGACAAACCCTCCAGATGTCAAATAACTGGATGGGAGAATTATTAGATGAAGGGAAGGCAAACTGATAACACTGCAGATGCTTTTGACTGCATCTCCAATAATCCTTTACCGTTGTCCATATGCTGGGTGAAGCTGATGGGAACTGAACTCTGAAACTTTCGGAGGGCACCCGGCTGCCTCTCTTGCATTAGCTGAGCCCTTAAGAAAGAAGAGGGCTACATAAAAAAGCAAATGCAGAGAACCAGAGATTTAGATCTCTCTAAGAAAAGAAGTTTGTGAGCTTCCAGCAATGCTAATTTGTTCATGAATGAGATGGAAAAGAACTGGAGCTTTAAAAAAATTGTGGGTGAAAGCCAAACTGACAAATTGACTATCTAAACTGAAATATTTGAGTGCTTAGTTCTTGAAAACTTGGGTTCAAACTCCTGGGCATTTTGATGGTGAATTAGAATTGTCTAATAAGGTTTTCCCAATTGATTATACATCTTTTAAATGGCAGAAAGAGATAACTCCTTCACTGTCAAGCTTTGCCAGTATGAATGGATATCAATTTACTATGGTTTATTAGTTGAGAAGAATTTACAAATTGCATGAATTTTTCAAAATATTTAAAATAGCAAATGAGATATTTAAAATAGCAGATGAGGAAGAAAGAGAAGTATACAATTACAACCACTTTAATTCATATTCAGGTCCATGTAGAAGCTGGGAACCTGGATAATTATGTTTAGTCGAGAGTCTATAATAATGAGATATATTGTATTTCAATTAGCTGGGATACAATTTTCTTTCAACAGAGAAAAGCATGTCTTTTGATGTATACTGGAGAAAGATGGGAGAAAAATCTTGCTATTTTTTTTCCAGTCTTCCTTTTCTGCCTACCAGAACATTGCAAGTTTGAGTCAAAACTCTATTTTATTCACAGTATATTATTATTTATTTGTTGCACATTCAGCCAGATGTTTACATGGGACTTTGAATTATCCACCTACCAAGTCCTACTCAAGGACCTGAGATAGGCAGATGTTCTTGTTTGATGGTGATAAAGGTATTGTTGGAGAATATAAGCTATTCCCTGTAAAGCTGTGTTTTGCAATTGATTGATGGTGATTTTGTCAATGCTGACCATGTTCAAGTGGTGCTCCAGTTTTTTGGTATTGCATCCAAGGCATCTATTACTATTACTACTACTACTACTACTACTACTACTACTACTACTACTACTATTATTATTATTATTATTATTATTATTATTATTATTATTATTATTATTAAATTTATATGCCACCCACCTCACTATCAAGCAATTCTGGGCAGCATACAACATTATAAAAGCACAATATAAAAAAATTAGAATATTAAAAATAAAACATTAAAAGTTAGCAATAAACTAATTGAGAAAGGCATCAATTCATAAAAAGGTGGAGCTGGGATCTTCTCGTAATCTATTTACCACCTGCGGAGTGGGACATTCCCACCAGGGTGCTAAGGCAGTTGGCAGAGCCCGGTTTTCAGGCCCTTTGGGAAGGCTAAGAGCGTGGGGATGGATCTCAGCTTGAGGGGCAGGATGTTCCAAAGGGCAGAAAAGCCAGGGCAGAAAAGTTTCTTCTCCTGGACTCTGCCAGCTGAAATTCCTCGCCCAACAGGGTTCATAGCATGCCCCTTCTGCCAGAATGAGTGGGGTGTGCCAATCCCATTGGGGTGAGACAATTGCTCAGGTAGCCTAGACCCATGCCACAAAAGGCTTTAAAAATGGTCATCAACACCTTGAATGGGACCTGGAAGCCTAGAACTGCCTGGATCCCTACGCCAGTTGTACTTTCTGATTACTCTTCAAGCTTAGCCCCATGTAGAGCGCATTGCAGAATCCAAACACAAGATGATATTGTTCTACACACAGGCCCAATAATTAATAATTAAAACATAACAGACATAATCAGATAAATTCACCTTTTCCTTGGCAGTCAACAAACCTGTCATTGTATCTTAGTAAACATCAATCAAAAATATACACATAAACACAGAAGGCAAACAAACATCCTTTCCCATCTGATAAAATTGAAGCACGAAAAAGTGCTGCTGAGTTTTGTCCAAACCAGTCCCTTAGATTTTGAAGCCATGATGTTCTTCTTCTGCCTGGACCTCGTTTGCCTTCAATCTTTCCCTGGAGGATTTTTCTGGGTGTCACATCACATGTCCGAAATATTCTAATTTTCGTTTTTTAATTGTTTTGATGATTTCCCTTGGCTTTCCCAGGCGGCTTATCACCTTCTCATTTCTGATCTTGTCAACCCAGCTTCTACGTAACAGCCGCCTGTCAATCCACATTTCAAATGCTTCTAGTCTCTTCAGGTGGCCTTCTGTCAGAGACCAACTCTCTACTCCATAGTAGAGGATAGAAAAAATATAGCATCTGACAAGCCTGATTTTCAGTCTTAGGCTTATGTCATGACTACAGAAGACCTTTTTCGTTTTGAAGAATGCTGTTCAAGCTTTCTCTATCCTTGTCTTGTGTATATTTCCTTCTATTATTTGATTACTATTTCATTGGATGGGGGAAGGGTGTTCAGTTGCTTTTTGAGCTTATGTGTAAATTTTTGAAGGAGCCAGGATCATAAATTCCCCCTTCCGGGAGGTTGTGTCACATCTGGAAGTTTGTATAGGAGTTTATCCAAGCACTGCAGTACAGTTACAGCTTTTTCTCATTTAAAAATCATAGACTGGCATTTTGAATTGAGGGCTGGGGAAAGAAGGAGGTGGGGGGAAGCTATCAGCCAAATGGGAGGCTGGAGGAGAATTGAAAATGGTTTCCAGAAGTTTTCCTGGGCACCCTTTCTTTCTGTCTTTTAAAACTGCACATACAGTACGTCTAAATGAAATTATGTATTTGCCACTGTTACCTTTTCTTTTTAGGTTTCACTGAATTTACTTTTTTTAGTCACTGAAGGGTTGCCAGGCTGTGGAACTTGAGCAGGGAAGTTGAGAAGTGGGGGTTTTGTTTCAAGGATCAGAATTTTGGGGGGAAAAAAACCTCCCACTTCTTAGAGATATTTGTGGCATTGCAGATACTGAAAAGCAGAATTGCACTCTTTGGATCTGTGATAGTCAAGACAGGATTTTGCAGGAAATCCAGAACAGGGATTCCAACAAGTTATGACTAAAGACAGAGACTTCTGAAGTCTGGCTTTAATTTGTTCAAGTGAAAGGAATTTCTGAAATTCTAGTTTTTATAGTTGGTTTGCCTGCTCTTTGAGGAAGGGAACTGCTACACTTCATCTGCATATGCTAATACATTTAAATGATATTGATATACACAATGAGCAGCTAGTCAAGCTGATTGAAAACATGCCAGGGTGCAAGCTTTCCCTGGAAGCTGAGATACTATTGTCATCCCTGCTTAAAGAAATGTTTTTGTTACATGCAGCGAGGGTGTTTTTTTTTTTTTTTTAGCAGCCATAAGATTGGCTCAGGATTCAGAAAATCTGGAGAAAGCACCAATTCCAAACAATGTAGGTGATAGTCTATTTAGTGGCTGGATTCCTCCATCACACTTAGCTGTATTGTAATTTTACTGACCATTATTTACTGTTATTCATATCTGATTTGTGCACAATGATGGCTTAGCATTTTATGTTAAGCTGACTATGGTTTATTCAACAACCCACCATTAAACAATACCATAGTAGTTTAACACAAAGTGTGTACTCAATCATCTTCTTAACATGCCCTGGAAGCTCTTGAAGTTTAATTTGTCTGCACTTGGGGGTTGAACTATATTATCAATGGGTTGTAGACTGTGTAACAGTATTCTTAGATTCACTGAAGGTTCTTTGATCCAAGGGAGGCTCCCATGAATTTCCTTGTTTTATTATTCCTATTATTTTCAAATTTGTTTCATCATGGGCACCAAGCATTTCACAAAAAGGGAGAATGGGCAGATTCATTTTCCTGGGTCTTACATTCATAGAATTCTGGGAGTTGAAGTCCACATATTTCCTTAAAATTTAGTGGATAATAAAGCCAGCTGTGAATGGAATGCAGCCCCATGTCTTAAATTATAACTACAATAGCAATAGCACTTATATACCACTTCATGATGCTTTACAGCTCTCTCTACATGGTTTACAGAGTCAGTATATTGCCTCCAACAATCTGGGTCAAAATCGAACTGCTGGCAGTTGTCAGAATAAGCTTGCAATACTGCATTCTAACCACTGTGCCGCCACATTACTTTCAAATGCAATTAAACTATTTTTATGAAGTTTTGGGGGGGAGGGGAATTTGAATATATTTTAAAAATTGCTAGCCATATTCAATCCAACATCAGGACAAACTTTATAAATCAAGACGCAAACAGAAGTAAATCTTTAACTGTACAGAATAAATTAGCAACCTCTATAGAGGATGTGCAGGTGGTGGCACCCAATCAACTTTGGCTAATTTTTAGCAAGAGCAAAGAATCCAAGTGTAATGCAGAGTATTACAGGTGGTCCTCAATTTATGACCACAATTGAACCCAAAATTTTTCTGTTACTAAGTGAGACATTTGTTAAGTGAGTTTTGCCCGATTTTATGACCTTTCTTGCCACAGTTGTTAAGTGAATCACTGCAGTTGATAAATTAGTAACCCGGTGGGTAAATGAATCTGGCTTCCCCATTCTGTTTGTTTGTCAGAAGGTTGCAAAAGGTGATCTCATAATCTTGGGACACAGCAACGTTCATAAGTATGAACCAGTTTCCAAGCATCTGAATTTTGATCACATGACCATGGGGATGCTGCAAACAGTCATAAGTCACTTTTTTCAGTGCTGCTGTAACTTTGAATGGTCATTGAATGAACTGTTGTAAGTTGAGGACTACCTATAATTAGCTTTGGCTTTCCAGCTGTTGCAATATCTACTTTGTGACTTTATCCAAGTTCCAGCAATATTTCTCCTTTATGTATTTGGGTTTGAATTCTTGAATTCCATCAAGTATATAGTGTACCAACCAACCACAGGGCTCCAGGCAAGACTATGAAGTTGAAAAAAACATCCTTGAGAAGGGCAATGCCAACATCCAGCCACTTGCAAAATGTTACCACCAGTAGTAGAGATGCTACTCAGTAAGTGGCTGGAACCAAGCTTGACTCAATGGAGTTTTTACTTTTCATGAAGTCAAACAGGGAATGGTTAGACCCAAACACCATTTTATATCTGTGTATTATACTATTTTGTATATTTTTCAGAAGGCAGTGTACAACCTAAAGGAGAAATGAACCTAGTTCAAGGTAGATAATCTAGCAGCTGGAAAGGCAAAGTTGAATAATATTCTGATATTGCACTTGGTTTCTTTCAACAGCTCCACAACATGACAACATCTCTTGAATAGTTTTAAAACACATTAGAGCAATGATGGGAACCTTTGGGGATTTTCAGGAATAAGCTTGATCCTTTGAAGACCACGCTGGGGAAATACAAGCTATGAAACATGGGCAATTTCTCACTTCCACTGCATCTCTTGCTGATGCTTGAGGAGTTAAATTCTTTATATAATTAAAAACATACCATCCATGTAGACCAAAGAGGCCTTAGAGGATTTGGCATGAAGGATCCCAAGGCTTCCAAAGGTGAAAACACATCTCAAAGAAGAACAACATAGGAATGAAGCATCTTCCATGGCTTGTTAAAAGGACCATGGGAAAAGAAATTAAGAAAGCCTGCCTGCTTGGCTGGAACTAAACTGGAGTGTTCTATATGGTAACATTTAGTCTCAAGTCCCCACTCACCAACAGCAGTCAAGCCATGATAGGTGCCTGCAAGCATTGTGCTTAGAGGCATAGTCTGACATGAGTCGGTTTGCTTGTAGATTTATAGAGTCCACTGGAAGAGCTTTCTATTGTAGGAACCAAGTTATCAGGCTCTCCAGATAGGCTTGAGCAACATAGCCCGCTGAAAAGTCAGTATCAGATTCCCTTAAATGCACTGTATGGCACACATAGAAGCCTGCCTGCCTTCCTTCCTTCCTTCCTTCCTTCCTTCCTTCCTTCCTTCCTTCCTTCCTTCCTTCCTTCCTTCCTTCCTTCCTTCCTCCCTTCCTCCCTCCCTCCCTTCCTTCCCTACCTACCTACCTACCTACCTACCTCTTATATGAGTAGACTATTTTGAGATTGCATGCTTTCCATGTTCTAGCACAAGAAATTATATTTCAAGTAAGATTACTGAATTCTTGTGAGGTTTGGTATTCTTCTGTGAACTTGTGGAAATCTCCTAAGGTTTCACAAACTTGCAAAAATATTGTTTATTTAATTTTTCAAAAACATCTTTGGGGTCTTTGGGGCAACTGACAGTACTGGATAATGGGGCATCAACCCCTGGAAATATTGCCAAGCCTTGTTTTAACCTTTAAACAGAGCAAAGCAGGAGGGTCCTTATTTTCTTAATGGGTACGCATGGGCCAGTATCCAAACAAAAGCAAGTACATTTTGCAAGGCAAAAAAGAAAACTGTGGGCTTCTTAATCTCAAACAGTAGAATTCCATGTCATACAACAAAACCAGTTCTAAAGTGAAAAATCATTCTGAAGAAATTATATGCACAGGATGCATTTGTGGATGCAGAAAAAAAAAAGTTATAACAAGGAAATAGCCCAATAAAGCATTTTGGGCTAATTTGAAACTGTATATTTAGAGTCTTTGTGTGGCTGGGAAATCTCATATTGGGAGGTGTTTGTAAAAACACACACATGCAAACAGTGTAACTTTTCTATCAGCTAGATGCTTTGTCCCTAAAACTCTTCTCTCTTTATAAATAAGACATTGCTTTATGTGAATCCAGCCATTGGAAAAGCAAAAAAAAACTTTAATATGGTTTATTTAGTTTTGGCTTATTCTTATTTACCCTTTAGCTTGTAGCCCGACTGTAGTCCATTGCCATTTATTGAAAAAGCTTTGGCCTAATACCTCCGGCTTAACCCAACGTACAAACCAGGATGTAGATTTTAAGGCTGTATTGGACTTGGGATAGAATTTACCATAGTTTATTTCATTGGAACAGAGAAATTTATTTAGCTAAATCAGACTGACTGACTGACTGACTGACTGGGTGATAGGAAAGTCATGCCATGGAAGACATGTGGTGGCAGGTTATATGCACGCACAGGGTAGCACATACATGTCACTGATATGTTTTCAAAGATGTGTTTTTTGTTACCTGACCTATTTTGGAGATGGGATTATTGAGCCACATTTCTGGACGGGCCAATTTACTGTGATTCTTATGGGTTACCTTATGATAGGATAGGCAGTGAGAAACTGCAAAGGGAGGAAGTATTCAAGTGTTTTTAATTGTTTCATTCCAATCAGTGGAGGAAACACAGAGGCTCTTGCATTCTGGCCCTTTTGCATTCTTCCAGGGCATTATGCTGATTCCCAGCAGTCTCCCAGATCTTAGGCTCTGCTGCTTTTTCCAGAACAAAATGGAATTTTTAAGCCCGGGTGTTAAGACAATGTTAACAAAAGAGAACAGTACTGTAGGTGAATAGAGAGCCCACATGTTAGAATTTCTTTGTGATGTTGCCAACATGTACAAGTGGAACCCTAATTTATTCAGTTAGAAAAGTGTTAGTTTCTAGAAAAAACATACCTGAAGCCACACCAACCCCTGATTAATAGAGATCTTTGTCACTTAACCAGAAGCTATATCACCTGCATCCTGAGTCTGTCTTTTAAGTTTCCTTTCAGAATGATGTTTAGCAATCCTCGCATAATTCCCTGTCAGTTCCTTTGGTCATTTGGATGCTGTTGTTCTGCTTTGCAGAATCTGTTTCTAAAGACTTCTACCTTGGATATATTACTGCTGTTTTGATGAGAAAGAATCTTTATCAAACAATTTATATTATACAAAAATAATGTGTCTCATTCATATGAGTGATTTAATTATAAGTCACTGTTTATACTGCATGGGGAGAGCATTGACGGTGGCATTCAGTCAAGAAAAATGGGAGTCTCAAAATATTTAGATTGGAATATAATGAATGATGATGACTATATTTTCTTTTCCTTATGAATTTTGTTAAGGCACTTGGAGGCCTCAGTCAAGATCAAGCTTGTTTTGGCCAAAGGTACGGGTGCAAACTAGTGTGAAACTGAGGTTTAGATGAGGAGTTAAAACTTTGCTCCTTGGAATTTCCCTGTGGGGTTTGCCTGCTATTAAGGATCTGCTGGGAAGAGAGGATGTGAAGTATGAACCAAATAGAAATTTGAAGTGAAAAACTTCACTCAAGCTTAGCTACATGGGGCAGATTTTATACTCTTGCTGAGCTTACACAATGCACCAAGTCAGAATGTATTTGGGTGAATTTTAGCACAGTGTGCATCGTAAACCCAATCTTACAGTTTGTAAACCAATAATTTAAAGAGGCTTAGAAAAAAAGACAGCTGGAATGGCATAATAAAGGTCACTGCTGCCACCCAAAATTAGAGCAAGTCAGTTGGTAGGCCTGAAAATTGCAGGCCGTATCAAAAGACACATTCACATTATGTTTTCCATTTAGCATTCTTCTGCAAGGCTTGCTAATAGGTGGCGCTGTCTCCTTCAGTAGGTCTTGGGAGTTAAAGAGTCCCTGTCCAGTCAGGAACTGAGCCAAAACCACTTTGTTCTTTTTGTTCTTTTTAAACGGAACCCTTAACAAAACATGGAATTCTGATTTTGACCCAGGATGTTTCATGTTGCTCCAATTTTCCCACCATATTTGCCACTAGTTTGCACCCTAGGGTAGACCTCTACATGCAAGCCCCACTTTTCTTTTTGACTCAGCTGAACCACCATGTTGGTTTTTGGTTTAACATCTAAAATGCGGGCTAAAACATGGAAGCAAATGCATGGATGCTTGGGTGCTTCCTTGAGAATAACCGATGATATTATATACCAAAGGCAATTTCTTGACACTAGATTTAGAGTGATCCTATCATGTATTTTTCATCTTTCGACCTTTCAAATGATGTTTGTAAGATATAAAAACTTAAAGTAGCACAAACCAAACTAGCAGTCCTATAGTCAATAATGGGATCATAATTATTCCTGGCAGGAAGTGAAAGGTAAAGGACAGTATTTTGCTCTGGATGTTTGCAATACCTTGATTCTTCCTAGAGAAGAAAGAAATCTTGGAGTTAATAACTACTATTGGCTGAATTATAGTAGTTAGATTAATGCTTATATGGACAGGTAAGTTGGAATAGAATTAAATTAATATTAGATTTCTTACTGAGGCTCAGACTGCATATTGAACAACTTTGCATAGAAGTTGCAAATCTAGTAATTTGGACTTTGGACATTAAACATGAAATCCAGACTTCTGGTTAGTAATGATAATGTGCTGAATTTATTACCTCACTCCTTCACAGTTTAAGGGGCTGCCCTGTCATCTTTTGATTGCTTTATTGCTGAACCAGTAAGTGGAAATCTTATTGATTGACTCAAATAAATTCACCCAACTTGAGAATGTGGTAAGCAGCATGTCATAGATGTTGAAACTATGTTGAAATAAAGACATTCAAGATGAACTGGGCAGTTTATAGGGTCTACTTTATAGAGATAATTTACAATTTTTAAACATTTCTTACATCGTGGAACAGTCTGTAGCCATCTTTATAGAAAACAACCAAAATACAGGCTGCAAATATTTTTTTCTGAGGATTTCCATTTTCATTCACTACAGAAGCCCCATAATATCTGTAGCTACATTTTTGCAATCTACCACACAGGATCATATCCAACATTTATCTCAGCAAGCAGGATATTTGTAGTGGAATAAAAAGATTATAGTTTTTTCCAAGTACGGTATGTCTCTATAAAGGGCTCTAGACCACAAGCTGCTGAATAAAATTTGTTGGCTACAAAACAAAAGGATATTTATACACCTTGATTTTTCTAGAGTTTTCTTGTTTTATCCCTTGTTTATTTATCTCATTTCTCTGTTAAGAATTTTTTGATCCAGATGCTGCAGATTCGGAATAATTTGAAGAAAAGACATAGAAGATTTTGATTTCTAATAATATTATTTAAAAAATGTAAGGAGTACCTAAGTCACTTTGCCTCGGAAGGAATTCCTATACTGTGCTATATTTTCAGTGCATCATTTCCAGAATTATCTAGAGGGTTTTTTTTGGGGGGGGGGATTGTTGCTGCAGCTACTGTTTTAAATCTTTCTTTTAAGTGTGAGTTTAGTTTAGTTTTTTTATGGTTTAATAATTTTTAATCTTTTTTTAAAAAAAAAGAACAAGCAAAAGAAAGAGAAAAGGAAAAATAATTGATGCAAAGACATAATATCAGTAATATCAGTACCATTAAAAACAAAAAAGGAGAAAGAAGAAAAATTACTGAAAACATTATGAGTAAAATATTTACTTTCCAACTCCCCCTTTGTTATATACTGATATGTAATATTTATAAACGTATATATTTTTTATGTATTTCTGATTTCAGTTCTTTGGTCAACTCTTTTTCTCTTTAAAAACCATACTCTGAATGCCAATATTCTAATTTGCCTCCTTTAGTTTTTAAAACTATTTGATCTAGTCGTTAAGGCACCAGGGTAGATAGACACCAGGAAGCTGTGAATTCTATTCCTGCCTTAGGCATGAAAGCCAACTGAGTGACTTTTGGCCAGTTCCTCTCTCTCACCTCTATCCACTTAACAGGGTTGTTGCTGTAGGGCAGGGGTCTTCAAATTTGGCCCTTTTATGACTTGTGGACTTCAACTCCCAGAATTCCTCAGCCAGGCACGCTGGCTGAGGAATTCTGGGAGTTGAAGTCCACAAGTCATAAAAGGGCCACGTTTGAAGACCCCTGCTGTAGGAAAAATAGGAGGAGGAAGGAGTATTAGGTACGTTTGCTGCTTTGAGTTATTTGTAAAAAATAAAGATGGGAAATAAATATGTTTTTTTTGGGTATTGCCAGTTTTTTCCATTTTATACTAAGTGTTTTTTCATACTTAAAAAAAAGTTTTCTCTCAATCAAAATAATGTTTTCTTCCCCCCCCCCTTGACCTCTGGAAATACTGTTTTTTTCTGTATGTAATTGATTCACCCATATTGTCTTTTGTTTTTTTCTCTGGAATTTAATGGGCCTTAGATATCGTTTCAAGATTTTGCAGATATTAATTGGTTGATTGATGATTATGCGCCATCAAGTAGTTGATTCTTAGTGACCATATCAGATTTTCCTCATTAATTAATGAATTAGGAGATTAAATATTTGATGGAATTTAAAATCTGCTGTACATGTAGGAAGTTTGATACATAAACCTGCAAAATTTGTAATGGAAAAAGAAGTGATTCAGGATAATATTTTTTTAGATTGGCAATTAAATGTTTTCAAAATTGCATTTTTTAATTACTATGGCCCGATTAAGGGCAATTCAGAAGTTTAAAATAAACATTTTAAATGCCTTTTTAAAACTGTGGATTAGATAAATATGGCCTTATATTTTATCAAGTTTTAAATCCTTTGTTAAATTGCAATACTATTTCAGTTGAATTTAATTCTCCTACAGAGAAAATGCTGTAAATTGGAGCTTAAAATGACCAATGTAAATAACTTTTAAATCCTTCAGAAAAGAATAAACATTTTATAAAATTACACATCAGACTTGTTTCTGACTTGATTATTTTTAGTATCTCAGTCACATTTAGATTGGATTGGTGAAATTAATATAGATTGTATCACAGCTTCTGATCAGGGACCAATAACATTAACAAGTATTAAAAGAAAAACATACTATTTTTAAAAGCTGGGTTTAATGCCACATTATTAAGGGATTGCTTTTATATAAAATAGGCAAAAGATTTTTTTTTAAAAAATAAATAAATAGATAATTTGCCAATGGAGTATTTTAATGTATTTGGGTACTTTGTATTCATAATGGTATTTTTGCAAACGTTTCATGGGAAAGGAAAAAATAAAGGCTATGTAAGACAATTTATACTGAAATAGAGTAATTCTTTTAAGTCTTTTATATTGGAATTTAAACCCTTTTATGCATCTAACATAAACTATTACTGGAACTGAATAATCTAAAGCAAAGACACTGAGAATGAGAAAAAAGATATGGTAAATTACTGGCTTCTCATCTGCAAAACAGTGGCAAAACAATATCATTCCTACTGTTAAAAGATGTATATAGAGGTTCTGATGTAACTGGCAATTTTTAAAATATACCTTGACTTTTTATTCAGATGATTGGGAAAGAGATTAATCATTTATTAAATAATACAGCCCTTCCAAAGATTATACATGACCAAGCTGTTTGCCCAGCTGCACATTTATCTCTTCAGGAAATAATAGGACTATTTCTAGTCTGTGGTGGCGCAGTGGTTAGAATTTAGTATTGCAGGCTAATTTTGCTGACTGCCAGCTGCTAGCAGTTCGGCAGTTCGATTTTTACCGGCTCAAGATTGACTCAGCCTTCCATCCTTCCGAGGTTGGTAAAATGAGGACCCAGATTGTTGGGGGCAATAGGCTGAGTCTGTAAACCGCTTAGAGTGTGCTGCAAAGCACTGTGAAGCGGTATATAAGTCTAAGTGCTATTGCTATTGCTATTTCATACATGAAAACAGGAAAAGCTCCTGGTGCTGATGGTTATCCTATTGGTTGATATAAGACAATTGTTGTTGTTGTTGTTCTTATCTTATTGGGAGTTTAGAATTATACTTTTATGAATGAAGATTTTTCAACTTTTTCATGAAGCCTTATAGCTGCTCAGAGTCACTGGAGCAGCGAGATGGGTGGTGAATAAATTTGATAAATATATATTACTGTGATTTTAAAGACTGATAAAAATTCTAGTGATTGTACAAGCTTTGTCTTTTAATGTTGATGCTAATGTTTTGATAGCAACCTTGGCACATCAGTTACAGATAGTTCTACTTTTGATTATTTCTCCTGCACATTTGATTTTGTAAAAGGTAAACAAGCCTTGGATAATATTACATTACAATTATAGGTATACATATATTTTAAAAACTGGAATCTCCTCTAATAGTTTTATTAGATGCAGAAAAGGCCTTTGATATGGTGAAGTTTAGATTTTTGGAACAATTTTTAGCTAAGTATAGGTTGTTACTATTGTGGTTTGTCACACAGTCAGCCAGATATTTAGTCTAGATTTGGCATTTTTATCCACCTATCAAGTCCTTCCCAAGGACCTGGGATAGACAGACATTGTTGTTCCATGTTTTTAAAGGTATTACCACAGGGTGTAAGCTGTTCTTAGTAAAGCTGCCTTTTACAATTGACTGAAGGTAATTTAGTCAATGCCGATGGTGTTCAAGTGGTGCTCCAGATATTCTGGGATTGCACCCAAGATGGTGATTACCATTATTATTACTATTTGAATTAGAGTGTTCTAATCCTTTGACCACAGTTAACATTGGTGTGCCTTATCACTCAGATATTCTGAAACTAGAAGTCACTGTCACTAAGCACACACTGGTCTGATATGCCACTGATATTTTCTTTATTTAATCATCAATGTTCTATGCCAAAATGTCTTGATATAGTACAACTATAGTGTAAATAATTGGGTTATTCGTTAAAGTCATCTGGCCCACTAGATCTAGCACAGAAAGTGAGTCTGGGTTCCTTCCGTCAAAACGTGGCCAGGAGCCACGCCTTCTCTGTGTCCATGCTTATCCTGTGGAACAGCATCCCTCCAGAAATCCAGATAGAAATGGCACTTAGACTTATATACTGCATCATTGTGCTTTACAGCCCTCTCCAAGTGGTTTAAAGAGTCAGCATATCACCCCCAACAATCTGGGTCCTCATTTTACCTACCCTGGAAAGATGGAAGGCTGAGTCAACCTTGAGCCAATCAGGATCAAACTGCTGGCAGTCAGCATTAGCCTGCAATATTGCATTCTAACCACTGTGTGACCACGATTCTGATGATCCTAACCCATGTGGCCTTTCATAAGGGTCTGAACACCTGACTGTTTTTCCGGGTCTGTGAACTAGGAGGTTAAGTGAGCGCTTCTGGGAATGCTGCTTTTACTATTTGAGTTTATTGTTTTAACCTTAGATATCATGTCTTAGTGGTTAAATGTTATTTTAATTTTACAGTCTGACCAGAGGCACTGTTGTCAAATGAGCAGTCATATAAATCAGGGCTTTTCAACCAGTGGTATGGGTACCACCTGTGGTACATTGGCACTTGGCAGGTGGTACGCGACCATCTTAGAAAAGTGGTAGCGGGGGAGGGGAATGAGCTGAACCGGTGGCAGCACCGCATAAGCTTGAGCGAGAGATGGCTGGAGCTGCAGGGCTGTCAGGGCTCAGTGGAAGCGCCAGGATCAGTGCCACTTTCCAGATGATCGGCGCTTCTTCGGGGCTGTCAGGGCTCAGTGGAAGCGCCAGGATCAGCACCAGGCTCCAGCTGGAGCTCAGCACTGATCCTGGTGCTTCTGCTGAGCCCTGAAGAAGCACCAATCAGCTGGAAAGCAGCACTGATCCTGACGCTTCTGCTGAGCCCAGAAGAAGTGCCGATCAGCTGGAGTGTTGCAGCATCTCCAGGGTCTTGTGATTTACATTCAGATGCTTGGCAACAGATTCATATTTATGACGGTCACAGTGTCCCAGGGTCATGTGAAGTGACCAAAACCTGCTGCAACCACCCAACAGATGGGGGGAATAAAAACAAAACACCCTCCCACCCCACCCCCGCTGCCAATCCTCAACAGAAATGCTCACAACAATGAAAACCTTGGACAGGAGGAAGAGCACTGCTGGGCACTGTCTTGCTCGGCTGTGGCTTGGGGGGCACTTTTTTCAGTGGCATTGTAACTTCGAAGTGTCACTAAGCGAACTGTTGTAAGTTGAGGACTACCTGTACTTTATCACTTTTTTCCTTTTTTGGGGGGGGTCATCAAGTTTTTGACACCTTGCTATGGGACTGGTGGTACTCGGATGTTGCCATATCCTAAAAGTGGTACAATGGGTGAAAAGGTTGAAAAGCCCTGATATAAATCATTTAAATAAATGAATACGTACATGGAATAAATCTCATAAACTTTGTATGGGCTCTAATGCATCTATGAACTGTAAAACCTAGGGGTCTTGAAATTATAATCTCAAGAAAAAAAATTGTTGATACAAATATTTCAGATTGTTTATCTTGGTTTGATATAAATAAATGATTAAAAAATCCCCCCAAATTTATGGGGAAAGATAAATACTGTAAGAATGAGTATTACTACCAGACACTATATTTGTATACTGAAGAATTCTTATGTTAATATCTAAGATATTTCAGGCAGAGTGATATGTTATTAACAGCTTTCTTGGAAAAGGCCAAACCCATATATTTTCTTTATCTTAATTATGATTTCCATATTTTAGTCCTGATTTTCAGTTTGATCACTGAACATACATTTTAACTTTCATTTCTAACCTTGTGATCATCCAAAACCAATGATGGGCACTAAATGTCTATGGAGATTCTTAGTCATCCAGGTCATGGTTGTCCCAAAGGTGCTTTTTCACGAGGCAACTAGTCTTTTTTTTTTTCTCTTTGAAGATGTTTCGCTTCTCATCCAAGAAGCTCATCCAATTTTTAAAATTATTATGCAAATACCTTTGATATTATGATAGGACCCTTTTTCCTCTTTCCATCACAATTCTCTTGGAAGATGTTTAATTCTTATTCACATGAAAAACTTACACTGTGAGATAATCCTGTGGGATTGAAAATAGCAGGTAACTTTTTTTTGAACAAGAATTCAAGAATTCTTTAAACCAGTTTATTGCCAGTCAAGTCTATAAAGCATTGGAGTTACTGCAAGAGATATTTGAATTGTCTGCAGAATGGCAATATATTCCATGAAAATATCTTTTGAATTATTCTGGATCTAAAGATTGTTTTTTATTATAAATTAAAAAGCACTTTCAAGATGGATATCATTGTAAGAACTAGAATACGCTGTATTAGCAAATTAATTAAAGTACTTAAGAATATTTTTAATGATCTTTAATATCATTAGTGAAATATGAAGAAAATACCACAACAGTGATAGTATAATAAAAATAGACATAATAGTAGTTAAAATGAACAAAAGTTGCTCCATTTCTGATTATATTAAATTGAGTCTAATTCAAGAAAAGGCATTTCTCATCCTGCTGAAAATAGAAAATAATAGAAGGAATGCTTACCTCTATGGGTATAACTTTGGGTTTCTCTACTGTTCAATTTTGATTTAATATATGTAAGTTTGTAAATAAGATTTTGAGAAGAATAATTTAGCTTAAAACATGAATGTGATTTGAAGTTTTATATCCCAAAAAAAATCTATTCAGAAACTGTTTCTTCATAGCAGTAATACATAAACTGATCAATATTATTCTTTGTGGAAAGTTTTAAAGCTTTGTTTAAAAACAAATATTTTTACACACACACACACACACACACACACACACACGTACGTGGGTGTGGGTATGTATGGTGTGGATGTGTATATAGTTCTTTTTAATTTTTTTAACCCATTTCTTTTTTGTATTTTTTGTATATTAAAACAGTTTTAAAAACCCATGGATTCTAGAGTCAGGAAGACCTCAATTTTAACTAATAACTAATTAACTAATAACTAATGAAACAGAGAGCGCTGTCTTCTGCTGGTAATTCCCCTAAATGAATGAATGTATTTGCCCTGCAAACAGAAAAGTGTTTCGTATGTGTAAAGCCAAACTGATAAAACACCTAGTCTCTAATTGTTATGGTTTTGAAGAAATTAATAATATAAAAGTGATTTAGAAGCTTTTCCACATAGATAATTTGCTTAAAATACAGCAGTAATTTTGAAACCAGTGGTTCTCCGGTACTGTTGTCTGGCATAGTTACTTTGAAATAATTATTCCCAAACGTGGATCTTCTGAATGAAAATATAACAGTGCTATCCATATGAGTAATCTCCTGAATAAACTAATTTTCCTCCAGATGGATTGGGACTGCAATTCCCAGAATTCTTTGGCAATATATATGCTTGGGAATTGTGGGAGTTTGTGTCCAATGCACTAGACCGAGAAAGTCTGTATAAACTTTATAACATTATCATAAGAATTTGGGGCATTTCTATCTGTTAGGGCTTCCCTCGTTTTTTTCTTCATGTCTGGTGAATTATTCATTTTTATTTTATGTTTGTTTGTTTGAATATAAATATAAATGTATACGGTATTTTTATATTAGGTATTCAATTTCCATTCTTTCCCCCAACTATATTTTGCAAAGTTCCATGAGATCCAAAAGCTCTTGCATTTTGTAACAAAGTAGGAAAGGAACACAGGCTGTTTGTCTGCTACACAAGTACAATAACATATGTAATTAGTTAGTCCTTCTGTTGGGCATTTCTTAATGCCAATCATTCAGTTGGGAGTTAGAAGAAAATTATGCCTTACAGAGCTGCCAGATGGTATGAAACGTAGGCACCTCATCTGCCTTGTGGAAATTCAGCAGGATTGCAACATGCATGCAGTATTTCACATTTTTACTTTTGCTTTAATGAGATCAAAAGGCAATGGAAAGGCATGTACATTCTAGAAGGTGGCAGAAATGGGAGTGAATACGCTGTTTTGTTCTGGCCCTTTTGAAAATACATGGCAGGTCTTGACAAATAGGACTAAACAGTCACCTCCCTCCTTAGCAAGAATTACTTTCATTTTTCCTTTCTCTTGGCTGATGCTGTTGGAGCAAAATTAGCATTCTGGTGCTAAACTGTGCAACTCAGATGACAATTATATGTCCTACAAAGAAGACGTCGCTTAGATGTTGCCGGAGTGTAGGATGGAAACATTGAAAATGTGAGGTTTATTGGCCTTTACGTTGCTCTCCCTCCTGAAGGAGATAGAAAGGCTCAGAAGCTTGTTGGCTATTTGCAACTTACAAAAGCCCTGGCTCGTCAAGTGCCAGTGCCAGTTAGAGATCTTTGTGTCCATCTGCAGGAGAGTTTATGGAAGGTGTGTTTGTTCTCACAGAAAAAAGGCCAAATTCTCTGCACACCACAGCTGAGGCCCTGCAAGGGGTCTCAGGGGCTTGATCTGGTCCTGTGGCTTGTGCTCTGAGGGAAGAAATGCTCTGACTCGGTCTGCTAGGTGCTCCTCTACAATGTCAAGTGAGGAACAATGCAGACAATATAAAGCCTTAATATCTCTCCATCTATGCTCCTCCATGGAAACCTGCCTTATCTTGCCTTCTTTTGGGAAAGATACTACAGTAGAATAAATATTGTAAAAAGGGTCTCACTCCTTTCAGTAAGCCACGTCGTGGAATGGCACCACACTTGTGAGCATGGCTGCAAAAGGCAAGGGACCAAATGCACTTGTGTTTCTGTCTCTGTGAAGATGCACTTGGGCTTCTTAGCAGTTCTGCTTTGGATTGTCTGGCACAACTTGCGTTAACTCACAGCTCATGATGGCTTTTTTTTTTTTTTTTTTTTACAGATGAACATTTTATAGGGCAATAAGTAAATAAATCTGCGGCTGTCGTTCATTTGCAAAGGAGATTGCAAAGGTCTTTCCTTGAGGCACCGATAAGAGTTTTGCGGGTACAGTTTATAGAGTTGGAAAACTCATCTGTCATAGTGAAGACTTCCTGCTTGATGTTCGTTCTGATCTTCTACCATTCTATAATAAAGGGAGGTGGTTTTTTTTAATATGGTGGAGGAAAAGTTACATGTTTCAGCAGAGACACCTCTCCCCCAAGCTAAAGTAGGAAGGAAACTAAAGCAGGAGATAGGCATGACATTCCTTGAGATTCTGAGAGGGCTTGTGCTATATTTTTCTTGCTTTCAACAAAAAGAAAAAGCAATGGAATAACACTGCTTCTTAATCATATAGTTTTTCATATTATATGCTGCTCCTACAGATCAGGTCCTAAGGAAGATGAGGCCCTGCTAGGCAGCATCTAATAAGCTCCTAAGTGTGGATGCATAAATGCAAAGAATGGAAACTGCTTGCCGTTTGATTTGATAAGATGAGAAGTTTTCCATATGCTTCATTCATCTTTCTCCCTCTGCTCCCCTTTTGGAGAATTAGTGGGTTATTCCAATATCAGACTTTCAGAAACAAAGGAAGATTCTTATTCAAATTCAGCATGCTCAGGTGAAATTGGTTGGCTTGCTTTAGTGTCTTGATTTCTAATCATTTCAAGCCATCATCCTTATGTATCGGGACTATTGGTGTCCTTTGAGCTTACAGTAAGAAAATGGCTGAATAGGCACAACAAAAAGGAGCTCAGAACAACATGCTGCTTGGTGGCAGCTAAGAAGAAAAGGCCAAAGGAAAATCCACTTAATTAGAACAGGCTTGTTTTGTGTTGTGTAGTGCCACACTAATATGACAGAACTCCTCCTTCCCTCTATGGATGCTCTATGTGTCTTTCTTTCTGCAAGACCTTGCCTTTAGTGAAATTGCCAACTATCAGATGTTTAATGACAAACAGAGGATGCTTTTTCTTCTTTTTTTTTTAAACAAAAAACAAAAAGTATGAAAATTGACTGATAAAAAGATGTGTTTTTATGCTAGAGTAATATTGGGTGCATTTGGACCACTCTATATGAGCTCACTAAGTTGTTAACAGGCTGCTTATGTTTGAGTAAAATCTGGGTTGGGTATGGATACATCACTGCCTCAGCTTCAAATTTTGCTTAATGAGTTGGAGGCTATAAATTGTATAGGTAGTCCTCGACTTATGACCACAATTGAGCCCAAAATTTTTGTTAATAAGTGAGACATTTGTTAAGTGAGTTTTGCCCCATTTTGAAACTTTTCTTGCCACAGTTGTTAAGTGAATCACTGCAGTTGTTAAATTAGTAACATGATTGTTAAGTGAATCTGGTTTCCCCATTGACTTTGATTGTCAGAAGGTCGCAAAAGGTGGATCACATGACCCTGGGACGCTGCAACCATCATAAATGTGAGTTGGTTGTCAAGCATCACATGACCATGGGGATGCTGCAACTGTCTTAAGTGTGAAAAATGGTCATAAGTCACTTTTTTCAGTGCCATTTGAATGGTCACTAAGCGAACTGTTGTTAAGTCGAGGGCTACCTGTACAGACCCTCTTGCCATTCTTCTAGAACAGCTTATCTAGCCGGTCA
>NW_015386446.1:323441-338843 GCF_001527695.2 Protobothrops mucrosquamatus | reverse complement strand
GGGAGAGAGAGAGAGAGAGAGAGAGAGAGAGAGAGAGACAGAGACAGAGACAGAGACAGAGACAGAGACAGAAAGAGAGAGAGAGACAGAGAGAAAGAGACAGAGAGAGAGAGAAAGAGACAGAGAGAGAGGGAGGGAGGGAGAGAGAGAGAGGGGGGGGAATATTGGGGGAAACTATCATGGAAGATTTGCAAGTATTACAGAAAGGAACAAAATGCAGAAAGCTTACATTCAGGTGGGGACAGTTGGAGGGATAAGCTCTTGGCCCTTGAGATGCTAAAATATTAAATCTGGACAGAAGGACAGATGCCTTGAAAATGGGCAACAAAAGCTCTTGGGCTCTGTTAAAATACTTAGAAATCAGATTTCGCACATGTATCTCTCTCTTCCCCTCTCCATCCCCAAACCACCCCTCAAAAGGAACAAAAAATACAGAACTATGTTTTGTATTACATAGATGTATAATTGGCTACCAGGAGAAATTCCCTCTTCTGGCTGAAAATAGTTTGGAAAGGGGAAAAAAAATCCCAGGAATGTGTGGCTTCGTCCCATTTTCCTTCCTCTGCTGCTCGGTGTTTTATACAGTTAGACTTCGACTTACAACAGTTTGTTTAGTGACCATTCAAGGTTACAATGGCACTGAAAAACAGGGACTTATGACCGTTTTTCACACTTATAGCCATTGTAGCATCCCCAGGGTCACGTGCTCAAAATTCAGACGCTTGGCAACCAACTCATATTTATGACGGTTGCAGTGTCCCTGGGATCACCTTTTATGACCTTCTGACAAGGAAAGTCAGTGGGGAAGCCAGATTCACTTAACAACTGCATTAACTAATTTAACAACTGCAGTGATTCACTTAACAACTGGGTCAAGAAAAGTCCTAACATGGGGCAAAACTCACTTAAGAAATGTCTCACTTAGCAACATAAATTTTGGGCTCAATTATGATCGTAACTCGAGGACTAACTGTACTCACAGTGTTTTTGTTTCTTCCATGCAGGCATTTATGTTGGATTAAAGAGAGCTAGATAAATAATGACCCATTTCAGATTGTCTTTGTAATTGTGATATAGAGGAGTATACATGCACAAACTCTTCTATCTGCTGTGGAAATACTGCTTGAGCACCTGCATTGCATGAATGAGGAAGTCAAGAGGCAGAACCTTCTTTCCTCTCTACAACAGTCTTCTCCAACTGGTTGCCCCTCCCCCCCATAGTTCCCATTACCTTTGGCAGCGTGCCTGTTTGCTAGGCTGGATAAGAGGGATGAGAGATGAACTCCAGAACAGCTCAACTGACTAGATAAAATGAGGACTGAGGAATGAAATGCACCAAGAGGAGGCTTCTGATGGCCAGTTTATACAGAAATCTCAGGAGATGATCACAGACCAGATTGTTTGTAGGAATGATTCAATTACTGGTTCTTTTAAATGTGTGGTTGAGAAAATTAAGAGGTTGGAAAACCATGCCCAGTAATTTTCTTCTGTTGAGCAGCAGCTCACATGTCCTTGAATCAGTGAAGTATAGGATAGACTTTGTCCCTTGTAGGTGCTGAAAAGATAAAAGAAGACAGCGTCTAATTTGCCACACTCCTCAATGGGGGAGAAAAAAATGCTTTTAATTTCAGTTGTTGGCCCACAACAGCTTTTAAGACCCATAAACTCTTGCTTAAGTACAATGATTTCTGCCTGTTGTTGAGGCTGTGCTGCTTCTATGGCATGGAGTAGCTCAGAAGTGGGCAATACCTGAGATGAGGGCTACTCTTGGTTTTTTGAGTGCCATGAAGGGAGTTGTATGTCCCAAAGCAGCAAAGTCGGAGGAGTCCGATTAAACTATTCCATTTCTCTTGATTGAAAGGGTATTTGAATCTAAGTGACATTAATTAAATACCTTTATTCTTTGTTTATTCAATAATGTTCCCTTTGCCACACTTTTTAGTGGCAATGTTCAGAAGGACTCTGCTCTCTTTAGAACAGGGCTTTTCAACCAGTGGTACGGGTACCACCTGTGGTACATTGGCACCTGGCAGGTGGTACGCAACCATCCTAGAAAAGTGGTAGCAGGGGAGGGGAATGAGCTGAACCGGTGGTAGCACTGCACAAGCCTGAGCGAGAGATTGCTGGAGCTGCAGGGCTGTCAGGGCTCAGCGGATGCGCCAGGATCAGTGCCGCTTTCCAGCTGATCGGTGCTTCTTCGGGGCTGTCAGGGCTCAGTGGAAGCACCAGGATCAGCGCCAGGCTCCAGCTGGAGCTCGGCGCTGATGCTGGCGCTTCTGAGCCCAGAAGAAGCACCGATGAGCTGGAATGTTGCAGCATCTCCAGGGTCTTGTGATTTACATTCAGATGCTTGGCAACTGATTCATATTTATGACGGTCACAGTGTCCCAGAGTCATGCGAAGTGACCAAAACCTGCTGCAACCACCCAGCAGACGGGGGGGGGGGAACAAAAGCCAAACACTCCCACCCCACCCCCGCTGCCAATCTTCAACAGAAATGCTCACAACAATGAAAACCTCAGACAGGAGGAAGAGCGCCGCCAGGTGGGCAGGCAGGTGTCTTGCTTGGCTGTGGCTTAGGGGGCACTTTTTTCAGTGCCATTGTAACTTCGAACAGTCACTAAGTGAACTGTTGTAAGTTGAGGACTACCTGTGCTTTATCACTTTTTTCCTTTTTTTTTTTGGTCATCAAGTTTTTGACACCTTGCTAGGCGACTGGTGGTACTCGGATATTGCCATATCCTAAAAGTGGTACAATGGGTGAAAAGGTTGAAAAGCCCTGCTTTAGAAGACTGATATGCCTCAGATTCTGCACTCCAGGGGAATGAGCATTTGCTTTCTGAATTGAAGACTGACAGCGGAAGGGGGATGTGGCCAATGCCAGAGGTCCGGCTGTCTCTTTCTTTCTCTGAACATCTCTAGAATTAGTAGAATTCTCCAATCCATGAAATAGCTGAAGTTTCAAAGGTTCCTTGATGTGACCGGGGAAATGACAGCACCCTTAGTTAAAAATGTAAGGTTAAAAAAATTGCAACTTGTTTATTTAAAATAAGGAATTGTAAAAGTTAACCCTTTTCCCACTTTAATTATGATTTAATTATGGCAACAAAGTTAGCTGTTCCAGTGGCTATTTCTCCCTCCCCAAAAATTGCCAGCAGTATTTAGTTTAGCATAATATCAAGGCTGTGCTCAAACATGAAACTTCCTTCACATTATATTGTTGTTTTTCTGCTCTTATGGCCTGTTGAATGGCAGTGTAGCAGCCACATATTAAATCATTTATTGCAAAGGAACCTGGCATAACCTTTCCACTCCAATGGATGGATCATGATAGGGCAGTTTTCTATTTTTTAGAACCATCTATTTCACTTTCTCTTCCATTCGCTGTTCATCCTCTCAGAATACAGAAGCGCTGAGGGATTCAACATACCTGAATACCTTTCACTTCCTTTTTTCATTGGAACAACAAAATATCACAATATTGAAATAACTTCTTTTGTTACAGTGAAATAAGGACTCCTATCATAATATATATCTAACCTTATCCTAATCATGAACAAAGTAAATATTTGCACTGGAACTTTTAATAATAGGATTCAAGACATCAGCTTCGGCTGATGGATGTTTAAGAGAATGATTCCTAGGAAACAGTGGGTTTGTTATTGTGTGATAGTTCATTATTTTGAGCCTTTGCTTTCCTTCCTGAGAATGAATGTTGTCACATAGGTTTGACATCAGGAATATGTTACTTTCTAGCTCTGCAGGTACATTTATGGAACCATTTAAAATTGTACCTTTTAAATGCTATTTTGAAATTAAATAGGAATATAAAGAGGTTCGGGAACCTCAAAAACTTGCAACAATTCAGATGGATATATAAGAAAGCAGGGGGTAAGTGACGAATGTGGCTGATCTCATCAAAATATTCATTCCTCAGTTCCCTACAGAGCAAAGATACAATGAATCTTGAAAAAGTTGTGGATCTTTTACACATTATTTCTTTGTTGTTTTGTTTTTTGCCTAATTACGTTATCTCCAGAAGAAACAGAGAGGGAGATTATTACTAAAATATGACCATATCAACTAGATCTTCCAAATGTTGATTGATGTACACATTAAAAACTCTGTCCAGAAGTCAATTAATGCAAAAACCAAGAAATTTTGGAATCTGGTATCTATTTTGATTCAGAAAATTTTGAAAATATATAATTGAGACTTGAAGTTTTTCTATTAGGGATGGCAGATAAATAGGTGAAAAGCAAACAGGGGACTTGGTCTTTATATATGACATCAGCTGCAAGTTGTTACATGCACAAAGATGGAAAGAGGAGAAAAATCAACTTTTGACTTTGGCGTTTGAGGACTAGATTTGATTTGACTAGAGAAATATCGGGAATTTTTAATTATATGGTTATTCATATTTGATAATTTACTATATGTTACTACTGCATAATTTAGTAAAAGAGAAGAATATGAATATTGGTTTTTTTAGAATGTTGATTGTTAGTATCTTAAGGAATCTTAAGTATTGGTATTCTCCATTTAAAGTCAGAGGTTGTTATATCTCATCATTTTCACTGGAGAAAGTCGGAGGTCATTTTTGTTACATTTGTTTGATGTATTTCTTTTGTCGCTTTTTAACTTGCCCTGTTATTCCTGTCTCCTTTTGTCTTAGTGTGTATTTTAACATTTGTTTTTGAAATTTAATAAAAATATTTTTTTTAAAAAAGGATGAAAGTGGACATTCTTGTCTGAAAAGTGGGAAAGTAGCAGAAAACATGTTAACTTTTACTTTAGATCCGGGCAACTCACATATTTTGATCCATTTTATGAATTCCAAAGGAAATCCAAAACTGTTTAGTAAGGTAAACAGCTACTGTTCATATATTTTGTCAAAGACTTTTTCAGCATCTAATGATAAAATTACAAATAGATCTTTGTTTTATTTTATTTGTTTTACTATACTTTTTTGTTATGTTGTATCACTTTTTAAAGCACCTTTTATGCATTGAATTTCTTGGAGAATGTATGCATTTGTATCACAATCATCTCTATGTTTTGTTCCTTTTCTTTTATTATTTTAAAAGCAGTACCTTTAAAAAAAAAAGACTATACATTCATTTTGTATAGGTTTAGTGTATGTGCTCTCATATACATGCTATGGCGTGTGAAAGGAAATGTTATAACCCTAATATTTTCTCCACTCCTAAAGCCTTCCTGTATTGAGATGTTTCCCTCAACTCAGAATAAGATACAGCACAGGATTTCGTTCTGGTTTGTTTGCTTGATGGTGATAGAACAAAGCTATCTTTATGTAATTACCACCTTTAGCCTTTATGTAATTACCATGATTACGTTTAACAGAAGCTGAGGTCTGTGTTACCACCAGAACATTGTTAAAAACAATCACAGGTGGACCTGCTAGCTTTTAGCGATCAGAATGTCAATACCACACAATCTCTTGATGCCATTCCCTCAAAGACTTTGTGGTTTGAAAGCCCCACCCTGCCTGTGGATTTGTGCTTGGTATGATCATAGAAATGCATAAAGGACAGCAGGCTACCTGCCTTTGCTGTGATTTTAAGACACACAGCTACATATGGAAAACAATGAAGACTTTTTCTTTCCTTCTGGCAGATCTTGATCTTTTCCAGCTGGGTAGGCCAGAATTGTGCCACCACAGCATATAGCAGATTTTTTTTGCCTCTCTCATTTACCTGTCCCCTCTCTTATTCATCTGTTCCCATACTCAGATGTTTCAGTGGCTGCTTCCTTCCATTTTCTTCTCTTTGAAAGAACAGATTGCTGCTGTCTGGTCTTCTCCTGCTCTCCCTCTGATCTTTCTACTGCAGGGTTCTCCAGAGGCTCCTACCTCTGTCTGCAGCTGATTAGAGAGAACAGTAAAGGCAGAGTAACTAAAGCAAACCTGTTTCTGGTATTTGGAAATAGGAAGCATAGAACAACAAATGAGAGTTTTAGTGGAATCTCTCTGACATGACCTTATTTATTTCCTCTGCACTCTGAAAGTTATTTTTCTTGGGATAATGTCCCAGCTAGTCTACTCCCTCCTTAATCTCTTTGCTTCTTTTCAGTCCATTCATTTTTCTCAGTATCAGCACGATTAACAGAAAATGAACATGCTTTTGAAAGCGGTGGCCATGCAAGACGGTGCAGAAATTGATGCTTGTGGTTTCCTCTCTGTCTGATTGGAATCTGAAATTCTTCCATTTTCAACAGGGTTTGGATGTTCAGGACTGAGCTAAAAAGTCTCTATAGCAACTGTGGAGAAGAACTTTTTCAGCACAAATCTGTCTCTGTGTTAGAGAGAGGTCATTTCTGGTATAGTGATTTGTCTATTTTAAAATCATATCATATTTGTGGCAGCAAATGCTGGGAGAGTGGGAGAGGTGTGGAATTTATTTAAACAGGAGCCACAACAAGTATGATTGCTTTGCCCACCAATGTCTTGTGTTTCTGGAGGTCTCCAGTCTGTTTTAAAATACTAAGTCAGCTTCCCCCAACCTGGAGGCCTTGAGATGGGTTCAGATACTGTGAATTTCAGTCTTGACACAATTGGAAGTTAAGAATGATTTTTGATATCTATATAACAATACTGCCAGGATGTAAAATCAAGAGACTAGTTAACTGAAATTATTTCGGACAGTGCTCAGCACAAGCTTTATATATCTTCTGATTGTGGTTGTAATAGCCATTTTGTTGGTCATTTTGACCCATGTTGTCACAGCAGTGTAAAACCTCTCTTCTTCTCCACCTATTCTGTTGTCTAGTGCTCAATGTGCTTCATGGTATTTGTGCTCCAGATGGCAATGTGTAGGCATTTGGATTCTAAATTAATGGGAGAGTTAATGAAATATTACAGTAGACTATGTAGACACAATTATATCAGTGTAAACATAATTGAGATATTGTTTTCTTAGAAAATGTCTCTCAATTACTGATACAAATTGACAAAACAAAAAACAGTAGTCAAGGTCTGCAATTCCATTTTGTCAAATATGTCTAATCATCCTAAGCCATGATGTGATCTATTATTCTAACCAAGCCAATTGTAATTTATTCAGCAAACCACAGTTAACCAAACCATGGCTTACTGTGATATATAAACTCAATCTTTGGCAGATATCATATAACATCTTATGGTTTCCCTAACAGCTGACAAGAGAAGTATATAATAAAAAATGGACTGGGATTATTTAATATGTCAAAGGATACAAGATAGAGGGGTTTTTTTTTGTTAAAGCAATGTGAGGCATCCATTATATCTCTATATCCTGTCTACAACATATTTTTTTTTCTAGTGATTTCCCACAAGTGCAAGGTCACTTTTTCAACTCAACCAAATGTTGATCCATTAGTTGCAACAGGAAATGACTGACCAGCTTGTCACCTGATACATAAAGTATATTTACCATTGTTCACTTTCAATATTAATGCTGGAAGATTGTCTGATTTATTACTTCATATTTCTTTAATTGTTTTTTAGTGCTTGATAATTTTGTAAACCACACTGGAAATACTCTTGGACCAAACAGAAAAAGAGTAAGAGTCTTAAATATCATGAAAGCAAAATATACGTCTGTTTTGTCAGGAGAAAACCTGAGACAAATCAGGCTCGTCAACCTGGATTCATGCTATTCATATCTGTCTGCTTTCTCTTTGCCTTCTATATTTTTTTTGGAGTCACCTAGAGATTGGATATCCAAAACACCATTTTAATTTTCATTTTCAGTGGGCTACACAACATTGGACATCACTGCGGGACTCTTGTGATTCCTAATGACAGTTTTGCAGGTGGTAACACCTGGTTAACCATGGCTGAGTTTAGAACCTAAGTAGGTTTCAACCTAGTTATACTCCGATGGGAGACAGTCAGGAAAAAACAGGCTATATTGGAAAGTCAAAAGACAAACTGGAAGAAAAGTTATGCAAAACACTTTACTCTGCTGAGAATACCTTGATATTACATTAATAATCTGGGGGTTCTCCTGGACCACAAAGAGCAGGTGGCAGTTGTAGCAGTCGTGGCCAGGAAGGCCTTTGCATAACTGCGGGTTGTGCACTAGTTATGCCCTTTCCTGGACTAACAATCCCTACTCATGGTCACTTCCCTTCTTGACTACTGCAACGTGCTCTACATGGGGCTACCCTTGAAAAGCATCCGGAAGCTCCAGTTGGTGCAAAATGGAGCACATGCATAGTTTTGTTCAGATACCTTGTGCACATGTATCACCTCTCCTGCTCAAGCTGCATTGTTTGCTGATTTGCTTCTGGGTGCAATTCAAGGTGTTGGTTGTCACCTTTAAAGCCCTTCATGGCTTGGGACCAGGTTATCTGAGGGACCATCTCTTGCCAGTCACATCCATCAGAATTGGGTATGTCTAGTTTAACGAAGAGAAGGACGAGGGGGGACATGATAGCAGTGTTCCAATATCTCAGGGGCTGCCACAAAGAAGAGGGAGTCAAGCTATTCTCCAAAGCACCTGAAGGCAGGACAAGAAGCAATGAATGGAAACTGATCAAGGAGAGAAGCAACTTAGAACTAAGGAGAAACTTCCTGACAGAACAATTAACCAGTGGAACAACCTGCCTCCAGAAGCGGTGAATGCACCAACACTGGAAGTTTTTAAGAAGAAACTGGACAGCCATTTGTCCAAAATGGTATAGGGTTTCCTGCCTGAGCAGGGGGTTGGACTAGATGACCGCCAAGGTCCCTTCCAACTTTATCATTATTATTATTATTATTATTATTATTATTATTATTATTATTATTATTATTATTATTATTATTATTATTATTATTATTATTATTATTATTATTATATATTTGGTGGGACCCAGAAGAAGGGCCTTCTCTGTGGTGTCTCCCTCCCTCTGAAACATCCCTTTGGAAATTAGACTGGCCCCCTCTCTGACACTCTTTTAAAAGGCCCCGAAGACATGGTTCTGCCAGTTTGCCTGGGGAACCCAGAGCGGGACGGAGCCCATTGAATGGCTGGTATGAGTGTGTGTTGTCGCCGGGGTGGGGGTTATTATTTTATTATTTTCATATTTTATTTTTATTTCTTTAATATTGTTTTTTTATGTCCTGTAAGCCGCCTTGAGTCACCAGGCGGCAATATAAATTTTCTAAATAAATAAATAACGACATCCATTATGACATCTGAGGTTGAGCTCAGCTCAGAAGAGGGTTTTTCAATAAAGGTCACATTGAATCCTGCATCATCTAATATGGGTAGGCTTGCGGATTAATTGTGAGTTGATATAGTGTATAGGACCATGTTTGGGCTCAATAGCTTAACCTCAATTTTTTAAATAGCTTTTTTGGGGGGATAGACTTGTCAATTATTCCTCCTCAATCTCTAATCCCTCACTAATGAGGTGTACAAGCATGCATGAGTAGTGATGGCTTTGGCCCTGATATTTTCCACAAAGGACCTTCCAGCCTTCTCCTGAGAACCCCAGTGCACTCTCCCCACAAATCCTGTTGATGTTGCCAGTCTCTTTAGTCAGAAAAGGATCAGTTCTCAGGTGAGTAAAGGTTCAGGAAACAGCTTTGTAGAACGATGCCTGCATGCTCAGCAGTAGAAGGTGGGTTCTTTATCCTTTCACTGTAAAGCCATTAGAAAGAATTTACCAAAGTCTGCCACAATATCTTAGGAGATTAGTTCTAATGGGAAATAGTTCAGTTGCCGAATTTCTTGTAACCACTCCTTTCCCTTCAGTATTGTACAGCCTGTTAAGAAGACTTTGTGTGATTATTTTCTATTGAGCCAGCTGCCCAAGAGCCCAGCACTCCAGAGAAATCCTCTCTGCCACTAATTTATTAGAATGGAAGTAACTGTGATATCTCCTCTCCTTCTGTAGCATGACCAAGCAGGGGAATATGTGCTAAAACCCATTTCTTGGAATTAACACAATTGGTTCACTAAGAATTCTACATCCTATTACATAGACTGTAACAAGTTCACAAACCCAGAAAAGATTGAAAAGGGGAAAAAAAGAAATGGAAGAAATAATGACCAGCTTCCTTAGAAAGAGCTGCTCCCTCCAGTCCAGGTGTTCACACAAGCATACAGAACAGAGCAAATGTTCATAGCTCAATCTCACTTTATAAAAATTATGCCAGTACTCTTCCTAATCCTAGCTTGTGTGCCAATTACTTGCTTACAAATGTCTCCTTCTGCCCCCAAACTGGAGACTCCTCTCCTGATTGGATTTTTAACATTTTCTTATCTTAGATTTCAATTCTCTGGATTGACAACCCAGGTACTTTTCTTTAATTCTTTTGTCATCTGGAGTTCTTGAAGAGAAATTTGTGGCAGATCATGATACTATACTGTCTTTTTTGAGCCTTTTCAAGCAGAAATAGAGAGGGATCTGTTAATACTGATAGTGTATGATAGGGTCATCAATTTATATCAATGCTATTAGCAATGGGATTATCACTTTGATATCAATGTAATTGTTACTTGGCAACATTTAATGTCGTTTTCCACAAAATTATGTAACTCTTTGGATAGAATGTAACAATAAATAATAGCTCTTTCATCAGGTAATTCTGAGCATTCCAAGAACGAGAGAACATAAGTTACGTAGCCTAGTTTATAATTCTAGGGGAAAAAATTCTATTGAATATCATAAGACCCAGAAGAAATTACTGTAAAACCTCTCCCCCTTTCTCAGATCAGATTTGCCATATAATGGGGAATAGGAAAACAAATTTAAAAACCCAATAGTAATTTAAGGATGAGTAATATGAATATATATATATACCACCACTACCACCATTTTGTATCTGGTAGACCTGCTTGTCTATAATATTAATTCATTTAATTCTGCTCCACTGTGAACAGGTGAGAGATCTGAGGTTCTCCAGATATTACCGAACAACAATTTACAACATTTCTTACTCATATTCTTGCATCTGAGAAGGAGTCAGTAATGGACTGGATGTGGAGCTCATTTATTGGAGACAGATTGACACGTATTTTTAAAAAATGTGGATAGGGTAGAAATGGCCTTGCCTTTAGCCAGACTGTTTATTTTTCTGACTAGTTGTTCTGTAAAGAAAAATGTTCATTGTTGAATGAAAATATCATCTGTATATAACCTGGAAATTGATTCAAGGGGTCTTGTGGGTTTCCTGTTTCCATCTTCTTCTCCTTGTGGTCAGTGAAGTTTATTAAATCTGTAAAATCTCTCCAAGTAGATTTCAGGTTCTGTGCAATGGCAACATTCAAGCCAAAACATGATTCCTGCAATCTCCTTCTCCCCTCCCTTTTTTTTTGAGGAGAGCATCCTTGGCGAATATCTTCCCATAAGTATGAAGGTGTGACTAAGTGCTATATCCATGAGATTCGCAGGCGTGCTTTGCTTTTGACTCCTAAGCACCAGAAGTAGTATATGAAGGGATGCTCATAAAACCCATAGGTTAATATTGGCTAACGATCAACTGTGTCTAACTCATCTCTATTCATTATCTATGTTCCCATAGAGAATAAATATGGGTTATAAGGAGAACGGTTATTACTAAGACAATGTTGGACTGCAGCAGATGTTGGACTGCAGTAGAAAAATGTTGGCAAGGAGATCCAGAATCCAAAATTATCTTCTCTTGAGTTCCTTTTGGAGTTCAAACTGGCAATCATTCAAAAGCTAATGCTGTCTTATCCACTGAACTAATAAAAACGGGGCTATCACTGTAAAGAAGAGGTGAGTTTTGATGGACCAAGGGGATATAGCTTGGAATTGAGAGTGGCTTTCAAAAAGTTGATCTCCCCTCTTAATAATAATAATAATAATAATAATAATAATAATAATAATAATAATAATAATAGTTGGAAGGGACCTTGGAGGTCATCTAGTCCAACCCTCTGCTCAGGCAGGAAACCCTATAGTATTTCAGACAAATGGCTGTCCAGTCTCTTCTTAAAAAATTCCAGTGTTGGAGCATTCACAGCTTCTGGAGGCAGGTTATTCTACTGATTAATTGTTCTAACTGTTTCTCCTTAGTTCTAGGTTGCTTCTCTCTTTGGTTAGTTTCCACCCATTGCTTCTTGTCCTGCCTTCAGGCGCTTTGGAAAACAGCTTGACTCCCTCTTCTTTGTGGCATCCCCTGAGATATTGGAACATTTCTATCATGTCCCCCCTCGTCCTTCTCTCTATTAAACTAGACCAGGGGTAGGCAACCTTGGCTCTTTTATAACTCATGGACTTCAACTTCCAGAATTCTGGGAATTGAAGTCCATGAGTCATAAAATAGCCTACCCCTGAACTAGACATACCCAATTCCAGCAAACGTTCCTTATATGTTTTAGCCTCCAGACCTCTAATCATCTTTGTTGCTCTTCTCTGTATTCTTTCTAGGGTCTCAACATCTTTTTTACATCGTGGTGACCAAAACTGGATGCAGTATTCCAAGTGTGGCCTTACTAAAGCATTGTAAAGTGGTATTAACACTTCAGGTGATCTTGATTCTATCCCTCTGTTAATGCAGCCCAACACTTTGTTGGCTTTTTTGGGAGCTGCAGAACACTCTTGTTGCTCCCATTTTCCATATAGATTTCTTAGTCTCAGTTTTGGGAGTCAGAAGAGGGCTCATCGCCCTCCAGGAATAGAAGTACTAGGAAAAGAAAAAAGAAATCTGCTGGAATCTACCATTCTTGCTGCTGGGCTACATAACCCAGCATAAATTTCAACATAAATTTTGAAGCCTCCCAATTTCCTTTCAAAGAGGGCAGGCAAGGCCTCCTCCTCCTTTGGAACCCTTCTGAAAAATCTCTGGACTTCAACCCTCAATTAATGTCAACTTAGCTGGCATTCAAGACCTGACAATCACCATAGCAACATTAGGAGCTTGTGACTTCACAGGTCTAAACCGGATACCTGAAAAACTGTATCACCAGTTCTCTAGTAACCATGGTAATTGTGTCACACCTGTCTTCCAGGTAACTCTTTGGACACCTCAACATATCTAGCACCTTGCCTCAAGTGACTGTAAGCAAAAGATAGCCAACATCCTGGTTGGATTTTACAGAGATATTTTTTTTTTTTATCAGTTCTGTAACTAAGCAGTACTGCCTGGTGACAAAAAACTTTCAGTAACCATAGTAACAGATGAACATCACATAGCAACATGTACCTCATCTCCCCATGGAAACCTACTCATTAGGGCTTTTAGTATCAATGTGTTTATTTACAAAAAAATATCCATGGCATAGTTTGCTCTGAGAATAAGTTTTCTAATGAGACATACAGGTGCTAAGTATTCAGGAGAGGATCTGAATCCTGCTGCCAGATGTTCACTAAATGGAAGCAAAGAGAGATAAGTTTGCTGCCATCTTGTGGTCACTGGGACTTTTGCAAGCCAGATCAGGAAGCCCTCATTAAGGATAGTCTGAATTTTGATTCAACTTGTCAGTAGTGGTATAACATAGATGCTGTGTGGCCACAACCTTGTATGGTGTCCTTTACACAGGGTTAAATCTGAGCTGCTGTCTCAGGGATGATTCAAAATCATGGTTAGATTTTTTCCCTCCTTCTATAACTGGGTTCCAGAGCTTCTAAGAGCCTAAGGTAAAGCACATGCTTTTGGTTGCCATAATTGCCCTCATTCTTATAGTTACAAGGTTTGATCCTGATTTGCTTGCATGTGCAGCTAGTAGTATACCAAAAATGATTAAATTAAAAACAGGGCAAAATGAATGGTGCTTAACAGCTGCCTGGCAGGAAAACCCAGAGGTAAAGTTCCCTTTCTTTTGCTCACCACAGAGAAAGAAGTCCTTACTCCCCTTCCTTAGCCCCATGGGCAGCCATGAAGATGGGCAGGACATTTTGCATAGTGGAAAGTATTTCTGGACTGTCACGCACAGGCTTTGAGGCTTTTTCTCACTTTCCCAGTTCCGATTCCTTCAGTGCTGTTCTTGTGGTCTGCCTCTTCTTGTTGTATTGCAAAGTTAAAGCTTTATGCTTCCTGATGTGCTGGAGAAAGTAAGAAGGTAAAAATTATTTGTATCACAGGAGTAATGTAGACTTCTTCATAGTTTCCTTAGCCCTGCTAGAGCATACCATTTAACCTTGTTCAGTTCCTATTTTAGTTCAGTTCCTATATATATACAGTATATATGCAGGGCTTTTTTTTCTCCTAGAACGCCCAGAACGGAGTTCCAGCACCTTTTTTGGATGGAACCTTGTAGGGTAGACAAGGCGGGTTGTATGACATGTGTGAGTTATGGCACTTTTTTTTTTTTTTTACAGAAAAAGCACTGTATGTGTGTGTGTGTGTGTGTGTGTGTATCTCTCTCTCTCTCTCTCTCTCTCTCTCTCTCTCTCTCTCTCTCTCTCTCTCTCTCTCTCTCTCTCTTTCTCTCTCTCTCTCTCTATCTGTCTATCTATCTACACACACACACACAGACAGACACACACACAAGCAGAATAATCCTCTAATCTTCCTGTCAATAGCCTTTAATGGTGATGAAATAATATCACTTTATCCCAGTGCGCCCTGCAAGGATTTCTTTTCCTCATAAGGTTTCATCCCTGGTACAGCACTTGTTAGGTTTTTACCATTCTCAAGGAACGTTGGAGATACTTTTTTCTCTTTTACATTCTTAATAACTATGGTAGAGTTGTAAGCAACATCTCAGATGTGCTGTGTAGGACAGAATGTATTAAATATTACAAGATACTTCCTTCCTGAGCACTTGCCTTTTATTTGGTGCATTGGTTTGTGATGTGCAAGAAAAGTTTGGCGTCTTGAGAATAACTTGACAGAAAAAGGAAAGCAAGATTATGTCCTTAAGGCAGATACGAAGTTTATCACAACAGCAACAGAACCTAGGGAAAATCTATTTGGATTAATGCAGAGAAACATCTGATGGCCTCTTGGAACTGGACCTCAAGGAAACTTGTTACAAACAGACCTAAGTATAAATGACCAATTTTCTTCAAAATGGCCAGATAAGCAATATTCCTATGACATTTCCCCATATTTATGAGCTGAGATGATTTTTCTTCTTCTTCAAAGTTGTGGCATTGCAGAGAGTAAGAAAGATGATCTTAATGGAGAAAGGTAGGAACTCTTATTTAGGCAGAAAGGGTGAAATATTCTTTTAAGTCCAGAGCAATGAGATAACATTCAGTTCAGATAGATGTTTCCCTGATTTCACTGGAGTATAAAGTACAACACAAATTGTCTTATTCTAGCGAATCTCAGTAAAATTAACTTTAGCCTTCCTGGGGAGTTGTTTTCCTGGTCCGGTCTACTAGTGGGGCTAATGATCAGCCTCGCAAGTTTGATTGTACTGTAGCCCCTCCCTGCCTCACAGGCTAGTTGTTTTGGGGGAATCTAGCAGGAGAGCAAGCTTTGGGTACACTCCCTTG
>NW_015386446.1:282025-323293 GCF_001527695.2 Protobothrops mucrosquamatus | reverse complement strand
GGTCACAGTGTCCCAGGGTCATGTGAAGTGACCAAAACCTGCTGCAACCACCCAGCAGACGGGGGGAATAAAAACCAAACACCCCCCACCCCACCCCCGCTGCCAATCCTCAACAGAAATACTCACAACAATGAAAACCTCGGACAGGAGGAAGAGCGCCGCTGGGTGGGCAGGCAGGTGTCTTGCTCGGCTGTGGCTTGGGGGGCACTTTTTTCAGTGCCGTTGTAACTTCGAACAGTCACTAAGCGAACTGTTGTAAGTCGAGGACTACTTGTACTTTATCACTTTTTTCCTTTTTTTTTTTTTTGATCATCAAGTTTTTGACACCTTGCTAGGTGGAAGTACTCGGATATTGCCATATCCTAAAAGTGGTACAATGGGTGAAAAGGTTGAAAAGCCCTGATCTATAAGGTACCCGATGCCGGCAGACTACTCTCACTTGCTGAGCAATACCCAGGAGTAGATGAGTAAAGGGTTACATGTAGGGTTTTTTGTCTGCTTCTCCAATTCACAGTTAACTTATTTGGCATGTTGTGTAGCTCAAAATCAATTCCGGCTCCTCCGATAGTTTGCATGCTTGCATCCTGTCAAGGAGAAAACTGTTCTGCTTGGATACTTCTGGTTATCCCCTGTGTTTCACCCCCCCCTTTCCCCCCAGGAAAGATAGATTCAGATGACCAATTCCTTCTTACCACAACTGGCACAGTGTGATTATATTAAGCTGACAATGCCCTTGAATCCCAGATATACCATAATTGCTCTGAAATGTCATAGTGGCCTCTGGCTTATTGCAAGCCATTTCTGCAAAGGAGCCTTCTCAGTAGAGAAACATAATGCTTTGCATGCCACTGCAGGCCCACGTGCATTATCAGATGCAAAGCAGTCCATTCCTAAATTGGCTGTCGTGCATTATCAGATGCAAAGCAGTCCATTCCTATGCACGACAGCCAATTTAGTGTTATAGTCTATCTAGTTAGAAAACACCTGGTGGCCTTTTTCTAGCAGGGTTTTATATATATAAGTTAGCATGTGATTATGTCACCTTTCACACATTATAACCACTCTAAATTCTGCAAGATGCATAGTTGGGAGGGAGAACAGAGAAAATAGCTGGGTCTTTATTACAAATTTATACTTGGTAAACTGAGAAAAGTCCTACATGTATGTCGGCACCCAGCCCCTTTCACCCCAAACAAATCAAATTTGCAGGTATACTTTATGTGTGTTTGTGTAGTAACATTTCCATGATTCTCTAGAATAGCATGGCCAAATGGCATAGGCAACATAATGTCGATAGAAATCAGCTTTCTTGTAGAAGAAAAGATGGTGCCTGCCAGGTACTCTGGTCCACAAGTCAAATGATTTTAAGACTGTAATCATTGTACCATTCTTAGCAATTGAAAATGGCCTATCTGTGTGTCCAGAACAAGAGGCAAATGTAATAGGTATCTTTGGAGCATGCTCTGTTTTCAGTGGGCTATTAAGGTGAAGTGGGAAAGAATTGGGTGCTGCTAATTCTTATGGTAGCCTTGTTTTAGGAATCTTTCAGCACCCTTTACATATTAATAATTCTCACAGTATCCTTATTTTAAGAATGTAGTTACTGTTAATCAATTCTTGAGTTTACAGTTAGTATAAATAAGGATTTATATGCTTCAGTGAATGTTCAAACCATTCGAACATTTTTCAGTGTTCAAGTATTAATAATATTAGTAAGATGGGCATATCCGATGAATGTTGGAAAGACAACTTTTTTTTAGCTTCACAGCAGTAAAACCTAAGATTCATTCTTATGTGATGGAGCCCTCTATACCAGCAAAACAATAAAGAACATTAGCGTGAGAGAAGGGAGTGGAGTGTCAAATGAGAAAAGTCATTTGAGACTTCTTGCCAGGGGATGAGTGAAGGCTGGAATTGCTGTTATTGGGGTAAAAGCCTTCAGGAGAAAAAGGCAGGTTGCCGGTTTCACATATGTTGAAATGGAGCTAGTAATAAATGGGCTCAACTCCCAGAACTGTGCTTGCATTGAGAGTAGAGACAGGTCTGGAGCTGATTCCAAACATCCACAGACACAATATGGAAAAGTCCTAGGTTACATTGCAATAGTCACCTAGATCAGTGGTTCTCAACCTTTTTAATGCCGCGACCCCAATCGGTCGTAAGTCGAGGACTAAACCGGTCGTAAGTCGAGGACTAAACCGGTCGTAAGCCGAGGACTAAACCGGTCGTAAGTCGAGGACTACCCAACCGGTCGTAAGTCGAGGACTTTCCCTGCCCGGGAGCGCCGCGCATGCGTGGTTCCGCCCCCTGCGCCGGCCGAGGCATATCTGGCAAGCGGCAGAGATGGAGCAGGCCAACCACCAGCTGGCCCAGCCCAAGGGAGGTAAGGCACCCGCCGGAAAAGGGGAAAAAATGGTGGACAAAAAAAATGGCGGACAAAAAAAATTGGCGGACAGCCTTGCTTGGCGACCCCCATGAAATGGTCGATCAACCCCAAATGGGGTCCCGACCCACAGGTTGAGAACCACTGACCTAGATCTGCAGAGTTTTAATGGGAAGATGAGTTGCTGAACCCCAGGAGAGAGTCCCAAACAGAATTAATAGGATATAAGAGGATAGGGTCATATCAACCACAGTTTTATTTATCATCTGCAACCTGGTGTGTTGGAACTATAGAATACACAATTCTAGGGAGTTGCATTCATGCAAATCCCAAGAAAAAAAAAAGATATTTTTCAGTAGCTGCCTGCATAGTAGCTCCGCATTGCTTTCTATATTTTCGGAGTTTAAAGGAGTTTGGAAACACTAAAGTAAGGTTTATTTAAAGGGAAACCATCTCTGATGTATGTGACAAGTATTTTCCCCTGTGTTTTCTTGGAAACAATTATGCAAAATCCATAGACAGAATAATGATATTGATGTATGTAATTCCTTCTGATCACCTGGCAACCCCCTCCGTATTCATTTACAGATGAACTGCAGTCCTTCTCTAATTTCTTTCTGTCGTATTACTTGGTCTTTCTCCCAAAATGGAAACATGAACTATAAATTATTTAAAAGTCTGAGTCTGGAAACTGAGAATCATAACTCTTTTGGATTTAAGAAACAAAGGATTAAATAGAAACCTCGGCTTCACTATCATTAGTCTCCACAATAGCAGTATCTCTCCACCAACACATGCATACCATTTTGTTGAACTCTTATCTTGTTTCACAACCTCTTCATGTCAGTGTCCCTGTGCATCTGGCGTTTTATTCATTTTTGAACTCGGAAGTCCTTGGTGCTCTCTGAGTTTGGTTGCTTTCTGGCAGACATTTTGTTACCAAACTAGGTAACATCTTCAGTGTTAGAAGAGAGTGTAATTTTCTCTTTGCTTAATACACTAGCTTGTCCCGTCAGTGTCAGTATTGTTTTCTCCTTGGTAGTTACTTGATTAGCTGTTTGCTGCTTGGTTGAGTTGATAATTCCTTAATTAGGGTATTGGTTACTGCTTGATTGTTTATCTGGTGTTAATCCTAGTGTTGATCTTTGCTTATCTGGGTGTTGATTGCTAGCGAGGAGGTGTTCTAGTTTTTTTTGTTTTCGTCTTGGCTTTTGTATTCTCTCTTTTAAATGGTGTGTTAATGCTATTTATCTCTATATGCCTACTGATAGCTCATTTGTCTGAGTGCCAAGCTTTCAGGAAATCCTAGGGTTTTTTTTGGGGGGCGGATTTAACTTGGTTTAGGATGCTCACAGTTTTTCAAACTTGTTAGAATTTGCTGTTCAGCATTTTAAAGTATGTCTACCAAAACTTTGTCTCCCCCCTCCCCCAAAACACAATGTCACTGCCACTTAAAGCTTAGCGGTGTCATTGCAGCTGTCAGTTAGGTCTTCTCCCACAGGAGAGATAGGCTCCACTGCCTTTGCCACCAGAGAGAAGCATACTGGGGCATGACCTGGGGCGTTAGGCCTAACTAATAAAGTCTATAATAGCCGTTGCTGGTGGTTGGCTAGTTACAGATCAGTTGCTGCCAAATAAAAGCCTATATGGGGAGGAACTGGAGCAGCCAGGCTCATTTTCCCTGTTGTAATGTTATAATCTGTGGGCAGCTGACTTTGGTGCTGTGAACCATTATGTTACTGCTGGAATAATTGAGATCACAACTGTGTGGAACGTGAAAGGGAAGATGACTGTGATAACCATCAGTGGTAGAGTGAAACAACTAGAATCTACAGTGGAAAGGCTGTTGGTTACCAGCAACTCACCTACTACTTCTCTTGTAGTTAAGATGGATGTATATATGTTCATGTATCAATTGCACTGCATCCTACATAGCAAGGTGCCGATTGTCTTAAGCCTGCCAAATAGCGCTTGTTGTTTGGAAGGATACTGCCACCAGGATGTTTTGTATGTTGAAATGATTCAAGTGTAAATCCTGCCCATGCTAAGGCTTTTCACATGCATTTGTGTTAAATGCAGTGCACATTCCCAAGCTGACCCATCTGGCACTGCTGTCTGAGAGTACTTTTCTTCCAATTGTGGGCTTGTTAAACTTAATGACTTTAATGAGTGGATCAAGTATGAGGGGCCCACTTGATCAATCCCATTAAATGACACAGGAAGAAGGGAATTGGTTCCTTGTTAGCTTGGAAACAATTTGTAAGATTTGTAATTTATTTTGACATCTTTTTATTTGGCTGTCAGGAAGCTGAGGCATGGAGGGCATTGCCAAAAGACCCTGTCTGCTTTCAAAAAAAAAAATCTTACTGGATCGTAGATCATGTTTCTTTTTTGAGTTCTGAATACTGATGGTTGGCAGGAGAATATGTGAAATGACACCACTGAAAGTAGTAGTGTATCTTAGTTTCAAATGCTACGAGGGAAAACTATTTAATTAAAAAGATTTTTAAACAACCTTATGGGACAAGGTTCTCTCTAAACAAGTTACTAATTTTTGACAAGGAACCCCATGGATTTCCTCTGCGATAGCCTATTCACCTGTGCAGAATGTTATTTCATGCTACCTTCATCAAGGTAGCCAAGTATTTCTGTAAACCCTGACCATTATTTTCCACAGGGGAAAACATTCCAGAATTGGTGACCCTGACAATTACTTTCCACTGGAAAAAAAAACATTCCAAAGCTATGGTGGTTCCTAATGAGAATCTTGTGAGTATTTTGTTGAGTGTTTCTTCTTTTTGTTTCTCAACTCTTCCTGTGCATCCAGAAGTGAACATGGAATTCCATGTTAGGATTCTCCAATATTCTTTCAGTCTTCTCAACCTGAGACCCACAGCTCTGACTGCCATAAAAACTCCGGTCTGCCAGGAGAACAGCATATTGGGGGCACTGTTGTATGTATGCTGCTTTTCATTTGCATATTAGTGGGTAGCTTGGTGTGTGTGCGTGTACCTTCAAGTCAACATTGGCTCCTTACAACTACCCAGGCAATATTCTTGGCAAGATTTCAGAAGTGCCTCCTTCCTAAGGCTGAGATAGAATAACTGGTGGGCCTAAGATGGGACCAGAACTCACGGTCTCCTGGTTTCTAGCCTGGTGCCTTCACCTCTACACCAAACTGGCTTTTTGGCTTGGTTTAGATTATCATTTGATTGGTACCTTGGTTGGTACACTTGAAGTAGTGTGTATAGCATGCTTATACCTTCTCCAAAAAATGAGAAATACTATATGGAAAAAGAAAGATTACTCTTTATGAAAGATCATCCCAGCTGCAGCTGGATAGTATTGTCACATCTTTAAAGCAAAATGCGTTTGAAAGCAGTTTGTGATGCTTTTGTCTTACCATATTCTAGAGTTTTGCAAACTTCTGAAACCAAATCAGATGAAAACGGTTGAAAAGCCATACCAGTCTCCTTGAGTTGGTGTGGTCTAGATACGTTGGATCAGGTCTCTCCCAATTTCCAATCAGTGGGGGTTATGGTGCTTACATTGGCAATTGTCTTTTCAAGCAACTTCAACTCTCTGGGAGAAAACATTTATTTATTTATTTGCTTATTCATAAAAATGTATATAGTCATTCATCTTAAAAAGTGATTCTGGGTGGTGTTCTGTGGTTAAAAACAACAATTAAACAATAGTCATAATGGCGAGGGCCAGAGGCGAGATCTAATTCATAAAACTGATATTAACCAATGTTAGCTAGCAGAGCTCGCCTAACCACCCAGCCCCAATGCCTATTTTTTTTTTCTTTTGTCACTGAAATAATGGAACAAACATTTTGGAATCATCTGTTGTAATGGCAACCTCTATAATAATAATAATAATAATAATAATAATAATAATAATAATAATAATAATAATAATAATAATAATAATAATAATAATAATAATAATAATAATAATAATAATAATAATAATAATAATAACAACAATAACAATAACAATAATAATGATAAAGTTGGAAGGGACCTTGGAGGTCATCTAGTCCAACCCCCTGCTCAGGCAGGAAACCCCATACCATTTCGGACAAATGGCTGTCCAGTCTCTTCTTAAAAACTTCCAGTGTTGGAGCATTCACAACTTCTGGAGGCAGGTTGTTCCACTGGTTAATTGTTCTAACTGTCAGGAAGTTTCTCCTTAGTTCTAGATTGCTTCTCTCCTTGATCAGTTTCCATCCGTTGCTTCTTGTCCTGCCTTCAGGCGCTTTGGAGAATAGCTTGACTCCCTCTTCTTTGTGGCAGCCCCTGAGATATTGGAACACTGCTATCATGTCCCCCCTCGTCCTTCTCTTTGTTAAACTAGTTCGTGAGGGCTAAGGCAAATAAAGGCTAAGTGGTTAATGAGCTTCTCTGTACAGAGTGGGGGATTCCAGGGGAGCCATGGAGTCCATCTGGCTTCCGCTGGATGGCTTTGCAGGGAGGACACTCTGCAAGCCACCTTTAACAACATCAAGCTGGGGAAAAGAAGTTTTGTTCCAGACTCTTTGGTGATGATGGAAGAGCTCAGTCCCACTCTATTTTCTTCTCTGCCACTTCCCCCTCCTTTCTGTCTTACCTAATGTTCACTTTTGAGCACATTTTTGGCAAGGGCCTGAAAATCCCAGGACTCCGTTCAACCAGCAGCATGCTAATAAAAACTAGCTAAGAGGAGGGGGAATCCTTATGGGCAAGCTGCCCTGAAAACGTTTCAGCTAGTTGTGGAAGAGGAGTTAAAAACGCAGTGTTGTCCCTTTAATCCAAAAGTACTACTAAACCAGATGGGGAGAGAAAAAAACTGGTTGACGCTTTCTGTTCCAAATGGCTCTGAAGCTGGTTTTTGGTTGGTCCCTCTCCAGAGCCTCTATTGATGAAAACTCTTTTCTTGCTTCAAACAGGAGGTAGTTGAAGTGAAGGCAAATGGCAAGAGGCATTTCTCTGGGATTTCAGTTTTAAGAAGCTGCCAGCATCATGTAAAAATAAAAATAATTTTTTTTAGAATTAAACTAAGGGAAATAGTTGGTGAGAGCATTACAGAGTGTTACCTGAACCAGCTATCTAAAAGTGTATTTTTAATAACTTGGATGATGAGCTGGAGGGATTACTTATCAACCGGCAGCTAGTATAAAACTACAGTAAATGAGGCAGCAAATAATGTAGAAAGTAACAAAATCCAAAATGATCTTGATAAGTAAAAGAAGTAGACTGAAATGAAGAGTGTTTGTGGAATTATATCTGGTCACTCGATAAATGCAAGTCAAGAATGTGTTGTGGCTGCTAAAGAGGCAAGTGTAGTTTTTGGCTTCATCAATAGAATTATAGTTTCCAAATCAAGGAGAAAATACTAATTCCATTTGTTTCTATGTTGGTCAGTCCTCAAAGTATCCTAGCCAGTATTTTAAGAAAAAAGAAAGAAAAGGAAAGGAAAGGAAAGGAAAGAAAGGAAAAGAAAAAAGAGGATAAGTTAGAAGAGGATAAAAAGAGGGTAAGCTAGATTGTCCTAGTAGACAATCACTTAAATATGAGCCAGCAGTATGCTGCAGCTGCCAAAAAAGCCAACACAGTGCTAGGCTGCATAAACAGAAGAATAGAATCAAGATCATGTGAAGTATTAATACCACTTTACAATGCCTTGGTAAGGCCACACTTGGAATATTGCATCCAGTTTTGGTCACCACGATGTAAAAAAGATGCTGAGACTCTAGAAAGAGTACAGAGAAGAGCAACAAAGATGATTAGGGGACTGGAGGCTAAAGCATATAAGGAAAGGCTGCTGGAATTGGGTATGCCTAGTTTAATGAAGAGAAGGATGAGGGGGGACATGATAGCAGTGTTCCAATATCTCAGGGGCTGCCACAAAGAGGAGGGAGTCAAGCTATTCTCCAAAGCGCCTGAAGGCAGGACAAGAAGCAACGGATGGAAACTAATCAAAGAGAGAAGCAACCTAGAACTAAGGAGAAACTTCCTGACAGTTAGAACAATTAATTATTTGAACAACCTGCCTCCAGAAGCTGTGAATGCTTCAACACTGGAAGTTTTAAAGAAGACACTGGACAGCCATCTGTCTGAAATGGTATAGGGTTTCCTGCCTGAGCAGGGGGTTGGACTAGATGACCTCCAAGTTCCCTTCCAACATTGTTGTTGTTGTTGTTGTTGTTGTTATTATTATTATTATTATTATTATTATTATTATTATTATTATTATTATTATGGCAACAGGAATGAGGATTCTAGGATTCCCCTAGAATTTTAATATGGTACCCACTTAGACGTTGCTTAGAACTGGATTTCCTAATTTCTAAGTAGTTTGGCCTAGAAACCAAGAGACTGTGAGTTGTAGTCCTGCCTTAAGCATGAAAACCAGCTGGGTGACTTTGGGCCAATCACCTAGAGATGGTGAGTTCTAGTCCAACCTTGAGCATAAATGCCATTTGCGTGACTTTGAGCCATTCCCTCTCTCTCAGACCAACCCATTTCAGAAAGTTGTTGTGGGGAAAATAGGAAGAGGAAGGAGTATTAGGTATGTTTGCGACATTGAGTTACTTATAAAGTAATTAAGGCAGGATAGAAATCTAATCAATCAATCAATCAAATAAATAAATATAATGATTATAGTTGCCTGTCTTGCTTTAGAAAATAAGGTACTACTCTTGGAAGTGATTGGATTATATCAGCCCAGTATTCCATACATGTATGATTGGTTTCACTGTCAATCTACCTATTGAGGAACTTGAAACAGCAACGAATTACAAATGCATCCATTCATATTAGATATGAAGAAATAATCTGCTAAATCTCCCTTAATTGTTTCATGCTGATTGAATCCTGAGTATTAAGAATGTGGAAGGAAATATCCTTTTTCATATGTTCAGGACTAATCATGGGGGGAAGTGCGAGCCCTCCTGAAAGGAGACTGCAACTCATTTTTGTGGAATGTAATTATTGTTTTTCATTGATTCTCATCCCTGATTGTCCAGAATATCTAATCACACAGAGAACTGTAACCTCATTCAGTCAAATATGGTTACAATCTCCTTTCAGTTTCAATGTAAAAAGTTTTGGGAAAGAAGTGGGATGGACGATACACATCTACGTAACCCATCCACAACTGAACTATATAAAGGTCCGCAGAAGGGCTTTTTTGTATATTTTTTTTCTCTATGGGTTCTTTTGGCAGCTGCATTTAATGCACTTTGTAAAACAAATATCCTCAGCATAAGCCAGATTCCCTCTATCCTAATTATAACCAGTCTTTTAATATCTGAAGTGTTATTTTGAACAGGTTTCCTAAGATGTAGCTTCCATATTTTTGTGAAGCGAAAAAGTATTATTTAAAGTATTTTGTGTGAACTTAAGGGTCTTTGATCCAAGGCCTGGTGGTGGCCTGAATTGTGCTAATGCATTCTTTTCCTTTGAATACTGCAAACTTTATTAATACTTTGATTACCCTGTAATTTAGCAGATGCCGAGCCTGGCAGTTTAATATTTTTCTTTTTATTGCTCTTTCAAGGAAATGTGTGCATAGAAGGAAGGAAGAGAGAGTAATGAGAAGGGATTAAACCGCTTAGCATTTAAAATTCTATAGGAAGATTTGGGGAACAGAAAGGTCACCAGGGTATAGAGTTTATTACTGCTTTCAGTATCTCCAGGCATTTTTCATCAGGAAAACTCATTTTATGTTAACAATGTCTATTTGCATTACGAAACCGTGAAAATCATGGGCGTTACGCCTTAAAAGTATTGCACTTTCAAATATAATTTCCTGCTATAAAGAATTTTCAATTTTCAGGCTTCCTAAGTTCGACTTGGGAAAGTCCTGAGATAGTGGTAAGAAGCAGATGCTGGGCTATTTAATTGTGAAACCTGGTTTCTAGAAACACTATAGGGCAGGGGTGTCAAACTGCCGGCCCACCAGCCGGATGCGTCATGGTGAAACCGCGCCTACCCCATCGCTGGCAATGGCAAAAAAGTTGCGATACATCACGACACATCACGTGATGTTGCGAGTTTGACACCCCTGCTATAGGGGATCGTGGCCCTGAATCATATGTGTATTATTCTTATTATTGCCTGGTGGCTTGTAACAGAAAATGTAGTCACGATTGTTAATTTAAAAATGGAACAAAGAGATGAATTACTGCCATTTCTGATCTTAAGTGACCAGGACTTTAAGTGTTGAAAGTAATTATGACAGTGGTCCTCAGGACATTTTGTAGAAATAAAATGTTTAAGAACCAATAGGTTATTCAAAACATGAATACAAGAGGGAAAAAATCTGGATTTATTCCCTTCTGTGTTTCAGAAAGGCTCCTCAGAACCGTGGATCCTTGGGTCTCATGTGCTCATAGAATGGCCCAATGACATCAACTTCACCCTGCTCTGAAAAAAATCAAAATTTGGAAATATTGAATTGACCACTTTAGCATGTGCTGTGCAATGACTTGGACCCACAAATCTCAGTTTACTGAAGAAGGTTAGCCAAAGACCAAACATTGAATGAGTCAGAGGAATATTATGAGAGTAACAGAGAAATCTAGTGGAGGAGATCCAATGCACTCCAAGTAATGATTCTCCATGCTAACAGTTTCCAATGCTCTAGATGGTTCTGAATTCTTCATAAAGCAGATTTCATCTTTGGGGATTCATGCACCTCTTATTGCTTTAGGTGGCATCATCATGTGATTTAACCAAGAGGAAGCAGTTCAACTATTCCAGTGAACATTTCTAGATTATCTAGTAAAATTGACTTTTTCCAGAAAGTATTTTATAAGCAGTTGCCTATTTATTTACGTCAAGTTAGAAATGTTAAATCCAGAAAGAAAATCCAATTCAGACAAAGTACTGTGGTGGCTATAGACAGTAGAGTATAAACCATATGTAAGGTTCCTACCATATTGAGAATTATTCATGTACTATTTTTTTTTCTATTCCTTTTTCAATGTGCAGGAACACCAGCATACAAAGTTAATTAGATTTCCAATGTCTTGTGTTTGGGAAGGACTCGTGAAGGAGTTGATAATGTCTACTGAGATCTATAAAATAATTTTATGCTGATAAGTTATAAAGTGGCTATTATATATCTTCCCCCCTTTCTTTTTCTAAAGCTCAGCCAGTCAGATATCATCATGCTGGTGAATAAAGGAGAAGCATCTGGCATGTGTAACTCACGTTCAAGATAGTTTACTCAATGTATGACTGGTAGAAGATGGTAATTCATAGTTGTCTATGCAAGCTATGGATGAAAGACTAAGTTCCTTGAAGCAGTTGGGGGAATTTATAGTTTATAGAAGAAACAGAAAATCAAAATACCATTCTGTTTACATCCCCCAAATTGGAAGCAAGGAGGCTGTATTTTTGGCTCATGGGCCTCATTGTAGTTGTAGACGTGGGAAGGCAGATTTCACGTTTCTGAGTTCTTTTTTGTTCTCTTACTGGAATTCAGAGAACCATCAACCAAAACCTGGTGCAGAAGAGATGATGATACTATAAAAATGCATTCTTGTCATTGCCACTTGTAGTTATGAGATTCAGTGTATTGAAATACAAAAGCCAGATTCTGGGGGGAGGGGTTTATAAATTCTTGCATACCCCTTGGATGAGAAGGACTGGTTATACACACGAAGGACTATTTCAAAACTGTGCATGCACTGCCAAGACTCAAATATTGTCTTAAACACTGCTCTAGTGATGAACCGAGCCGCCTATGGCTTGATCAAAATCAGTTTACTGAACTGCAGGCTATAAACAACTGGATTAAAAGATTGTTGGCCCTTAAAAAGCAGCTTCTTAAATGCACGGCGGTTGTATTTAAATAAACCAAGACAACCTTCAGAATCTTAAAAAAGAAGAAGAATAAAGGTACAATCCCTGACAGATCTGTACAATCCCTGACTGATTCTGTCAGGAAAAAGGAACCTGCCTAATTCAGAACGTCCACAAAGGAGTGGACACCTTTTGTATTTTCTTATTAAAGTCATATTCCCTTGCAGGTAATCTCTTAAGGTTGGGCAGGAGCGAAGCAAAGAGGGGTGTTTCAAATACCCCCCTTTTCCTTTCTTTCTAATACCTGTTTTGTAACATGGTACTCCCTTTCTAATTTTCCTTTCCCGTTAACGTTCTATTATTCTCTTCTATCTTTTTGCAAATAGCAGATTACTAAGGAAGAGACAGGTTATACTTCTCATACAGCATACACTGTAGAAGGCTTTTGAAGTTATGCTGGAATTGTATGATTGGGGACCAAGGGGAGCAGTTTGTTCATGTCTTTAGTAAAGAAAGACTAGGAGAGAAGGAGAACCTGTTTCTGTGCCAGCATTGGGCACTCTGTCTGAAGTTCTGAAAGTCACTAGAGTTCAGAAACAATGGTTTACAGATCCCCTATTCATGACCAGCATAATACTCCTAATAATGGAAGACTGGTTCTGAATCTGAGATGAAATCATTTTGGAACCTCATTTAACTGTCTGTCTGTGAGGGACTAGATTGACGAAAGGTTATTTTGATGATTACATGGTAGCACATTCAGTGTAAAATTCTTAGCCATTTGTTGCGGAGGTTTCAGGAGAACACAGTGCCTTCATTCCAATGTTTTGGCATAGGCAGGAATTGTGCTTGTTTGTTATATTTTCCTTTTTCTCAAGGAGTTCTGGCTGATGGATCCTTCCCAAATTTTACTCTCAGTCATCTTGTGAGGCAGATTAGTCTAAGAGATAGTGACTGGCCCAAAGTTGTACATTAAATTTCATGGCTGAGTCAGAGCATTCCTTCTTCAGTGTTCTAACCATTATGCCACACAGTACAAGCTTCCAGTGGAGCAGTTGCTGGAGGGGAGTATAATGGCTACAGCAGATGAATGTCTGATGATTTAAGAGATGTCAGAGGCTGTAGTAAGGGATGGGAAGGTGGATATTTAAAAGCTCTAAGGTGGCTTGCTGCCCATATGACCCCCTGAGTGGACTGGGCTTAAATTTCTAAACTTGATAGAGAGGAACGCCTGGTATCTCCTGTAGGAGGTTGCAAAGAGTACAACGTGGGTTGCTGGGGCTGTGACACATGTTTGTAGAGAACTGAATGTAAACAGTGTCACTTCAAATTAAGTTGCATGCTTTCCATTCTTCTGACTCAAGCAACTCCAGCCTAGATCAAGCTTTCTGCAATCTGAGACTAGGAAATTTGGGCCAAGAGGAAAAAGCTTTCCAAACCATAAGCCGGCTTGAGTCCTTTGTGCTCTGGAAGAGCAGCCTTGCTTGATTAAGAAATTGTTGCATAACTTACAGCTAGGCTGTTTCCTTTTCTAGTTTTTCTCCTGCCTTTCCCTTCTAATTAGTCTAGGAAGTGTTTTCCAAAGAACCATCAGTGAAACAGGGTTATTGCCCAAATCAACGGGTTTCAGCCTCACATTTGCCGCATACAGAGACGGGAAAGCTCACTACCTGCCCGGTTTTCTCTCTCAATTTTTGAGCTAGAGAACTATTGTCCTTTGCCTGTTTTATTATATATTTTCCATAATAATACACTGATCAAAGTAACGTTTCACAGCCAGGAATGTACCCTCTTTGGTACTCTCAGAGCTTGTTTTTTTTTTCCTTGCAGACATTTCATTAACCAGCTGGGTAACATCATCAGAGCAATGCAATGAAGTGTAATGAAATGTCTGCAAGAAAAAAAAAAACAAGCTCAGAGAGTACCAAGGACCCTGAAGTTCAACCCTGAGCTGCAAATATTCTCTTCTATCCATTCAGCCAGGAATTCTGGAAAAGCGCCATGTTCTCAAGTCATTTAGCCAGTTCAGGAACTTAAGCTGAGTTACATTTTCCCCATCAGAGTAATTGCTTGCCCAACAAGCCAAGATGTATAAAACAATAAATCATAATTTCACATTGTACTTTGTGATTCCTCCCATCCCCTTGGGATGGGTTAGTACACTATGCTAAGCCAAAAACCAACCAACTGCAGAGTACCTTATTTTCTTTGTGACACCCAAGAGTACTGTAGTTTCTACCTCATATTGTAAATGGATAGTGGTAAAAAAACCCACATGGACTGAAATCAGACAGAATGATCAACTTGGAGACCTGAAATGATGAGCTTGGAGAGTTGATGTAGTGCTGTCATTTCAGCTGCTTTTCTTCCAGTGCATGCCCTTAATACATAGATGAGCCAATGTGGACTAGTGGCTTCTGAAGGTTCAGAATTTGGTTTGTGATGTTCTCCTGATCTCAGTGTTGAGCCATTGCAACTTGGCACACACACAGCCCTCTGCCATCCTATGAGAAGAAGATATATTCTGCCACCCACTGCTCTGCCAGGGCACCTAATAAAATTAAATATCAGTGGAGAGAGTAATGGAACAATGACATACTCTATCTTAACTATACATTATGGTCAAAGAAGGACTTTAAGAGAGTATCATTCTAAACTAAGACCAAGCCCATGTTTGCCACTATACATTATATAGAGCGACTGTTTATTACTATCACCTAAAGATAAAAAAGACTAAAAAGGACAATAAGAAAAGGGAATTCATACATTTGTATGCAGAGTTTTTCATTGGCCTGTGTAATACGCAACTACAAGAAACTAAGGCTACGAGCAAGTAGCTTTGCCTAAATGTCGGTTCATAGCACTGACAGGTTTTTAACTGGGCAAATCCTGACCTGCAGCTTGATTTTTTTTAGCCACTTTCATACATCAAGAAGACCATTATCTTACTTAGACTAGAGCTATAATTTTCAGAGAGGGAATGTGAGATTGGATTTGTTCATTATGCTTAGCCATAATATGATGCGTTTGAGTTTCCTTTTTAAACTGCTTTTTAAACTGAATTTCTGTTTTAGAGATCATGGATACATGGCTTAGCATTACATGTGATCTTAATAACTTTGGGCTTATTCAAGTAACCAAGGTTAGAACAAAATTTATCTTATGCATAAAAGTGAATGTAATCACGGCAAGAGATCCTGTATTTTTTAAAAAAACATATTTTTCCAAACAGTTGCTTTCTGATCGACTGCTTTCTGACTGAATCGGCTACAGCTCCTAGAAATCCTAGCCAACCCTTGACCACCCAGTATGCTGGCTGGGAATTTGGGGAGCTACTATGCAATTTATCTAGAGGGGTGATAAGGGAAAAAAAAATTCTATAATACTGTATTGAAATCCACTATTTCAGTCTTCCCCCCCTAAAATGCCCCAAAATACTTTTTTTTCCTACTGACTTGTGAACAGACTCCAAGTAAATGTAAAACACATTGCTTGAAGAAAGTAAACATGTGAACATAATACTTCAGATGTCTACAATTATACTTTGAAAAATCTGGGGGAAGAGGCTTAATACTGAGTCCTTAATACCATCAGTCTACTTAGCATGCTGAGTTAAACTATAACGTGTCCCACATCTCTCTAAAATAAAACCAAACAGGTCATATGATGGCAGGAATGGGTAAGTTGTAGCCCTTCAGATGTTGCTGAAGTACAGCTCTCAGTGGCTCCACCTGGCCTATTTTATGACGGTTGATGCTGTAATGCAGAGAGACATGATGCCTGGGTTAATACAGTGTATGAACTCTGATGTTCTTCTGAGGCAGCGGTAGGCAACCTTGGCTCTTTTATGACTCGTGAACTTCAACTCCCAGAATTCCTGAGCCAGCGTGGTTGGCTCAGGAATTCTGGGAGTTGAAGTCCACGAGTCATAAAAGAGCCAAGGTTGCCTACCCCTGAGGGAATGATATAGATAATGCTCCTTTAGTGAATGAGCCATTTAGTGACTGTTTACAGTTACAATGGTGATGAAATAGTAACTTTGTGACCAGTCCTCACATTTAAAACTAAACTGCCAGCCCGCGGGCTGGACGCATCACGACGAAACCGCGCCGCCCACCCCATTGCCGGCAATGGGGAAAAAGATCTGATATGTCTGTTCTTAGGTCTGTAAAGCAAAGGAAAGATGAAGTAAGATCATAAGCACAGTAACAATTTTATTTAGCAACTGCTTCACTTAACGATCAATTTACCAGTCACAATTGTGGATGATAAACAAGGACTGTGTATACTAGGGCAGTGTTCTTCTCATTATTATTTTTATTTATTAAAAATATAAGTTTTTTTCATGAAAAAAATGTTTTATTTCTGTAAGGACCATGCCGAGGCAGAATCTAGAGCCCATTTGGGCATCATATGTTAATATCTAGTGGTTTTAATACTGTTCATTATTCATATTTAATGTTCTACTGTTGAGACAGCTAGAAGTTCAATCCAAAGTATGGAATATCATTTTAGATATCTTGATCTCAGACAGAAAAGCTCATTGTCCAAGGCTTTTATTAGGGAACCTAATTGAGAAGATTTGAGAAATGTGCCTTTCAATTTCATTTCAGATTCTCCCACCAGCAAAAGACATATTGAGGTTTTGTGGACCTCTCCCAGTCCACAATATCTGCAGGTACTTTTTTGTTTTGAAAAATGTACAAGCAATTATATGATACAACTTGCACAACTCTCTCCTTATTACTCTTTCCTCTCTGCTCTGGCCCAATAGTACTAAATTAAATAACTCTAAAAGCAAAATGGATTCTCTCTGTGTGTGTTTATGTGTGTGTGTGTGTGTTTGTGTGTGTATGTGTGTGTGGTGGGGAACACTCTTTGCTCCATTTTCTTGATTTCAGCTGCTTCTCCTGGTCCCAGTCAGTTTAATGGAGTGCTGAGATTGATTTGACAGGATAGCAAGTGACTTCCATTGTATTCCATTTTGGACACTAATGGAAACTTTTAAAAAGAACATCTTCTAAAATGACAAGATGCTAACAGAAATGTAGCTTTGCGTTGCACTGCTGGCTCTCAAGGGCTCATGTGGTATTATTACCGTTAAGCCCCCATTACATAATAAACTTCTGTCCTTTCACATACTAAGAAGGGGAAAATATTTTAAAACCTTTTCAAAATTGCACTGGGTATGAGATGGAGGGGGAAATAAAACACATTTGCTTCCTCTGGCCCTTGTATTAGGCCTACTTAAAATGGTATGGGCAGTTATTCTTTTTAGGCCATGCTCCACGCCTGGCCTCTCGGTGACCTTTGAGGGAGCCCTCTTCCAAAACATGGGCTGGATTGGGGCCAAATACAATTTCTTTTCATTCAAATTTAAATTCAGTTCAATCAATTACATGCAGAACGCCTTCTGTTTAATAATTTCGTGCTAGATTAAAATGTTACACTTTGCTGGGAGCTTTTAATAGGACTTGCGGCCTTTCCTGATGTTCTGTGAGGTTTCCCTCTACAGAAAAACACATCTGGCTGTTGCACCTTAGATATTTTTGCTTCTAGATCACATTTGGTCAAGGGCCATATTCCCTCAGGGTAGTTTCTAGACCAGGGGTAGGAAACCTTGGCTCTTTTATGACTCGTGGACTTCAACTCCCAGAATTCCTGAGCCAGCACAGCTGGCTCAGGAATTCTGGGAGTTGAAGTCCACGAGTCATAAAAGAGCCAAGGTTGCCAGCCCCTGTTCTAGACCATCCTGGATGAGAATGAAACAAAAGGTGAATGAAGGCAGAATCAAGAATAGGCAGAGACACCTATTATCCTTCCCCCCCCCTCCATTTTCCACTTTTTCTTCCAACCAGCAGGTTGCCAAGGAGGGACGGCAGTCCTAATACATCTGGAAGGCTTCAAATAAGGAAAAGCTGCCTTGGGGCCTGACAGCACACCTCTGTTTACACACTGATTGGCATTGCCAGATCCTAATACCAGGCATTACAGCAGAATCTGTACATTACATGAAGGATCTGATGCTTTGTGACAGCTGTCAGATTTTCAGCAAATGTCAGTCTCAGAATGGCATCATTGGTGGACCTTGCTTGCTTTTGTTGCCAGATGAAATATATACAGTGTTCTGAAGGCAACTGATGACTGTTAACATGACTTCTGTTGTTACTATTGATTGGGTCATATACAGAATCTGTATTTTCTCTACACAGGATGCTTAGTTTCATAGACTTTGCAGCGTGTGACTTTATAGTTACTTCAAAAAGCAGATCGCTACACTTAGCATTTTGCAGATGAGGTGTTAGAACTTGAATGTTGGTCTTCCAGGGCCCAGCCTTGTTCTTTATCTGGTAGCTATGAAATGCCCATCTTTAATGTAATATAATATAATATAATCTTTAATCTCTGGCAGTGTGATAAGGTAAGAGGCAAATTTTATAATTCCTCTCTCCGCTCTTCATCTTCTCCAACTTTCTACCTTAAAATGCAGCCTGTTTGTTTTGGGAGGTTTTTTTTCCTTCTTTTTCATTTGTCCTTTTGCATTTCTTGGAAGCAACATGCCATTCCCTTTTGTCTGCACACCCTGTCCTCAGTTCCATCAGAATATCTTGGTTTTATGAAAGCCTAGGATCTTTTTTTCCCTCTTTACATTTATCAAAGCAATATTATTTCAAGAAAGGACTGCAGCCACTATTCCATTATAAAGAGTGACATGAAGCTTGCATCTCCCTGGAATTCACCAGCAGCACAAAATTTAAGTGATTTACCTCTGAGGTCTTCGGGTATCTCCTTTCTTAATGACACCTCCCTCCCCCCATTTCTTCTTCAAGCAAAGAATAGGAGCACTCTGGTGGTTTCTAAATTGTGAGAGTGTGGGGAGAGGTGAGACAGGAAAGCCGGGGTCAAGGAGCTGAAGCTGTAGCTCTCTAGTAGACTTGTGCATAAAGCAATTACAGTGGCGGCTGCTCATCACCCAGGCTTATTGGGTCCAATCAAGCATTCATAGGCCAATAGGATCAGGATGGAACCATTTATAGGCTTCAAATTGGTGGTTCCAAGCTGTTGGACAGGAAAATACCTGAACTGCTGCTCACTGCCTATTAAATGGTGCAGAATTATTGAGAAATTATTGCCTGGCAGGAAGAAAAAGTCTTGAAATATTTATTTTGGAACGTGGTTAAAAAGCAACAGAGAGAGAAGCTGGGAAGGGTAAGTGGAGAAGGTTCCAATTTTTGAGGTGGTGGGAGGAAAAAAAGGAATACAATGTTTTCCTCTTTCTGAAACATAGTAAGTTAAGGAGGCAGCTGGGGCTCCTTTGGTCCATGCCTTCCCCCCCTTTTTTTCCAGGGCTTCACCTCTTCCAGCCAGCACCTCTGGGTGTTGAAAGGAGACCTTGGTTTTGATTAGGATAAAATAAAAGAGGGAGCAGTCTTTCCCTGTCTCCAGCAAGAGCCTCTTGGCTCCTGGAGGAGGGGGGGAGGATTTGGCAGACCCTCCTCCTCCACCTCCTTTGCCATTTAGGTTGCTGCGGTTAGGGGGGGGAGGAGGGAGCAGTTTGGGGAGGCACATCGAGGGAGGGGAGCTCAGAGTTGGCTTTGCTTCCCAAGGCTAGAACAGGGAAAAAGGGAGAAACCGCAATGACATTTAAGCATTGCACAATTTGGTATAGCCGGCAGTGGCTTGGAATTTGTGTCTCAGATTGTTCAATCATAGCCGTATTAGAACAGAACAGTGGTGAGTGAGATTGAGGGAAGCACAGGAGAAAGAATTTGGGGACACGGAGGAGGCTGAAAAAGCCATGCCATTGGCCTTTGGGGACCCAGATGTGTCATCTCAGAATATAAGCCACCAGGAAAGTCAATGTCATGACACATCATCCATTCAGTGAAAGAGCCCTAAACACTTTCTTTACACCTGTCCAGTGAGATAGGTTGGGTAAGGACTACTGAAGGGTTCAAGACTGAGTAAGGATGACTCCAACTCCAGGTTTTCCCACTCCCTCATGGTTTTATCTGTTTCACTGAAGTAACATAGAATAACAGAGGTGGAAGGGACCTTGGAAGTCATCTAGTCCAACTCCCTGCACAAACAGAAGAGTCTATACCAGTGTTTCTCAACCTTGACAATTTTAAGGCATGTGGACTTCAACTCCCAGAATTCCACAGCCAGCATTGCTGGCTGTGGAATTCTGGGAGTTGAAGTCCACATGTCTTAAAATTGTCAAGGTTGAGAAACACTGGTCTATACCATTCCAGACAAGTGGCTGTCTAATCTCTTCTTGAAAACCTCCAGTGATGAAGCACCCACAACTTCTGAAGTCAAGGCATTCCACTGGTTGATTGTTCTCACTGATAGGAAATGTTTCCTTAATGCCAGGTTGCTTCTCTCCTTGATTAGTTTTCAACCATTGGTTCTTGTCCTGCCTTCTGGTGCTTTGGTAAATAGTTTGCCCCCTTCATCTTTTTGGCAGCCCCTCAAATACTGGAACACTGCTATCATGTCACCCCTAGTCCTTCTTTTCACTAGACTAGCTATACCCAATTCCTGTTTTTGAGAGTTTTAAATATACAAATGTCTCCCTGCATGTGCATGCATAATGCGCTTGGCCCAGGAGAAGATGGTGATCATTATAGGGAAAATAATTTTTGGTCCAATTTGTGGGTTAAGGGATGGCTGAATTAGCTGACAGACTACAAAGGCGTAACTTTAGGAGTTATAAAGGGTTCTAGAAGGCAATGCAGAAATATAAGAAACATGAAAATTAGCATCAAAACAAAAGCTTTAGAGAATTCATACAGGAAAACCTAGTGTTATTCAAGGGACTGGTTGAACATTAAATACTATACAGTAGGAGTACTTTAGCAAAGATGCCCATGTGCAATTTGGAGGAGCAGTGTTATATTCCTGGCTAGGTGAACAGAAGAGAACCATGATGTAATGGAGCCTGTGACATGCTAAAATTCTTCAGTATTTTCTTAATTTAATATGTTAGAAAGGCCCTTGGTTGAGGGAAGCAAGCCTCATTGGGGAGATCTCCAAGCTAGTTGGAAAGGTGTCCAATAACTTTCCAGAGACATGATGATAGGTAAGAAACATGGCTTCTTTATTGCCATTATCTTCACAGAACAGGCTTACGTGTACTCTCTGCTTCTTCTGCTACTTGGGTTCTAGCTGCCTCCTACATGCTTCATTGTTATAATTTGCTGATAAGCTACACTTATCTGCAAAGCAGAATTGGTAGCTTAGAGGTGGCTGTTGTCAAGTAGATTTTAGCTTATGTGATCCATTTCAGTTTCCTCAGTATGGGCTTTCTTTCAAATGATGTCTTCAGAACTCTGAAAGATTTATTCAGCCATCTGGGAGCTATTATACCCTAAGGGTATTGAATCTACAGGATGACAAGTCCCCTGAGGTTTTCAGGAGACGTTGGAGAAGTAGCTTCCCAATGATTCCTCAGAGGCCAAAAGACACATTCTAGTTTTGAACAAATTGTGCAGTTGAGTTGAAGACACCTGGCTGGCCCATATTCTCCCTTCTTGAGTCTTAGCAAGTCAGAAATTTGCAGTGTCTTTCAGCTCTCGGAAACTGGAATAATAGAACAACTGTTCAGGACAAGCAAGACAATAAGTAGCACATATAAAAGAGACATTCAGCTCCTTCTCTAATAGGTGTTGTAGGCCAGAAAGAATAGATGAATAGAAGCAATGGAGAATACTTAAGACGTAGAGAGGAGCTACTAACCAAATGTGGATAAGCGATTTTTGTCCAAAAAGCAACACACTTAATGACTTTCTTAACTTCCTAGATCCTTCCTTACCTTGACCAGGACTGTGCAACTTGGTAACTTCCAGGTGTTTTAGATAACAAATCACATAATTTGATCATTGGCTATGTTGCTTGCAGTTAAGGTTTCTTACATTTGGTAGGATACAGGTTACATACCCACACAAGGGAATATTCTGCTAGGTAAGATGACAAGAAGTAAGGGCCTTTTTTCTGTTTTAGCAGAGTCCTAATTATGCCCCCTGGGAATTTGATTTTTAAGAAAACATTGCATTTTCAATACAAAAGAAATTACCAAATTGCCAACATGAAATGGCCATTATTCTTAATCTTGGCTAATGGTTACCATAAAATTCAGCTGACTCATTGAGTTTAATAAGGTTAGGAGGTTGTGGTGGCTTTTTTGATTAGTAATTTTCATCGGTAGCCTACACAGTCTTAAGGAAGGCAGAGAGTTGCTCTACCTTATGAATCAGCCAACAGAAATAGTAGTACATTGTAGCTAAAGCAGTGCTCATAATTCAGAAAGGAAAATAGTAGTTTTGGATTGTCGCCTTGAGGTTGACTGATGTTCGCTGCCAATGGAGGCTCAAAAGAGCCTTTTGTCACATTGTTATGGTACAATTCATCCATATAACCAATCCTGAGAGAGATTCCTTCACTATCACTTTCACAGCACTATCTACATCTTGATAGGATTTAATCTAGGCTTGTTTTGCCTCATTTAGCTCCTTAGAGCCTCTAGGACCCTAAATACCAGAGCCTTAATTTGGGAAAATCAGTTTTTGGAATTCTGTGCCTTAATCATTGTAGTTCCTTAAGGCAGATGTTTTCACTTTTTTTTTCAGGCTGCAAAACCTGTTAGTTAAAAAAATTCCCAGAATGTATGATCAAGAGTCAATGTTCTAATGATAGAAGAAGGCTACATTTAAATCAGTGGTTCTCAACCTTTTTAATGCCGCAACCCCAACCGGTCGTAAGTCGAGGACTAAACCGGTCGTAGGTCGAGGACTAAACCGGTCGTAAGTCGAGGACTAAACCGGTCGTAAGTCGAGGACTACCCAACCGGTCGTAAGTCGAGGACTTTCCCTGCCCGGGAGCGCCGTGCATGTGTGGTTCCGCTCCCTGCGCCAGTCGAGGCGTAGCTGGCAAGCGGCAGAGATGGAGCAGGCTGACCACCAGCTGGCCCAGCCCAAGGGAGGTAAGGCACCCGCCAGAAAAGGGAAAAAAATGGCGGACAAAAAAAATGGCGGACAAAAAAATGGCGGACAGCCTTGCTTGGCGACCCCCGTGAAATGGTCGATCGACCCCAAATGGGGTCCCGACCCACAGGTTGAGAACCACTGATTTAAATGAATTCCTTCTCTTTGTCTCTAATGGAATCCATCATGGCATCCGTGGTGGCGCAGTGGTTAGAATGCAGTATTGCAGGCTAACTCCCTGCTCACAGCCAGGAGTTCAATCCTGACAGTCTCAAGATTGACTCAGCCTTCCATCCTTCCGAAGTCAGTAAAATGAGGAGCCAGATTGTTGAGGGCAATAGGCTGACTCTGTAAAATGCTTAGAGAGGGCTGTAAAGCATTGTGAAGTGGTATATAAATTTAAGTGCTAAGTGCTGTTGCTATCATGTTCTTGTAGAATGCAAGGCTTCTCTGGAACACAGGTAAGGCACCCTTTTTACCCTTTAAAACTTTGCTCTCAAAAAAAGGATCTAAACCCTTTCATTTCTGTGCAACCATAGATGAGAGCGTTTGGGATTTTACACGAGAGCCAACTCTTCAGCTCTAATGCGAATCTGTCTTGGGCTTTTGTTCTTTGAGTCACAATGGCCAGAGTGATTTACTGGACTATTCTAATGGGATTCCCTCTTCCTTATGAAATTCCTGCAAATTAGACTGTTTCTCAGAGAAAGTAACAGGCTGAGAGCAAGAGACGGCACTTTGTTTACAGAGACCTTAGTAAATTAGTTGCTCTTCCTTTCTACGTTTCTTGCACCTCTGATTTCCTCTCTCGGTGCAACTATCCAGGGAGTTCTCCTTTCCTATTTGGGACCATATAGTTGTGTTACAGTTCAGGCAAGCTTTGGGAGGAGTGGAGCAGCAGGGGTGCCTCCTGGGACTCATTATCTCTCTACAGGAGAGATGTACACTCACTGCTGTATATCTAAGTTAGCTGCAAACAAGTGTGACATAGGCTTACCCAGTCTGCGGTGGCAAATCTTGGCGTTGGCAAAAGCTGCATTCCCCCTTCCAACAACTGGAGGAAAAAGGCCAAACCTCATTCTGCAGTTTTCTTAGTCAATTCTTGGTCACCCTGTCTGGCTGTCTGGCTGTCCTGCTGTAGGTACACCTCTTATTGAGTATGGAAGGGGGTTGGGACTAGTGCCAGACGCTGAGAGCCACTGAGATGCAGTCAGCCCAGAGATCAGGTATGTAGCAAGGCTCAGAGCGAGAGGCAGGCCCCTTTATTGTCTCATTTGCCCCAGTTAGACTGTGGGAAAGCCGGTGTAAATGTTTTCATTTAAGGAGGAAGTGACTGCAAAAAATATTTGGTTTCATGCCCCTCTCCTTCCCCTCCATTGCAGGAAAGTATTGTCGATCTGCAAGAGAAAGATGTCATTTATTCCATCAGGTGTAAACAGAGCCCAGCAGAGGTTGGAGCATTTTCTCAACTTAACAATAGCTGTAGTAAGCCCAGTTGGATTATGACACTAAAGGATGCTTCTCCTTTTGGGAAACACTTCTAATATTTGAGGGATGACAGAAAACACTGCTGCACCTATGTTAAGGAAACCAGAATAATGTGAGCTTCCCATAGATAGAAACCTCTCTTCCTCCTGCTTCTCCTGTTCCTGCTCCTCCTCTGACATAACTGTAAATAAAACTGGTACACGTGCAGATTGGAAGGCATTTGAGCGGGTAAATGCAGGTAGAACTGTTTGAAATAGAGGAAATGCCATCTTAAGGAGAGAGAGAAGAAGAAACATGTGGCTGTAACCCATTTTGGAAAACACTGTCATGTGAAATTGAAGAATCCTAATAGTCTGTAGGATTAATTTAACTGCTTTTTGGCAGCCAAGCAACAGGATTTCTGGCAGGCATTGTTCTTCTATGTTTCTGCTTGAGTTGCCATTATTTCCTATAATGGAAACATGACTGAAGATTTTGCAGATGACATGGCCTTGTTGGTATAGGAATCAAGCCTCAGGTACTTCAGAACTGTGTTGCTACTACTCAAGTGGCACAATTGTGGTAGGACTCTTGTAGTTCACATCATATAGCTATCTTTAAAGATCCAGAATTCAGTTCTTGCCTCTTGATGGGCCAAGTATTTGAACAATCCTTGGCTTTCCACACCACATGGGATTCTGTAAAAAGTGTGCTTATCTTGTGGTCAGGGGTACCTTCATCACACTGAAGGTAGAGAAATGGTGACTGGGGTAGAATACAATCTTCTGTTTTGTGTCCCATGTTGTATGTCAAATGCCCATCCCACGGGAGACTTGCCTGAGGCCACATTCAATCCCTTTCTAGTATGAGTTTGATCCTTCTCCTAATGGCAACAGTTGCATTCTGCTGACCTGGGCCTTATTTCCCCACTCCTCTCCTATTTAATTTCCTCCAAACCATGTCCTGTGAGTGGCTATAGGTGCAGTTCAGTATCATCCCCAAAGCTGAAATTTAATAAGACGTTTTAAATGAATGGGTAGGTTCTCAGTGTTTATATCTCTGAAATGCTCTAATTAGAACAATTTGCATCATTTGAGAAGCTCAGTGAGTTACAGACAAATTTTAGATAACTGAATTAAAATGAAGATATTCTTTTGAATTGCTCATGTCATTCAATTTGTTCACCTGAGAGAGAGAGAGAGAGAGAGAGAGACAGAGACAGAGACAGAGACAGACAGACAGACAGACAGAGAGACACAGAGAGAGAGAAAACAGAGAGAGAGAGAGAGAGAGAGAGAAGGAGAGAGCAAGCAAGAGAGAGATGTAAACTAATTATATGTCTGAGAATCTACAAAGCAAGCTGGAGAGTTGAATGGATAGATTAATCCAGTGATGGCGAACCTTTTAGAGACCGTGCCCAAACTACAACCCAAAACCCACTTATGCATCGTCGGGTGCCGGGTGGGTGTGGCCCATTGGCTGGGTGTGGCCCATTGGCTGGGTGTGGCCAATTGGGTGGGCGTGGCTGCAGTGGTAACGGCAGACTGGGTGGGACTAAAAAGTTCAATCAATCAATTCCAACTTTGCAAGATCTTTTTTTTCCCCGCAAGAAGTTGAAATTGACTGATTGATTGAACTTTTTTTTTTGCACATGGCGGCGGAGATCTAAAGCGAAAAGGTTTTATAAAACCCAGCTGAAGGCCTAGGACTGGAGCAACGGTGCGCATGCCCACAGAGAGGGCTCTGTGTGCCGCCTCTGGCACCTGTGCCATAGGTTCGCCACCACTGGATTAATCATTCTGAAAGCAAGGCCGCTGTTCTTTAGTCTGACACAATTGTTACAGTTACCTATGTGAAGTGGATGGGGAAATGGAACTTCTAAAAGAAGTTGCAGTAGGATGGCAATCTTTAGAGTTGCAGCCAAAAAGTTTTCCCCAAACTTCTCCTATTGTTTTAGTCTTTTTTCACTTATTAACCATTTTAAAAGAAAAACAAGGAAACAAGCCAAAATAAATAATAATAATAATAACAATTGGAAATATAATATCTGTAAGTGGACAAAGGAATTATCAAGATTGTATAGTTAGTGCTCGGTGCATCTTTGATTAGAAATTAACAGTGGGAAATACTAAGTTGCAATTCTCTTTCCACTTATCCAGCCACTTTTTTGCTGTGTATGAGCATGTTCAGATTTCTGCTAGCTGTTTTGGAATTCATGTTAAAGGATTTATCCTTTCATAAATTATTTCTGTTTCAGCAAAGTTTGGAGTAGTGTTATTACCATCTTGTCTCCTGATAGCCCTGTGTTGACTGTAGAGGTGTCATAATTCAGCAAAGTCATAGCTCATCACTTACATTTTCTATCAGGTAATGATGGGTATAAAATGCACTCTGAAACACATCTAAGTCTCCCATCTAAATCTTTGCGGTTCAGTGAGATGTTCATTCGGGTGAGAAAGCCAGACAGTGTGAGCAAAGCCATTTTGATGACAACCGTTGCTTGCTTATGTCTTGGTTCATGCTTCCACTACTGATTCTAGTTCCTGAGGTGAAGAATCCACAGTTCTTTAGGGCAGGAGTCCTCAACCTTGGCAACTTTAAGACTTGTGGACTTAAAGTTGGCTGAGGAATTCTGGGAGTTGAAGTCCACAAGTCTTATAGTTGCCAAGGCTGAGGACCCCTGCTTTAGGGTAAAGCTTCAGATGATCACCCGTCTGCCACTGACTCTTTTCTGCCCTCTCCAACCTATTCTACAGATGTGCTTTAGCAAATAAGCAGGGCTTATATGCTTCCTTGGCAGAAAGGTCTGTTCTTTGAGTGACTGTGGCGAACTGGTTGCAGCTAGTATTGTGTGGGTGTTTTTGTTCTTTTTTTTTTTAATAAAACAGATTTCACGTTTATAATGTCAGTTTTTAAAACTTGAACTCCTACACCACAGACCCTTTTGATTTTCTTAAGTTGTGAATCTCAGGAGTACTCGGTCACTAATGGCTAGGAAAAAATAATGTTGTAAGCTGCTCTGAGCTCACAGAGCAGAGCAAGGCAGAAATTAAATAAGTAGATTGTGCAACTAATTTTTACGGAGTGGAGGGCTACAGTTCAGAATAGTAGTTTCTCCCCGATCATCATTTCTGGGTTTTTATTTTCAGGTTTGCTTATTCCTTCCCCTATTGTAAGTCCCCATCCTTTTGCAACAAAGCATATTCGGTACGTACAGGTAGTCCTTGACTAACAATAGTTTGTTTAGTGACTATTTAAATTACAACAGCACTGTAAAAAATGACTTATGGCCGTTTTTCAGACTTACAACTATTGCAGCATCCCCAGGGTCACATGATCAAAATTCAGATGCTTGGCAACTGGTTCATATTTATGACGGTCACAGTGTCCCCGGGGTAACAGGATTCCCTTTTGCGACCTTCTGACAAGCAAAGTCCATGGGGAAGCTAGATTCAACTTAACGGCCATGTTACTAATTTAACAACTGCAGCGTTTCACTTAACAACTATGGTGAGAAAAAGACATAAAATGGGGCATTCACTTAACAAATGTCTTGCTTAGCAACTGAAATTTTGGGCTCAATTGTGGTCATAACTCGAGGACCACCTATATCATATTCATTCTGGGGAAGGGTAGGAGGGTTGTTTCAATCATTTTGCAAATTTTGGAGTGCTAATATCTGTGCTTAGTGTGGCTTAAGTCTTGATTATATAATATTATTTAGTTTGGCAACATCAGAAAGTAGACTCAAAAATGGCACGCAGATTGGTTTACCCTGAACAGCTAAAGTCTGTGCCGAGTTTTCACAGTTATGCAGATTTCTAGACTCATCACTTGTTCTGGTAACAAAAAGCTCAGAAGTCTTTCCTTTGTCAACCAGGAAACTAACTTCTCTAAGAAAAGCACTATGTGTGGAATTATGTGACGTCTTTCTGTGTCAACTGTTTTTTTTTTCTGAATGCCATGGATTTCAGGAGTATTTTATATGCAAAGGATCTAACATTGCTGAAAAGTTTTGCTATTGCTGTAATGTAAAGTTCAAATACTGCCCTCATTCCTGCTAAGCAGGGATACCCAACTTCCCGGCCGCAGGCCACGGCCCATTCGGAACCAGGCTGCACAAACAACGGGTGAGGGTGCAAGTGTGTGCAGCTCCACTTGTGCAAGTTGCGGGCACTCGTGGTGCACACAAAGCGTTATTTATGCAAGCAGTGGGTGCTCACATGCACCGCTTGCTCAAAGGGAGCTGCACACGCAAGTGTACTCGCCCACTGCTTGCTCAAAACCACCCCCTTCCCCCCCCCTTGCCGCCACCACTGCCACCGGTCTGCAAAGCCAAAAAGATTAGGGAACGCTATTGCAAAACCCTGAAATTTTTTAACAAAGAATCTTATGTTAAAACTTGTGGTGTTCCATTTAGAACCAATTTAATGTCCTAATGCAGGTGTTTATCAAACAAACTAGAAAAACACACTGTTGTTTAAAGTGTAGATAATCCTTACATAATGTGGATGCTATAGTTTTGAAAATTTAAAGTCTGTGTGTGAGAGAGAGGGGGGGAGGGAGGGAGGGAGGCTCAGCCATACATTGTAGAATGTTTGAAGCACAAATAGATGGAAGGAAAATCAAATTCTGCTCATATTACCTGAGGTGGCAACTGTATCCTTACTTTAAGCCAGGAGCTGTTACATATTAAGAGAATGGTTCTAAGCCTGCTGGATTCAGCAATGAATGCAGATTAAGAGGAGACCCATGGAAAGAGATCTCTTCATAGTAGAGAGGACATGCATTTAGGGATTGGTCTGTAGTTGCAAGGGCCCAGAAAACGGAACGTCAAAGAAGACTTCTGAAACCATGATCCCTTGGGTCTCAGCAGATGGGCACCTTGTCTTAGAAGTTAGATACGGTTGGGCCTGATTACTACTTGGATGGGAGACCATTTAGGAAATGGTGTAGGCTTGACTGGGGAAAAAAACCCAGGCAATGACAACCCCTTCTGGATGGATATATCCATTTAGTTACTAGGAATTACTAGGACACCTTTATTTGTTTTCCATGGACTCTTCAAGCCCTTGACCCTTACTAGATAATTCTCTTTCATAGCTGACAAGGAAAGAAACAAAAGAGAAATAAGTGTTTGGGGAGGTGAGATAAACATAGCCACCTACTTTTCTCCCTGACTGCAGGGAGACAATAGGGCTCTGAATTTGACTGAAGACAGGACATGGGATTTCCCCTTTTAGACTGCACTGTTGAGAATTAGTTCCTGAGAACAGTCATCAATTGGCTTAGGAAAAAAAAGTCTTCAACAGTCAGCACACTGTATTGTAAAAGAAAATGACTTTTTTGTCTTATTGCCAAGGAGAGTGGCTCCTTTGTCTCTTTACCAAGGTCACCTACCAGTTTCGCCCCGAAGGAAAAAAACCTTCTGTACCCAAGAAATGATAGCAATAGAACTTAGACTTTTATACCGCTTCATAGAGCTTCACAGCCCTCTCTAAGCGGTTTACAGAGTCAGCATATTGCCCAAACAATCGGGTCCTCATTTTACCCACCTCAGCAGGATGGAAGGCTTAGTCAACATTGAGCCGGTGAGAATCAAACTGCTGGCAGTCGACAGAATTAGCCTGCAATACCGCATTCTAACCACTGCACCACCACGGCTCATGATCCTTAGTCTTTACTTCCATTCTCTGGATATAGTCCATTTATTAGACTATAGGAAGGAGAATATGATCCATTTTTAGAATCAGGACCTTTGGGATCATCAAACCAAGCTGCTTTGTCATCAAGGAAGGGTGGCAAATTCAAGCATATTATTTTCTTCTTAATGTTGAAACATATTTGGGTCACTCCATGGTTTTTAAAGGACCATTTAGTTGTGTGGCTATGATAGGGAAACTTTTCAACTTGCTGCCTTCTATTTTGCTTACTGCCCCCAATAGCTAGCTAGTGCTCATGTGATGGAGCTTGGTTTGGAACTGCAGCCCTTTGCAGGGAAGACAGGATTTTTGAGAGGACTGTAATTCAGGAGAGAGGTAAGTCGGAGTGCAAGCTTCACTCTGCAGAAGAGCCTATGTGCTGCTATTTGGCACTGCCTGGCCTTTGGATGCAGTTTCAACCATGTGGTACGATGAGTATATTATTACATAGTAAGAAGGCTCAGATTAAAACAACAGGGAAAAGAATTATTGGACTTGCATTGCTTTTGCATAGCCAGCATGTCTGTAGCTTCAAGTTATCTTATCCTTCCCCACTGTGTTAATGTGGGAAAATGAGGTCTCTCTACTCCTAATTATCCTCTGCCCTCTGCCCATCATTAGTTGTCAGTATTTGCTTTGCTGACTTTTCCCTTTAGGAGGAAAGTGCTTGTTTATAATAGGCTGCTGTTTTTTCTAACCATGAGAGTGGATCTCTGAGACATCCACATGTCTCCAGAGACTCAGAGGTCATATCAGTGCAAAGGAAATCTCTGACAAGGAGCAGGTTCTATTGAAAATAAATGTTATGGACAGCAATCTGAAGTCCCATGAGAAAGAAGGGGTGCTTTTTGTGTTCACATACTGGGTTCACCCTGGACCTTCTTCAAAATAATCCGCTCTTTTATGAGAGAGCATGAAAGCAATCCCAATCTGCAACTCTTCAGATGTGTTGGACTTCACTTGCTATTGCTTCACTTACAATGCCGGCTGGCGACCCCCAGGGGGAGAGCCTTCTCTGTGGCAGCTCCTGCCCTATGGAATGACCTACCCCCCAACCTACGTACAGTTGCGGACCTGCGCCTTTTTCACCGAGCCCTGAAGGCCCATCTATTCCGTGCGGCCGGCCTGGCGTAGTTTGATTATGTTTTAGTGGGGGTTTTGCATGGGGTATTTTTAGAGCAGGCCTGTTATTTAATTTGATTTTAGAACAGAAATTTGTGTATATTTATCATGGTTTTTATTATCGCCTGTTCACCGCCCTGAGTCCCGTAAGGGAGATAGGGCGATATATAAATTCAATAAATAATAATAATAATAATAATAATAATAATAATAATAATAATAATAATAATAATAATAATAATAATAATAATAATAATAGTTCCAGCCAGCTGCCAAAACAGTCACTGTAGATAGGAAGTCTCAACTTAGAATGGCAACTGAGACCAGAATTTCTGTCTCTAAGTGAAGCGGTTGTAAAGCATGGGTATGCAACAGGTTGAGGAAAGTTGGGCTAGGAATTATTCAGCCATCTTGTATGGAAATAACATGGTTTTGTATGTAGAGAATTCATACTGTATTGCTTCCAAGCTTCTCAATTTTTACTCTATTTGCTTCCTTCTTTGTCAACCATTTTTCTTTTTCTTAAAAGGCAATTTAGCACCAGCATGTCCATTGTGGACAGGCAGCGCATACTGAGGTAGTTTAAAATTCTCATGCCTTTAACTGGAAATTTTCTTCTAGTCTGTGTTTCATAATGTGGTTCTTTCTAGATGTTCAGGGACTAAGCTTCTGATGCCAGGCCAACCGGGAATTCTGGTATGTGTCAAAATCTATCTGAAGGACACCAGAGTTAGATTATTTGGAGTTGTAAGGAATATTTTCTTGCATAGAAGAAAAATGGAATGTATGTATGTATGTATGTATGTATGTAGGTAGGTATGTATGTGTGTATATAATCATGAGAGTGGATCACCGAGCCTCATATGTGTGTGTGTGTATATAAATTTATTATCTTATTTTAGTGCTTGGCTGCTTCCTTTCCTGACACAACATCTAGAGCAAGGGTGTCAAACTCGTAATGTGTCACGATGTATCGTGACTTTTTTTCCATTGCCAGCAATGGGGTGGGCGCGATTTTGCCATGACGCATCCGGCCCGCGGGTCAGCAGTTTGACACCCCTGATCTAGAGCTTTATATGTAGGCCCCATTGCTTTAGGAATTGTAAAATCAGATGGCTGACTTGACCAGATGTGTTTATCTTGATCACATGCACATGGAACTTTCTTATGAAATGTAGATTCACTCAGGAGGGGAGAATTATATGGGAATGAAGGAGAATTTTGCCTAGAAAAAGATGGGAAGCACAAAACAGACAGGAAAGATGGAGGGTCATGGTATCTTGAGAAGACCCTCTATCTTTATGTCTCTTTAGAAGATACCATGACTTGAGAAGATACCATGAGTTAAATGCTGCCTGCTCCTGGAGTACAAAAAAGAACTGTGCTTTGTGCTCACTGTTCACAGTTATATCCCTTCAGCCGAGCTCCAGAGAACTCTTTCTGTCATCACTCTTTGCCAGCTTTGGTGGCCAAAACAGCACTCTATAAATGACTGTCAGTTCTGAAAGGAACATTGAATTTGGAGATAAAATAGACAACTTATGAAGAAAAGTTGTGTATTCACCTGAAAGCTTGCATCTAAAAATAAAAAAAACAAATTCCATGAATCAAACTTCAGCCTACTGCAAAGGTAGCTAAATAATGCTTCAGATTCAATTATTGGTACATTTGATGGAACCAAAGTTCCATCAAATCAGAGTGGGAAATTTGAAGGCTTGATTCCAACTTCCTATTTTTTTTATGACACATATAATTTGTGCCATAAGGTAGCTGTACTAAATAAGTTTCTCTGGTAGCATTTCTCCTTCATTTGCTTTGTCTTCCTTATTAAAGCCGACCAAATTTATAATTATTTTGGGGGCAGAGTTCCTAGTGGAATTGGTGGAATCACATGCTTGATTGACTTTTAAGCCTCCTCCTGCCAGCCAAATTCATTTGAAGCCTTTACATAAGCTTCTTCGGTGTACTTCATTCCTTGCTTTTCCCTTTCTTGCAATTGTTGGGCTGAGTGAATCATTAATAAAACAATTCATGTGGCTGATTTATTAACTTGACAAATGATACCTCTTCCTTTCCTCAAAAATTGTCTGCAAGCAGCTAACATGTTCCTCAAATTTGCATGAATTGCAAACCAGATAATTTTATTTCTGAGTACTCTTGGGGGGGTCCATTGATTATTTTCAAATAGTTTGGCTGCAAACATTTGAATCTCTTCAGTGAGAATCCTGATTCCTAGCTGGTCAAACATGTTGGCATTTCTTCTAGTCCAGAAGCAGTATGCCTTCAAGATGCACTGAAAATAGATAAATAAGAAGCTTTTTAGAGTTAAATTTTTAAGAGAGTGTATTTTTTCCAGCAAGATGAGAATATCATATTTGCCAAAAGCAAACTGCAGATATTCCAAGGAAGATATAAAAGTGATAATGGACCATTTTAATTATCCTGATTTCTTTTGGGGCACAAACTCCACTAAACCTTTCCCCAAGTTGTTTTTGTCATGATGAAAAAATTTAATGAAGGAAGGATTGAGTGTATTGCTATTTTGACTTTATTGCGACCACTACAATAGTAAGTGATACTGTTATGTGATGCTAGAGTTGTAATCAAACGTGTACCTGAGATGTAAGTAAAACTCATTTTATAAATCCACAGCAATGATAAATAGAATTCCACATCAGGAACAAATAACGAAGCATTCAAGTTGGGTGGGAGTTCCTAAGAAAAAAAATTGTCCTAAAGGCATAGTTACAAGCAGTCATTATGAGGAAAGAAATGGGAGACAGCAAAATAGATCAATAAAAATGTAAAGTCTCCTTGAAATAGAGCCTGATTTATTTAACTACAAGGACCTGATCATATTGTTTTCTTGGCAGCAATACAGATGCGTTTTTCCCCTGCCTTCTTCCAGAAGGTTTGACAGACTTCCCTACAAATATGAGATTCCCTGGTAGTCTCCTATTGAAATACCAACCAGATTTTTCTCTGCTCAGCTTTTTGAAATTAGCTAGCTGATCTTTTAGATGTGGCTACATTTTTTTTAAGGGTCTGGAACTTCCTTCTTCCATGTCCTGTAGTTATCTTTTTAAAAAAATTTATTAGGGTGTTTTTTTTTTTGTAAGAGACCAATAATATAGAAAGGAAAGCAAATTATAGGCAGAGAATGAGTCAGGGAAGCTGAAGCTTTATATAGTCTTAGGTTGCTTAAGGATGTTGTGAATAACAAAAAGGCCCTGTTTGAGCATATCTCAAGGAAACGGCAGGGGAGAAATACGGATAGTCCAACTATTCAGTGAAAATGGCAAAAAGCTGACAGTGGCAAGGAAAAGGCAGACCCTGGTTGGTCACAAGCTTCTTTTAGAAGATGAACTGTGTCTTAACAAGCTAGTATGACCAGTTGTATGTTAGAGAAATGTTAATGAACGTTCAAAATACAGACATTGCTAAAGGTCAGACTTGTATTTTTAAAGATGGCTTAATTATACAAGGGCTATAATTGTCCATTAGATGCTGTTTCAAATCAGATAATTCAAAAATAATAGTAGTAATAATGAATAATATTTTTTAAAAAATGTTGGAAATGTAACATGGTAGAAATGTAAATCCCAGTTACACTGGAACATATTTCATAGAAGAGTGGAACGGATTTTAAAAAGTTATAATCTACAATTTTTATTAAATTTCACCATTTGCTTCAAAATTCACTGAACCCACAATGTATATGTTAATGGCTGCAAGGATTTTACTGAAAAAGAACTTCTTTGGAAAAATGGCTACCGGTAATTAAATTGTGGGAGTATGCATTGACGTCCAGAATAATTTCCTATATAAAAATACATCTCATGTAGAGTTTAATTCTAATTGGAAACCATTCTTAGATTATAATACTATTTACAGATTATGCCATATTTAATAATTTGGATTTCCATATCTATAGAATTATATATCAATCTGATCATATTGATCTAATATATTGCTTACTCTTTATAGCTTTGCCAGTGCTTTGTACAGTATTAAATAAGTAAATTCAGTCTAAAGTCCAACAGAGCTAATTATCTGTACCTTTTTTTTGTTTTCTACATGTTCTATATTTCTTTATAATTTTTCACTTATATTCTTCAAACTATTCAGTAAAATAAAGGAGGGGAGGACTATAAAAATAAAGGTGTTTCTTATCAAGAAACTGATGACTAGAATCTTGAAGACAAAGTGCCAAGATTCCATCAGTGTTGACTTGATCTGTGCCTCCAGCTCATCTCTATGGGATGTTGTGTGTCTCTCTGTGTGTTGTTCTTGACCTTGAGCAGGCAGAATCAGCACAATATTTCCTAGATGCTACCTGATCTAAAGCTCATTGTGATTCCTTTCTCCAGAAAAGGATGGAGGCAGGAACTTCACCTGAAAGCCAAGAAAATGTAAGAACATTTGGAGCATTCCTGTAAATGTTAGTCAGTACTGTCTGTGTCATACTGTGCTGAAGTTGAGCTCTACTCTCTGAGTGGGATGCAATTTCCTTGGTTTCCCACTGCCTCTTTTGGCATGGCTTTTAACTTCCAAGTCTGCTCCAGTGTCTACTGTGGCACATCTGGATGGTGCTTTGTGAATCATACAGAAAATGTTTCAAAACCAGGAGAGAGAAAAAAACTGGAAAATAAAAAATCTGAAAAATGATTTTGAGTTGGCCATGGTTTACCAAAAGCAAAACAAACATTTGGTTTGTTCTGGATTTTCCTTGAAACAAAAGCTGGAGAGGATTTTCTGGGGCACTGTACATGCATACTACATACTGTAAATGCTGGTATGTATTGCCCCCTCTCTCCCTTCAGCAGTTCCCAATGTAGTGCATGCCTATAGCCTGTTCATCCCCAATTTTCCCAAAGCCTTCCCTTCCCTTAGTCCCTTGCACCACCACTTCTACCTTAGACTCAGTTTACCCCCTCAATGGAGCTACATCTACTCAGAACCACCACTTTTCAGTGCACATCAGAAACAAAACTGCACCATTTCATCTGAAATGTAATATGTTTTAATTCATGCACAACCACTCAAAACCATCTGGATATAAATGGAATATTTTGCACATCTCAAATATTGGCCCAGCACTTTACAATTAATTGGAAATAATAGAAGTAGCTGTGGAAGAAAATTTATTTTTTATTGCTTTCCTAGTAGAAAGCCAGTATCTCAAGCCAAATGGCTTGTGGTTGACCTCCACATGGCTTCCATCTTTGGATAAACATCAAATGGATGACTCTTGACCTTCTAATCCTGTGTGCAGTCAGTTTTCAAAGACCAGTGCAAACTCCAAAATGTGGTAGCATATGCCTGAGCTATTTTATAGGCACGTGACTTAGGAGATGATTTTATCCTCAACTCCATGTGATGGTAGCAGACATAGCTCTTCTGTAATGCAGTGTCACATGGCCCTTGGCGAGAGGATGCACATCCTTAAGCTCCAAAGACTTTTGACTAGCAGAATGTGAAAAGTTGAAGGCAGACGTTATGAAGCTCACAAGCTTAGTTCTCCCCTGACAGAAGCTGATTTTGTCCCTATTTTATCCTTCTGAAAAGAACCTGATGCTAGCAATCCAGATAACCAGAAGTCAGTTGAATGTGCACATGCAAGACACTTTGGAGTTTTGATTTTGGCTTGTAGGATCCCAGGAGGCTTTGTTGGCTTTCTTTTCCCCTGCCCCCCTCTTTCATCTTCAGCACAACAGACGCCAATTCTTCCACAGATGCCAGCAGCACTCAGCAGAAAACAAGCCCTAGTGGACTTCAGGCAGACATGATCTATCACTCTGGCTGTCTTAAACATTCTTCCTAAATAAAACACTGCAGTGTTGTATACATTCCATCACACATTCCTTGGGGAGGCTTAGGTTTGATTTTCTACATTCACCTGTAGAGAATACTTCTATAATACTTGGTATGTGGGACATGGAAAGGACCCGGACACCTTCACATGAATTGAAACAGAAGAACATGGTTGATGAGCTGCTGTGGAATTCAGAAGAGCCAAGAAAAGAAAAGGCATCGGTAATGTTGTATTTTCGGTTCGCAAGCAATTGATGAAGACACATAGTGACAATCAACAAGCTCTTTATTATCTCTCTCCTACAACCAAGCAAGCAGCAAAAGGCACGCAGGCCTTTTATAGGGCCAGAAACCCAGACAGTGTGAACCAATAGGAATTTAGCCTTTTCGCGCCTTGCGCATGCGCTCAAGGCTGGCGCCACTCTGTCTGGTCCCGGGCAGCTTTTGGGATTGCCTGGGACCATTTGCAACATTTTGAGCCTGCGGTCAGCACTTGCAGGCTCAGGACACAACAGGTAAATGCCAAACTTGGCCTGTGGTTTGCCTTTAAGAGTCTCCTCCATAGAAACTGGAGGAAGCAGAAACCTTATGGATATCCCAGTAGATTGAATAGACGATGATCTGTCTCTTAGCTCAAGGAAATTCCAGGTATCCTTGTCAGCGAACATAACATCATACACGATCAACTTGACAATTCCAAATAGTTTTATCCATTTGTGTCACTCTGATGAAGTTGTCAGGAAAGGAGCATCAAAAACAACAATAAATAGACTGCTGGGACTGCATCTCATACTAATAAATAAATAAACTGCAAAAACAAGTCATTTACCATTTGGATTTATATGGGAATTCATAGAAATCTTGCTCTCTTGTTCACTGTCTCTTGCAATTCTTTTTTTTTTCAGGAAAAAGCAGGGCCTGAACTTGATCTTTAAGGATACATGTCACCCTGTGAACCATCAGGAGAAGTGCAATTTGTCTCCCCACCCCCACCTCCAGTTTCTAAACTCTTAGTTTGCAAAGAGAGAATGCCTCGTTGCTGAAGCAGCAAATAGAATATTGCACTTCCAATTTACCCAGTTATTTTTCAACAGAAAAAAAAAATAGAGTCTGCCCCTTGGGATAGAACAGCACATTTATGAAAATAGAAAAGGTGTTTTGTTTTGAATTTGGGGCATATTAATCCTACTCACAACACTGCATTGCAATCTTTCAAGTTGGCTGTGTTTGAACAAAACAAAACTCTGAATGACTTGAGTGCTCCTCACTGGGATGGAACAATCACCTCGTATGTTTCAAGTGCCCTGTTATAAGAACAATAGGAACTTCAAATAAATCATTTAATATTTATGTAGGAATGACAGTCCATGCTGGGGACCGCCTAGCTGCTAACTACAGAAAAATTGCTCAAAGGACACTTTTTTTAAAAAATGAATGAAAGTATTGTTTAAAATCTTATAAAAACAAGGCTATGAATTAAAAGCATGTTTTGGCAAAAGAACAGCAAGAAGCTACATCAGTAACCAAAGAATTTACTTCAACATAACCCATGAGTAACAACAGCAAAAATACACTTCTCTCTGGGTTTAGCTTTACTGCACTGCACACTGTTGACATTATGGATCAAGTCTGCTTGCTATACTTCTCAGAAACCTGACACAGAAAACTTTGGAAATGTGGTGTGTTTTCCAAACTACCTCTAAAGCAGTGATGGCGAACCTTTTAGAGACTGAGTGCCCAAACTGCAACCCAAAACCCACTTATGCATTGTCGAGTGCCAGGTGGGTGTGGCCCATTGGGTGGGCATGACCAATTGGGTGGGCGTGGCTGCAGTGGTAACGGCAGACTGGGTGGGACTAAAAAGTTTGATCAATCAATTTCAACGTTGCAAGATCTTTTTTTTTTCCCTGTGAGAAGTTGAAATTGACTGATTGAAACTTTTTTTTTGTACAAGGCGGCGGAGGCCTAAAGCGCAAAGGTTTTATAAAACCCAGCTGAAGGCCTAGGACTGGGGCGACGGCTCGCGTGCTCACAGAGAGGGCTCTGAGTGCCGCCTCTGGCACTTGTGCCATAGATTCGCCACCAGCGCTGTAAAGGAAAGCTCCAGGTTCTTAAGCAGTAAATCAGACTCTTTTTTTTTCAGTTTGCAAAAGAATTATTTTATTTATTTATTTATTTATTTATTTATTTAATTTATATCCCGCCCTTTTCCTTGCGGACTCAGGGCGGCTAACAACCAGATAAAATACTAATCACAAAAAACTACAAATTAAAAACATAATTAAAAACAAATATTAGTAATTGGTCTAGTAGTTAAAAATTACTTTAAAACCCCCATTAAAAATTTTCCCCTAGGCCAGTCCTGCAAGTTGGAATAACCATGTCTTAAGGGCGCGGCGGAAGGAAGGGAGATCAGGGATACAACCCAGTCCCAATTTTGAAAGTAGATAGATAACTTTTATTGTCATGTTTTACTGTGGGCACACTGGCACACATTAAAAATGAAATTCTGTTGCCTGGTCTCAAAAGTGTACAAAAGTAACACACATATAAACATGCTATATACATGTGTATGTATATACCTACACCCTTACATATAAATACATATAAATATTAATCACTGTCATTACTCACTAACAAGCCATTTATAGGGCCAGTGCATGTAATTTTGCACTTGGATGAAACCCTGGAAGTATGTTCTGAGCAGAGGAGAGAATTGCTGTTCTGGTTCTGAGCTTGGACATTTGATGCATCCTAGTCGAAAGTCTGTCTTCTCCTTCTCTCCCCCTACATAATAATAATAATAAAGTTGGAATGGACCTTGGAGGTCATCTAGTCCAACCCCCTGCTCAGGCAGGAAACACTGACTATACCATTTCAGACAAATGGCTGTCCAGTCTCTTCTTAAAAACGTCCAGTGTTGGTGCATTCACAGCTTCTGGAGGCAGGTTATTCCATTGGTTAATTGTTCTAACTGTCATGTTGTGTGTATCTATAAAACTGCCTATAGCATTTATACTGGTAAATGCAAGTTTCTGCCCATGTTATTCTATAGGTGCACTTAGGAGGAGGAACCATCAATTTTCCTTGCTTCTCATAGCACTACCTTGGTTTGTTGGTTGTTCAGTTGGTGACCTTCCTTCCTCCCTCCCTTCCTTCCTCCCTCCCTCCCTCCCTCCCCGTCCCCATTCCTAGTTAGTAACTTTGGACTTCGGCTTGATGATAACTGAAGTATATTTTCCAGATAGTTTTCAATGTCAGTGAAGAACAACATCAAAATCTGGATTTGCTTTCAAAAATAGGGTGTCTGAGGTTTTTTTTATCTGATCTTTCTTTTTTAATTGGGAAAAAATGGTTCCTCTGTTCTTGGTATAATTTGGACAGCTAGAGTGCAATAAGTAAAGTAAAGAAAAGAGAATATTCCATATGAATTAAGTCAGTAGTTCTCAAAGTGGTATGAAACTCAATGGGATCTAATATAGAATAAGCATGCATGGATTTATGTTTGCTGATTCTTAATTTCCATAATTTCTATATATGAGAGAGTGTATGAATCTTCAGATAGGGCACAATTCATTGTAATAAATTGTTGCCTTATTTTACAGACTTGTAATTTCAATAAATCATTAATACTACTAATATTTTTTTTGTGTTCTTCCCCTATCTTTTCCTGGAATCGGGTTTCTGGCCAGTGTGTGTATGTGTATGTTTGTATGTATATATATGCGCACACACAGACACACATAACACAAGTGAGTAACAGGCATCCGTTTGTTGAGGGGGAAAAATTTCTAGGACTTAATAATAGTAAAGTTGGAAGGGACCTTGGAGGTCATCTAGTCCAACCCCCTGCTCAGGCAGGAAACCCTATACCATTTCGGACAAATGGCTGTCCAGTCTCTTCTTAAAAACTTCCAGTGTTGGAGCATTCACCGCTTCTGGAGGCAGGTTGTTCCACTGGTTAATTGTTCTAACTGTCAGGAAGTTTCTCCTTAGTT
>NW_015386446.1:226813-281925 GCF_001527695.2 Protobothrops mucrosquamatus | reverse complement strand
GTCTCCTTGATTAGTTTCCATTCGTTGCTTCTTGTCCTGCCTTCAGGCACTTTGGAGAATAGCTTGACTCCCTCTTCTTTGTGGTGGGCCCTTCTTGTTTCAGGAGAATTGGAAAAGGTAAGATACCTGGGTAGGATACAGGAATTAATTTTATTTGTTTGTTTATTTGTTTATTTGATTTGATTTGCATGGTCCCCCATCTCACCTAAATGATTCACAACAGTTCAAAATAATCCAATAAAAACAAGTTAAAAAAACAATATACCAACCTTCTGTATAAAACCACCAAAAACTATTTTTAACAAAATAACCATGGTTAGCAGCCAAAGTCCATTTTGTGTCAAGCTGAAGAAAGCCATCATAAAGGTTTCCCACTATTGTTTGTGTTTATTGTTTCTTTTTCTATCTAATCTTTCTATGGATTAGGGGGGAAGTTCTTAAATTCAGAATCATCTCCCTTTTGGATAAATTTGCAAAAATAAGATTGCAGAAAAGTGCGTTAAGAGATGAAGCTTTGGTTCTGAGGTTAGGGCATAAAGGAAATTAGTTTTTGCTTAATGCCTTTTGCCTTAATGCTATGATTAAACCATGGTTTAGTGTGTTATACAAACACAGCCACGGAAACAGGTCTATTCATGGTGAAACATCATTGTAAGGAACAGAACATTGTAAGAGGGAAAAATGGTATGAAAATCTCAGGCTCACTATTTTAGTCTGCCATTCTGTTGGGTTCACTTTGGATTCATCTAGAATTTAATATTGTGTGAGGCACACATCTAAGTATTATATCTTCTTGTTTCTTATTCTTCTAGTCTTGCCTTCCCTATCTTTCCTTTTGGTTATCCCTGTTCCTTGATGCCCTATAAAACATGAACAGATGTGTGATGGTCAAATCTACACCATCTGCAGATGGATGAAAAAGCAGAAGGGTTTGTTAATCTGCTTCCAGAAAAAAAATAACAGTCCAGCTGCCTACTTCTGTACTTTACTTCAATTTATCAAAATTAGAATCTCATAGGTTTATTAGGGTAACCATTTATGCAGTAAAAAGAAAGTAAAAATGCATTGTCCTATAAACGTAGACCTGTATGGCGTTTCCACATGCTAATTTATACAAAGATGAAAATTACCATTAATATAATTAGGAAAAAAGGCTTGTTATAGTAAGAGGTCTGTGACTAGATGGATATTTGGTAGGCTGTCCAGCTGCTACTTTTGAATGTTCACTGTATGGAATTTTGGATACTTGAACTTTAGAAAACCTGGGGATGTCTTCTGAAGCCCGTTAGATAGGGCAGTGATGGCGAACCTTTTAGAGACTGAGTGCCCAAAAACTGCTCCCCCACCCCCGTCGCTGCTCTGCCCTGCCCACTGGGCCACCCACCACCTAGACGGTCCACCACAGATCACCCAGGCAGCCCAACAGTGCCATGGCGGCCACGCCCTCCACCCATGCCCCGTGCGCGACGAGGCGCAAGGGCAGAATCTTGTCCCCACTGCCCGGCTACCATGTCTTTGGCTGCGCTGCTTTGCGTGGGCAGCGCCCAGGGGCGACTCTCCTCCGGGGGTGCTGCTGGTGAGGCGGAGGCCATGGGAGGAGACGGGGCTGGGGAGATGGTGCATGTGTCCACAGAGAGGGCTCCGAGTGCCGCCTCTGGCACCTGTTCGCCACCACTGAGATAGGGGATTACCAATACAGGGCACATAGCCATTTTAGGAGTGATCAGCCACATGCCCATCAGCTGTTTTTGGGTGCAGTCAGTTTGGACTGCATTCTTAATAAAAAGTAAAGAGCTTTAAATAGTATGAAATGTGGCTGTATCCAAAATACACATCCTTGTGATCTGCATGTGGTATGTTAGAGTCACATACTTTTTCTTTCAGAAATTGACTTTTCTCCTTTATAGTTATTCTCTATTTCTTGGTTGTTGTTGTTTTGTCCTCTTTAAAGATAGAGGTTTCTTTATCTTCCCTTTTAAATAAAGAAATATGTTTGATTTGATAAAATTAAGAGCAACCAAATAATTGTGTTGACTTTAGGAAATTCTTGTCATTTTAATTGCTTTCCATATACTACCCTGATTTACCTACTGTGTCAGCCCACGGTTTTACCCCTTAAAATAACCCTTCCTGACTTGGTAATTACTGGAGGCCTTGTCTAATGGGCTTGTAATGCTTAACCCTTTCAAAAGGAATCAGAATCCAGATTGCGTTCCCTGTAATTAATTAAAGTGAAATGGCCTGCAACAAACAGGTTCCTAGACACTCTGAGACTGGTAAGAGTTTGGAATTTTTTGAGACAGGCAGCCCTACAAAGACTCTATAAACCAGAACATAGCAGAAATAACTTCTTTTTCCTTATAGCAACAACAACCACAACAACCACAACCACAACAACAACAACAACAACAACAACAACAACAACAATAATAATAATAATAATAATAATAATAATAATAATAATAATAATAATAATAATAATAAAGTTGGAAGGGACCTTGGAGGTCATCAAGTCCAACCCTCTGCTCAGGCAGGAAACCCTATACGATTTCAGACAAATGGCTGTCCAGTCTCTTCTTAAAAATTTCCAGTGTTGGAGCATTCACCGCTTCTGGAGGCAGGTTGTTCCACTGGTTAATTGTTCTAATTGTCAGGAAATTTCTCCCTAGTTATAGGTTGCTTCTCTCCTTGATTAGTTTTTATCCTTGCTTCTATTCCTGCCTTCAGGCGCTTTGGAGAATAGCTTGACTCCCTCTTCTTTGTGGCAGCCCCTGAGATATTGGAACACTGCTATCATGTCCCCCCTCGTCCTTCTCTTCCTTAAACTAGACATACCCAATTCCATCAACCGTTCCTTATATGTTTTAGCCTCCAATCCCCTAATCATCTTTGTTTTACACTGAGGTACATTACTGAGTTAGTTGCCATACCAGTTCTGTATAGGGAAATGGCTGTGCAGAGTGTCTTCTATTTCTCCATGTTGACAATCTGCTTGGACATTTTCCAAGGACATAGGTGGAATTTTGGAAGGTGGAGAGGAACAGATTGGCATGGGCTTACATTGCCTAGCACAATAGTTTCATGCTTGACCTGCTGCTGTTGGTTGGTATCACCAAGGTTTTAGAGCTACTGCTTGACTTAAAAGTTGCCTGCTTACCTTTGTATTTCTATAAGGGGTTTCTATCTGAGGAACTGATTTTAGGATCTGGGTTTGGGATATATGGAAGCTTATGCTAGTATTAGAAATTCTCTCCATCTGTCAGTCTATTTAATATATTTTTATGGTCGCCCATCTTAAAGTATAACTGGGGATGGTTCACAGTAACAATAAAACTGCAGAACCATAAAACCATAAAATGTGTGTGTGTGTGTGTGTCTATGAAATAACAATGTTCTCAACTTATAAGTGTCATTTGAAGTTGGGCAGTGTCTAAGTTTAATAAACAAACAAACAAATGAAAAGGCTTTACGGTAGGGGCAGAATACCAGCCATTCTTCTCATTGATACCTATGCCTTTTTTCATTACTCATTGAAATCAGTGGATTAGTGAATATGAGAAAGTGAGAAAACCCTACCAATGAGGATATTTCCATATGGGGTACTTCCATATGGGGCCAGTTCATAACCAGTTCCCTTCAATGTGCCTGTTGGAGTAGGCTGGGAGCTGAGGTGTTTGAGTGCTAACAGAACTGTGATGTGTCTGAAATCACAGGAAACCTTGTATTTTGCTTGAAGTAGTGGAAAACTTGTACCATATTTTGAGTAGAGTTCCTTTCATGTTTGGGGCAAGGTGTTATGCCCCCTTCAAATGCGCTGAAAGAGGTTCAAGATTTTTCCTGGCTTATGGCTTTATTTGTGATTCTTACTTTAGCCTAGAAACAGAATAATGCTTACCCACTGATGCAAGTAATCATTAAACCTGGCACTAAGTGACTCAGAAAAAAACTTTAATGCAACAGAAGACAAGAGTAATATGGCCTTTCTCACCAATACTCTAGAGTTTTATATATCCTTCTATAATTGCTGTCAATTATTTGAACTGGGACATTCAAGAATGAAAAGTGAAATAATATAGCAGTCTTGACGTCCACTCAAGAGCGAAAGGGTTGGGGGTGACTTTGAGAAATAGGAGGTTATTGGAGTTGGAAGGACATGATTTGAGATTTGTGTGGCACGACTGTCTATGGTACAACAAAGTTAAGGTTAATATGGATTTCCAAAAACACATTGTTGGATGTGCCAAATTGAAGGTTTGGAATAGTTATAAAACAAGATTGACTTCCAAACTACTCCATGATGGTCACCACCACTTCCTTTTTAGAAAGGAAACGATAGTTACATAAACTTGGAGACCTGCTGACTTTTTCTGAAGGAGAGCCTAAACTAAAAACAAGAGAAGAATTGGAAATGAAGGGTCATACTTGTCAAAGGTTTGCTTATGCTCAATTGTTAGAAAGATTTAAAATGGATAAGAAGAGTTTTGATTTTACAAATGAGAAAACTGATTTTGAATTGAATGTATGATGATGAGCATGCTATCGGTAAGATGTATAAATTGTTACTGAAAATAAATATAGAAGGTGAATATGTTAAATACTGTGTAACTAAATGGGTAAAATACTTATAATATGCTTGATCAACGGGAGAATATCTGGAGTGAAGGATTCAAATTCACATAGAATTATAACTTGGAAGAGAATTTTTATATTATGCTGCATCATTTGTATTTAACACATGATAAATTGTCAAAGGTTCACATGGGTGTGTCAAATATATGTGGGAAACACTGTTGTTGTTTTTCCTCGAAATCAAAAGAAATGAAATTTTAATTTTGGGATTTGATAATTAGAACCTGTTTAAGATGTATACAAACACTGTTGTTAATCTTAGAGTAAAAGGTTGCTATATTTTTTATTTGTATCTGTACTGAAGAAAGTTGGAAGTTACTCCTTTTCTTTTTTCTGTTTTGTATTCCTAACTTTGTTTCTTTCCCAGCTCTCCTTTTTCTATTTATTTATTTTTTCTGTTTTCCTATATTAAAGTTTTTGCTGATGTTAATAGTTTTTTTAAAAAAAAAATCAAAAGGCTTGAGACTGAGAGTTGTGTGATGATAACAACCTTCCTAGTGATATGATTGCTAGTCTATATTAATAGGCATGGCATGAAGGAATTGGAATATTTCCTTTCCCACTTTTAAGGGGAAACTGTGCGTACGCTTTCTTAGAAGCTTTACAATATACCTCTAAGGAAGAGCTAGGATGCAGGAAATTTTACGTGTCCAGTCTTTGGATTCATTCTTCAAAGGGGCTTCAGAGTGTAGAGAACATGAATATAATAGCACCTTTGCATCACCTTGTGACAGCTACACCCTGGACTCAGGCAGCAGCTGGGGAGGACAATGGCGTTGTCCCAGAAAGAAATGTGGCTGCTTCAAGGCATTGCAGCAAAGTGCTACATGCATGCTCCCTACTCTCCAAGGCTGCTTTTAGGGGTTGTCTTGAAAGTGCTGGACATAGCCCTCAGAAGAATATCTTCTTTCTTTCCTTTCTTCCTACGGCAGCTACTTAAGCTGGCATCAAGCACCTGGAAGCAGCTACTTCAAGCAGAAACTTTAGGAAGATCTGCTACTTAAAGTTTTTGAAGGCGAGTCACCTCATGTGTCTCTCTTATTAATTTTTCTTCCCCAACTTTGAAATACGTATGCATACAGACTTCCTCTGGAGGCTAGAAAACCAATAGCTGCTTTATGATATCTGTGTGCCATTGAAAAGAGGGCATGAAAGATGAAGAAAGGAGCTTTAGTCTGGCAGCCCCAGATGAATAGGCAAGTACACTGTTGCTTTAGTGTAAAAATGTCAGGTGTCAGTACTGGCTACCTCATGTGTCAAACAGCATTTTCCTTGGGCCCAGTTTCTTTAGTGAACCCTCCTCCAGCTGGCTATAGTCCTGTGGAATATATATCCCATCTATGTTTATCCTATTTCTCCTTATTCTAGTGCAGTGTGACGTGCCATAGATGATTTTGGTACAAATTTTAGCTTCTATATGAGATAACCCTTTTTATTTTCCAAATCATGTCGAATTTGCTGAATTTTATGTTCACTATATCAAAAAAACCCCCGAAACTTCAGTCCTTAATTTGAAAGGGCTACTCCTCTTTCATTGTGTGTTTGTAGTCTCCTATTGGACTAAACATAGCTGTTTATGAATTGTATGGTTGCTTGTTTGTCAAGTTTGATCTAATATTTGACCTAGAGTAATCCTATAATAATGATGAAAATCTATTTCCCCTTCCCAAATTGCATTAATTTTATTCAGTGTTCTGCATTTCAGGGCCATTTTTAGCTAACCCAAAGCCAATGTGACCAGGATTGGGGAAGCTGAGAATAAGGGAGGTACTGTTTCTGTCATTTTTTAATTCTGTGCAGGGATTGATCTTCAGTGATTTTGGCCTCCCAGTCCTCTCTTATTCTTTACTAATTCAGCAACCAAAGTCCTAGTTGTGAGCCTTAGGTAAAACTCTCTGTATGTTTTAAAAGCCCACTTATGATAGAAGTGTGAATGCTGTGGGGATTTAAAGTGCTTTGATGATTGTTATGAATGCAGTTTGAAGGAATTTCAAGGCTAAAATTTAGCTAGTGTGGATATGATGTCTGGTAGTTTCAATAATACTGTACGTCTGAATGGGACAATGCCTGGCCCAGGAAATATTTCTGAACAGCAATACTGGTCTTTCTGTCCCCATCCTCCAAGCTATGTTGGTTGCTAGGGCTACTGAGATTTGGAATTCAGTAACGTCTGGAGGGTGTATTCTCACACACAGGGACTAGGTTGATCCTGACACAGAAAATTACATTTTATATGGCACAGGCTATATCAGGCTGTGCGAAGGCAGTATAATACCAGCTCCCAGAACAAAAAACACTCATCCTTTAGAATGGGTCTCCAACCCCTGGTCCGTGAACCAGTTCTGGTCCATGGCATGCCAGCAACCGGTCCGCACAAATAAGCAAAGTCCCATCTGTGGGGTGCAGGCAGCACACAAAACCATACACTCTCCGGTCCATGGAAAAACCTCTCTCCACGGAACGGTCCCTGGTGCTCCAAAGGTTGGGGACCTCTGCTTTAGAACCCAAGTCCCCAACCCCGGTCCGTGGACCAGCACCAATCTGCGGCATGCTAGAAACCGGGCCCATCTGTGGGATGCAGGCAGCACGTGAAACCACACCCCCTCTGATCTGCAGAAAAACCTCTCTCCACGGAACCAGTTCATCATGCCCAGAGGCCCCTGCTTTAGAAGGCATCTACTCAATCGTTTATATTGTATATTACTTATATAATGTGTTTCTTACATATTGTGGCATAATATTCTTTACAGTGGGGATGGAGTGCTTGATCAAGTCCTTTAGGTCATTCATTTGTCTCAGCTTTTCTATCATTAGGTCAAATGGGATCATGAGGAAATAAACCATGATGTGAATGTTGGGATGGCACCCACATTCTGCAGCCAAGAACGGTATTCTTTAGTCAGCTTGTAGTGATGTATTTCAATCTGCAATGTTGTATTTGCAACCTTTCAGGGTAGACCAGACTAGGAAACCAAAATTATGGATGCTAATTTTACTTTGATGATAGGATTACCATAACTGCATCCTTCAAGCCCGAATGTGCCTCCCCCCAACTCCTTTTTCTTCCAGGGAACAATCTGAAGTCTCAGATGTTTTCTCAAATTACATTTCTGCTTTGAACTCAAATTTCTTTTACGTGATCATTGTCTTGGTCTTCCTCCCGTTTCTCATGAGTATTCCTTCTGCTCATTAGACTATTCCTGAGACTGGAGTCATTGTGAAATCCACATTCATTCTCAGTCTGTTGAGGGTATTTGCCCTAGGAATGCATTTGGCATATTTCTGCTGAGAGAGGGAACTCCATTCTTCTGTTTAGATCATTGTTTTTACTGTCTGTTCTGTTTCCAGAGTCTAAATGGGATTCCCATAATTTGTCACTCTTGCGCCAAACTGGCTACCCCCATCATCTTTTCCTACCCTCCCAAAAAGAACTGGAGAGAAACTCCATCTGGAATTGATTGATAAATTGTGTTTAGTGCTCAGATTCTTCCAGTTGCATCCTGTGGGAGGAGGAGGAAAAAAGTCACAGCAGAAAAGAGAGATTTCTCAATACATGTGCTATTTTTGTGCATTGGAGTCTGAAGTTACAAATTTATGCCAGAGAAATGCTGTTTTCTCCATCCAGACACCTTGCATGTGAATCTATGCTTATCATTTTTTTTTCTGTCTCTGCAGAAGAGCCAGTGTAAGGAAGAATGATGTAATAGATTAAGAAACCAAAAATAATAGAGACATCTTTTACTGGAAATGATTAGGGGATGAGGCAGGAAACACGGGCTAGGAATGCATATTAGGTGTAAGAATCATGTTTAATAGCAGGAACAAGTAAGAATACTTTTATATGATGAAACAAATGTTTAGACTTTTCCAGTATCATCTTGTACTACAAGGATAGGAATTCTGATATCATCTAATTTTTTTTCCAACTTCCATTTAGCCAGTGGTGGGATTCAAATAGGTGAACAACCGGTTCTCTGTGTGGATGCCACTTCCGGAAGTCCATTCTGGGCCTGGGCAACAAAAAATTAGCTACCGGTTCTGCCAAAGTGGTGCGAACTGGCTGAATCCCACCACTGCATTTAGCTCTCACCAGTTTAGCCCATGCAGAGAATTGTAAAAATGGTGATAAAAACATCTGGAGGCACCATTTTGCCTCTCTGTGCTTTGCCATGATTGAGTGCTCACCATTACTTCCTGGGATTTCTTTTCATTCCTAATACATCTCAGTTTTAGGGACTTACATATTTGGGCATATTGGAAAATGCTGTACCATAGAAGCTAAGCAAGAAAGTATTTGCTACAGATCCATGAATCAGAGACCAGAATGAGAAATGAAAAAATAGGAAAAGAATTTGGGGTAAGTGATGGCTTACCCTGAACAGTTAGGTGAATATTGATTTCTCACACAACATGCAAATAAATAAGATGACAGAGAGAATGCTAATCCTTATGGCAGATCTTGGAGGACTTGCTAGCTATAGTGCAGGAGTGTCAAACTGCCAGCCTGCGGGCCGGACGTGTCATCCGGAAGCCGCGCCCACCCCATTGCCGGCAATGGCAAAACCGTCCCGATACGTTGCGTGGCGTCACATGACATCATGAGTTTGACATGTCTGCTATAGTGGAAGGAAGTATAATTCTGAGGGACAAGATTCAAGTGACCTGTAGTGGGAATAAGGCCTGAGAAATGTCGTCTTAGTGCCATTTGTTCTCCTCAGTTTCAGGAAGTGTATAGTGAATGCACAAGTGTAAAATTATATTTCCCAGCTCAGATTTAGAAAGAAGCCTCATTTGCTGCAGTAATGAATTGGAATGGGCAAGATTTCTTGCGTACACGATAACCAGGAATTGACGCTTGAGGAGAAACGTTACAGATGATGATACACTGATGATGTTACCTAGTTTGGGTAATAAAATGTCTGCAAGGAAAAAAAAAACCAAGCTCAGAGGACCCCTCAAAACATTACAGGATTATTCCACTGCAATGTGACTGATGAAGGAACATGATTTTTATGGAACCCTTTTAATATTGCCTTCAGGCCTTACCGTTTTTCCAAGGTATAGCAGTTCTACAGGCTTCTCTGACTGCTTTGCAGCTGGGCTGCTTTGCTCTGCAATCTATGTGTTTCCTTTGATTGTCAGCATATGTTTCTGAAGTGCTCTGAGATCTTTGGGCACAGCACTACCCAAGTGTTAATTATTATGATTTATTATGGTGTCTCGCTGCATGTAGGATAGCTGGCAGAGCTTTTACCATTCTGAAAGGGATTAAGCAATGGGGGGATTAAGCAATGGGCACATGTATCCAAAGGGAAGTGTGTTCTATCCTATGTTCTGTACTTCCATGCTTTTTTCTTGTTGCTTTGATCATGCCTTTGTACATCATATTCATATCGATTTTATTACCTGAAAATGTTGAGTCTCTTCACCAATATGTATAAATGTACCTTATCTAATCAATAAATTGGCCTGGGATCCAGTCCTGCTGCTTTAGTCTTCATCGCTCAACACATATTGTTTCTGATTATTGGCAAGGTAGTGGAGATAATGTATTGCTCAGGGATAACTATTTTTGCACTAGCAAAGAAGTTATTTTATTTATTGATTTATTTAAAACATTTATATTGCTGTCTATCTTAAAACCAAACTCTGGTTGATTTACAACCAATAAAAGTAATATATACAACCATAAAGGCAAAAAAATCCATTAAAAACAAAAAAGACAGTAAAACCTGCTGCCACAACCACACTGTTTTGTTGCAAAAGAAACCCTTTGAAAAGGATAACTTGATATCTATGTAAGACACTGGAGAGTGTGTGTGTGTGGTGTATGTGTGTGTGTGTGTGTGTGTGAGAGAGAGAGAGAGAGAGGGGGGGGGAGAGGGAGAGATGGAAGCAGAAAGAAAAGGGAGAAGGAAGGAGGGAAGAGAAGGTGGGAGGAGAAAGGAGGAGGAGGAGAAGTAGAAGTTGAAGGAGAGGAAGAGGAGGAGAAGGATTGTGGAGGTCATAATATGCAAGCACTTGGTTGGATCAAACACCATGTATTGTAGGACATATTACATCCTAGAATATTCACTAGAATGTACATTTTCCTTCCAACTTTCCACTGTACTGTAGTGTATATACAGTATTCAACCCAGCTTTCTACTTAGGGAAAATGACCTTCAGAGGAAAAAGAAACTCCATGCTTGATATAAAGAATAACAGTAAATGTAATTGAAGTATATGAGGTTTGAAACAAATGATTCTTTAGCATCATGGTTTAAATGATTTCGTCCTCTGAACAATGAGCAGTTATTGCAAACTGAACTGCCCAGAAACATCCCGAAACTAAAGATCTGAAGAGACAAGGGAAGAGCAAAGGTGAAGGGATAATGCTGAGTTTGCACATTTTGATGGCCCTGTTGTCCATTGTTACTCAAGTGAGGAAATCTTACAGCGAGTGGTAAACAATGCAATTTAGCTGGATTGAGTTTAAATTGCTGAAGGGTTGCTGTATGTCAACTCTTCAGAGAGAAACGGCATAGTAGCCTTTTAGTGGGGTGAATAGGAAATCAGCCTAGAACAAGGAACACAGATCTGAGAACTACTGTATGTCTGGGGAAATTACAGAGGCATTTATTATAGAATGCTGAGTTGTGAATGAGAAAGTGTAAAAGTATTTTTAATGGTAAGCAAGGTTTGCTCTGCTGATTATAACCTTTTGACAGAATAGAATTGTATCATTATATGGAATAATAGGCCCCTGCTGAGAATCAGTCATATGTAGGGATGAAACTATGGGAATAGGGGTGAAGAGATCAAGGTCCAGATCCATATGCAGCCAGGGAAATTCATTGAGTGACTCTAGGCTAGTTACTCTCTCTTAGTGAAATCCAGCTCACTGAGTTATGCTGCTATGAGGGTAATATGGAAATCCCCATAGAAGCCACCTTGAATTCCTAAAGGTGGGATATAAACTTAATAAACAGAATAAAAAAAGAATCATAACTTTCCATTGTAATGGGCTGAAGTGGAATTATTCCATGCCTAGCAATGAGAACATTAAAAAAATCCTGTAGAAATTTCAAGTGGCAGAATGAGCTTTAGTGGCAGGATTTGACCCTATCTCACTACATTTTATTAATTTGGTACAAGTATGAGAGATAAATCTCACCCTTTCCCCTCTTTTCAGTGCCTGATTTTGTTACACCATGAACATCACCATGGGTAGTCTGAATCCCATGAATTAAGAACTTGTCAAACATTATTTAGCTCATGAGTAAAACACATTTAATAGATCAAAATAGTTTTTTCAAAGCCCTCTCTATAGAAAGTAGACTAGCAGGTCAACTTCATGCAGAATAAAAGCAGCATGTGTATTAACTTTATATTAAGGACAGGAAATTGGAATCAGGTTAATGAGGTTCATTCTTGCATTATGTCTGCTTCCAATGTTGCATCAGTCAGAGTGGAAGAACACTCTACTTCCCTGACTAACAGATGGAGAAAATACTTCCTTTAGTTGTGCAGGGCAAAGGGAGGTATAGGAGAAGGACTGGCAGAGTTTGGCAGTGGAGTTAAGAGAGGAATCAGCCTGAAATCATTATGTTCTCACAAGCAGTTTAAGCAATCCTTCTTGAATTCCGTTAACCCTTATCTAGCGCCAGTTTAGTGCTGATCATTAAGTTGATTAGATTGTTCTATATAGGCATAAATCTTAACTGGAACATAACATGTGGTCCTGATTCTTCACGCCGGATAGGAATGCTACCAGCCCTCTGCTTTTCCCTAATGAAGCAATGCCAGCCACCTCTAGCTTTTCCCCGCTAGGGAGGATGTGAATTCCAACTGCCTGGAAAGGATTTCACTTGAAACACCAGTAAGAGGAGCTCTGAAAATCTTGGTCAGCCCCTTGTCTTTGAAAAAGATACTGGGTTGCTATGACAAAACCATGAGAGATGCTCCAGAGATGTAAAATAGACTTTATTTCAAGTCCTGCAGAGTGGGGATTATCCATCTGTGTTACACATGGATGAAGCCTAGCATACTGTCTAGATCCACCCACTTCTTAAACAACATATACACAGTTTTAATTAGGTCTGGTGAGATTCTCTGCTTTTGTTTGTGCTTCCAAAAGCTGTTTGTTTGATAAAAATGGCTATGGCACACATTTCTAGTACTTATCTTTGATGGAGGCAATTCAGTTTTTCTGGCTGGTTTGAACCACTGGTATTTTGGTTACAACAGCCTTCCTTCTCTCTCTCCCTTTTCAGTTAACATCTACTAGGTATCTTATGCAAATCCAAACTTACCAGCAAACAGGCTTTAAATGAGACAAAAGTCCTATCCAGGGGACCATGAACACCAGTTTTTGGTTCCTATGTATTACTCTACTCATCTCTGCCCTCTCACATTTTTTGAATGCTTTAAAAATATTAAGTGGCTGTGTTTGTAGAGTTCTACTTACATTCATTTGAACAGAGCATAAGTCTATGTTGTGTGACTACAGATCCAGTTAAAGCTGAGAAAGACAAGATTGGCATATATATCCCATCACTCTATGTGAGAACTGCTCCATTTCAAGTGTGAGTACATTTATATGTGAGTAAGTGCAGGAGTATATGATCTACTATTTCTTCTGCTTCTTTGTACAATGTGCACTTTGAATCATTTGATGATTTTTCAATTCTGGATGTTATTACATTCATTCAAATAGCTTGCTCTTCCACAGCCAAACTCAAGCCTTCAGTTTCTTTTTTTAATATTTCAGTTGTAAAATATTGCCAGTTTTATCTTTATCCACTTTCCCTTTATTTTTATTATTATCAATTATCAATCTATTATTATTATATTTCAAATTAGAGGCTGCCCAATTTCAGAAGACTTAGAGGTTTATGTAAAAATGCCTCATTTATTTTTTTATTTTATTTTTTTATTTGTGTGAGCTGTTCAGTATCAAGTATGTGAAATAGGCAGCTATATAAATTGAATGAATGAATGAATGAATGAGTGAGTGAGTGGGTGAGTGAGTGAGTGAATGAGTGAGTGAGTGAGTGAATGAGTGAGTGAGTGAGTGAGTGAGTGAGTGAATGAATGAATGAAAATCATCTCTCAAAAATGATTTTGGGCAGTGTATAAGGGTTAAAAACAACAACAGTGTAACAAAAACCAAGTGTTCAAGGCCATAAACATAATCCAAATCATAAAGAATAAAATTAATTCACATATACTTGGGAGAACAGCCAGGTCATTTGATCAAATGCAGTCTTCGTACCACACTTTGTATCTTCTTGAAGGAAATGGTGATGCTACCCTCTCTCATCCTGGAAGTTCTTGAGAATTAGCATCCTTTCTGATGTGGCTCCAAAAATTCTGTATTCACTGATTTAGAGACTACATGTTGGAATCAACCCTTTGGTAATAGGATTTAGAACTCTCAAATCTGAATCAGTGCCTTTCTCAGGATATACATTCACAGAGATTGATCTACAAGGAGACCCATGCTGGGACTGGAAGAAGTTTGTAATTTGGGGATGCAAAGGAGTCTCTCTGTATGATTAGTATTGCATGTTAATATTATTTAAATATTTATCTTACTTATGTTTGACCTGCTTTTTATGCTTTACTGTATATTGCAATCTGCCACAGGGCCTCTTGATAGTAGATGGGGCTACAAATATTTTGAGTAAATAATAGTGCCAGGTTTGGGGGAGTCTATGCAGATTCTTAGGGGCATTGCCACGTTTGTATATTCTCTCTTATCATCTGCAAATAGATTGGAGATATTGTTTGTTTTTTAATCCTTTTGTAAGAAAAGAAGCAGATACAGGCTTCTGACATTGGCTGAGGCTTCCTGCCCCAATTTGTGTTTTGTAGAAGGCTTGGTGATATAACCTAATGCTAGCTGTTTTTTTAACAACAAATAAGAGTTAAATCCAGCATGATAAATGGATGACTTGCATAAGCTTTGGGATTTACACACATATTTCACATCCATCCTTAGGAGGAAAAGGAAGCTCCCTCTGATAATGGGACAGGTGCTGATTCTAGTTGCAATCTGACTTAGGAAGAATATGGAAGTATAAGTTAACAAAAAGCAAATTATTTCTCTTCTTTCAGCTTCAGAAGCAGGTCCCCCACTTCATTCCAGAAAATAAGCTACTTTTTCTCTGATTCTGCAAAGAAGAAATGTTCTGGAATGACTCTTTATGTAAAGGGGTAATAAATAAAGGATATAAACCATAACTGGCAACTCTAAAAAAATCTCTAGAGAGAAATGAATGATGAGAAAGGAGGTCAGCGGGCAAGGGGAACACCTTTTGATTTTCCTCTCTGTGTGTTATCACAGAGTTACGCACAAAACCACTCATGCTTCCTAGTGACAAACAGTGACTGGGAAGTTCATGAATATGCAGTTCCTCTACTAAGCTTCTGCCCTTTGCTCCCCATCTGGCAAGTGTCTTTCTCAAAGTGTAACATAAAATCCTTTTCAAATAAAGCCTTCATTTGCCATGTTGTGTAGTGCTCCTCCTCCTCTGCCTCCTCTTCTCCTCCCATATTTAATATCATGAGCATGACATGAGTTTCCTTAAAATGAAACTTGAATTTCATTTATTTATGTGTTTCTAACACCATATGTTAAGTGTTTATGCAGCCGGTCTACTTACATTGCATTAACTCTAAGAAAGTGGTGGTGTGGGGATCAATAGGGAGTAGAAGAATGGGGTCTGGGGATGGGAGAGTGAAGGTAAGCAGAAATGAGGCAAGATCGAGGAGCAAAGTCTTCTAATCTAAGACCTTCATTGGCTTTCTCCTTCTTACTTCAGTTCTTTGAAACACACACCCATCCACCCACTTACTACCTACTAACACTACCATGCTGTAAATCAGGTGTGTCAAACTGCTGGCCTGCGGGCCGGATGCATTACAGTGAAACCGTGCCCACCCCATTGCTGGCAATGGCAAAAAAGTTGCAATACGTGGTGACATGTCACGTAATGTTGCGAGTTTGACACCCCTGCTCTAAATGCACAAAGCAATTTTGACTACTTTTGGGCGTTCAATTTTCTCCTCAGGAAGAAATTATTTCAGGGAAGCAGGGGTCAGAATCTCAGTGAGCATAGAAGGGCCAATATTTGAATATTGCCACTACAAAAAAAGCCATGCATTGGTTGCAATCCCTTTTTCGACTTGGCAAATGAAGGATTTGTTCCTGAAATTGGAGCTGGCCTCAATTTCCTTTGCTAAAAATGTTCTATTTTGGTGATGACGATCCCTTGTAATGGATTTGTGAATGTAGAAAATAGGCTAGGTTCAGGTTATGTTGCATTTAACTACAATAGATCTGTTCAGGCATGCTAGTTAGGGTTCTTTTGAATGTGCAGACCAGAAGAGGTAGCTCTGTCCCTCACCCTGCAGGCCACATATGCTGTTCAGGTGGGTGAAAAATAGCACACATTTTTGCAGGAAGAAGTAGGAGCTTGGTATGCACAGTGGAGACAATGAAGCTCCCATGTCATGTATAATCATTCGCTATCAGATGCCATTAAGGTTGCATGTGATGGGCTACACATATGAAGGCTCCTATCCCCAAGAAGTATTCACTACATGGAAGGATGGGAAGGAACATGGTGAGAGAGACTATATAATAACAACAACAACAACAACAACAACAACAATGTTGGAAGGGACCTTGGAGGTCCTCAAGTCCAACCCCCTGCTCAGGCAGGTAACCCTATACCATTTCGGACAAATGGCTGTCCAGTTTCTTCTTAAAAACTTCCAGTGTTGGAGCATTCACCGCTTCTGGAGGCAGGTTGTTCCACTGGTTAATTGTTCTAACTGTCAGGAAGTTACTCCTTAGTTTTAGGTTGCTTCTCTCCTTGATTAGTTTCCATCCATTGCTTCTTGTCCTGCCTTCAGGCGCTTTGGAGAATAGCTTGACTCCCTCTTCTTTGTGGCAGCCCCTGAGATATTGGAACACTGCTATCATGTCCCCCCTCGTCCTTCTCTTCGTTAAACTAGACATACCCAATTCCAGCAGCCGTTCCTTATAGGCTTTAGCCTCCAGTCCCCTAATCATCTTTGTTGCTCTTCTCTGTACTCTTTCTAGAGTCTCAACATCTTTTTTACATCGTGGTGACGAAAACTGGATGCAGTATTTCAGAGGTGGAGCTACATGATGTCTCCCTGTCCTTGGCTTGATAGTTCAAATTCACAGTCAGCACAATGCCTGTGGGAAAGGTGCCTTTACATTGAGCTGATGTCTACATGAAACATGTCCATGTAACTTTATTGGCAACCATATATAATTGACTTGGCCTTCCTTTCTTATGGTATTTTTTTTAAAAAAATAACAAAAACTGCTAAGTCTGGTCTATAGCTCTGAAATTTCATATCCAAGGACTAATCAGATCCAGGCTGCTTAGCTTTTTCAACTAGAACTACATCAACATCATTGCTACGCATCAAACTATAATATTTGCTTTTTGTGGTAAAAATCAGATCAATTATTGCTTGTGTATTAAACTGAGTAGGTGAGGGAGTGAACTCTCAACATTTATTTTGCAAAATGCTGTGTTTCTCTGCGATCAAATTGTATCAAACACTGACTGCTGTTTCTGTTTGTCAGATGCTGCTGAATCTGTTGGTTCTTGCTACGAAATCTTTAAATTTCAGGTTGTATTTAGCTGGTGACATTTTGCATACCTTTTTCATAGTTAAAGAATGTTAACTATCAAAGGCAGGGGTAGGCAACCTTGGCTCTTTTATGACTCTTGGACTTCAACGCCCAGAATTCCTGAGCCAGCTATGTTGGCTCAGGAATTCTGGGAGCTGAAGTCCACGAGTCATAAAAGAGCCAAGGTTGACTACCCCTGATCAAAGGTTTCTTCTTCTTCTTGTGCCATATCCGTTATCGGACATTGGCGATCATGTTGGCGATCATGTTTTTATCAGCAACCGCACGAAAAAGTGCTGCTGAGTTTTGTCTAAACCAATCTCTTAGATTTTGAAGCCACAATGTTTTTCTTCTGCCTGGACCTCGTTTACCTTCAATCTTTCCCTGGAGGATTAAATGGAGTATGCCTTATTTTTCTGGGTGTCGCATCACATGTCTGAAATATTCTAATTTTTGTTTTTTAATTGTTTTGATGATTTCCCTTGGCTTTCCCAGGCGGCTTATCACCTCCTCATTTCTGATCTTGTCAACCCAGTTTATACGTAATAGCCATCTGTAAATCCACATTTCAAATGCTTCTAGTCTCTTCAGGTGGCCTTCTGTCAGAGACCAACTCTCTACTCCATAGAGCAGGATAGAAAAAATATAGCATCTGACAAGCCTGATTTTCAGTCTTAGGCTTGTGTCGTGGCTGCAGAAGACCTTTTTCATTTTGAAGAATGCTGTTTGGGCTTTTTCTATCCTTGTCTTTACTTCAACGGTCATGTCCCAGCTTTCATATAAATTAGAACCGAGGTACGTGATCCTTTCAACTTTTTCTAGTGGTATTCCTTCTGAATTTATTGTGAATCAAAGGTTACTGAGGATTTTAAAGCAAATATTTTAGGAAAAATACAGCCCAGGATTAAATTTCTACTTTTTCCCATGTTTCCTTACTCCTACTCTCCTTTAACTGTTCAAAATAATTGTCATCCAACTAAACAGCTAAAACTACAGGTGTTCCTGAGAGGTCACACGAAGTGAGAACTTCTGCCTGCCTTCTGGTGTGATGTAGCAGTGATTTGAATATTGGATTGCAACGGGGAAAGTCAGATTCAAATTCTGTCTTAGATCTGAAACCCTCTTTGAGACCTTGGGCCAATCACTGAGTATATTCTGACAATACAGCAAGCACTATCTAGCCAAAACAATTAGAATGTTGAAAGTTTGTTCCACCATCTCCAATGATTTCTATTGTATGCCCGCCAGAAGAACACCACTGAAAGAAGCTATGGGTTATTTTATTTAATTGAGTGTTAAGGGCAGAAATTGCTGACAGAGGATACTGTACATTTTGAACACATAAAGGGCAGCCATCGGAGAAGTGTGCAAGGGTGTCAGGAAGAAACAATAAGCTAGGTTTGTTGTGCAGGCTAAAGGCACCCAGTATCTCTCAGTCTCACCTTTTCTTAAATTTCATTTAAAAAGGAAGTCTCAGCCCCCATGAATTCCATGGCAGTAAGATGGTTCTGTGATAAAAACATAACATTAAAAATCAAACAGATTGTAATAAATGTAATTCATTTGCATGTCTGTGACTTTAACATGGACCACCATGGACAAGGTAAACAAATTAAGTTGGCTACAGTATTATAAATGGACCCGTCTTTCTATTGAGTTTATATTTATCCTATACAAATATAAGCCCCTCCCCCCAAAAAACCCCCTACAGTCAGTAGTTTTAAAGCAAAGGTCAGTTTTAAAAAATTGACTTTTAGTCATTAATGGAGAGCAATAATTTTCAGTATCAAAGTGTGTGCTGGCAGTGTATGCTTAAGAAGTGCATGGAAAAGCTGCAACAGTAGACTTTGATTGATTTGCTGAGCTGAGCTAAAATGATATAATTACTACTATTAGAACATCCAAGGGTATAATCCTACAAGATGCTGTACACCAGAGAAATAATCTGGAACCTGAGCATAGCAGATATTGCAGGAGCAGAATTTGCTGACTCCAAAGCTGGCTGATGGATATCTCGGGCATCACAGCCTGGGACACTGATGCTAAGTCAATATTTGTACCCAGGGTGGACAAATGGTTGTACTTATGTCCATGTTTATGACATTATGTCAAAAACCTCTCAAACACTGCTGCTGTGCTCTCCATTCAGACAGAGATAAGTTATATCTTGCTTATTAGGGGATGTTTTTTATCCTTTTTTTCTGTTTGGTTATGAATATGGCACATATCTGTGGTCTGGAAAAATCGACCTTCTTACTCTTACATAACTTATTTTTACATCTTATTCTTATTTCTTACTTATTTCCCATCCTTTCCTGGGACATTTGTGTTACCAAATTCAGCTTCCAGCTTAGATAAGATGCAGCCATGCCTCTTGCCCAAAGTCTCATTTTGATGGGAAAAGGGGTCTGCTTGCTCTCTCCCTGTCATGTTTGATTATGATGTTCTGGGACGCCATCTTTACATACTGAACAAAAATGGTTGGCTTTACCCATTACAAGCCACCTATTAGAGTTACACTTCCAAAACTGTGGTGCTCTAGTCACACATTTGTTTCCTCAGATTTTTTTTTCCCCCAGAGCTTATTTCAGTTCCAATTAAATATTTCACAAAAATCAAGCTTTTGAGAATTCCAGGTGGATAGTAAGGCAGAATAACTGAGTGTAGGATCAGAGATGGAAAGCAATGGAAAACAATCTAAATCTGCATTTTGTAAATCTTAAAATGGATCATGGGAGGTATTAAGGAGAAATTGTTGAATGTAATCCATTTAACTCTAGAAATATTACTGCTGGTTTTTTTAATCTCTTTTTAAAAAAAGGGGGGGGGGGGAGGAAGGGAGAACAATTCTTGTTGACCCAGTGGCATTTGAAGCTACTTCACACCTTAACATGGTCTAATCTAATTATAGGTGCATACATCTGGCACTAATACTTAAGATTGCTAAATATAGTAGTCTCTGGAGTTTTTTTCTGGTGTCCTTGTTTTGTCATCTCCCCTCACCTGTAACACTGCTGATTTTACATAAGAAGACGAGGACAGAAAAAGAGCCAAGAGCCCTGCTGGTTTGGGCTAGTCCAGCATTCTGAATCGCACAGTGGCATCCAGGGAGCTCAGAATACTTGTATGGTGGCTTCTCAGAAACCACAGTGTATGGCTTTGTATGAGTCGAGAGATAATAAAACACCCACTGGGATTCCTAGCCAACAATAGCCTGGTCCTTCGTAATCCTCTCCTGTTTTTAAAACCATCCAAATGGATTGCCATTACCACAACTGCTGGCAGTGAAGTCTATGGTAAACTATGCACTGAGTGAAAAGTTAACCTTGTGTGAAATGGAGAACTCTCTCAAAATTCTTATCTGTGCCAGGCATGATTTTATGAAACACTTTTTTAAAAAAAAAAATCAGGCAAGCTCTTACAAACAGTAGATGATGAGAAGACAAGCTAGAAGGTCTCCTCTATTCATTTGTCTGCCTGCGCATCCAAGGTCAGACACATCAGATTCAGATTCAAATACAGCATAAAAGAGGAGATGCTCAAATTAACACCAGGGCCATTATTACTTTAGTGGTAACGGCAGTGCTATTAATATAAGATTTAAAACACTCAGTTCCTAATGGAGTTTCTAATAATAGGGCCTTGCTTGCATCTGCCTTGTGAGAAGTTTTACCATTTGGAGTATCACTTGAAAGGTCTCACTGAAGATCTCATTTGGCAGGCAGGGGAGATTTCTCCTGAAGCAGGCTGAGTTTCAGAAGATCATTAGAACATACTTACCAACCAAGGAGGTCTTCTGCTTCAGCAAACAGTGTTATGCTATAAGAAGGGCTACACTACTGCTAATGCTGCACCGTGCCCTACTTTACTCAGCTTTCTATTTGCAGGCATTCTGACTTGACTAATGCATTTGATTGCTCATTTGGTTATGGTACTGTATTCCATCCTACGGTGAAATGGATTTTATGTTTATTTGAGTTACTGTAACTATTTTTGAATTCTGATTTTTTTTAAAAAGAGCTTCACAAATGCAGATTAGAGCTCCTTCTAAGGATTTTTTTACTATATCTATTCAGTGTATGAGATGCTCCTTAGCCACATAGTAGAATTCTTAGCAGCAAAACAAAGAAAGGCACTTTAGGCGAAAGTACCTGTGTAGCCAACAACAACACTGCAGATTTGAAAAATAAAATTGTCCTTGGAAAACTGTACCTCCTTCAGGGCCCTTTGTTTTGGTTGTTTAACAAAACATAGTCACAAGCAGACTTAAGAGAAAGATTAAAAATTAGGGTTGCACAAAACCAAACATGATTGGCACAATGAAATGCATACTGCCATTTCAGATATCATTGCTGCATGTCTGTCTCCTTCGTTAGATTAATAGCATGTGACGCCTATACCATGTACCATGTACATACCATAAACTTGGTGACTGAATGTATAATTTGACAGAAACAAATTTTTAAGGGACCATGCTGAAAGGAATGTGGACAGGGGAGAAATGAGTGGGTTGGGTTGGGGGTGAATAGACTCCTCAAATACATAAAGACATTTGAAATGTGCAGGCATAATAAAATTCACGCTTTTCAAAATTTGGTGACACAAAGCTCAAAAAATTGTACCAAATGCATGAAATATGCACAAAATTATGTCCCCGGGAAAAATGTGTACAACTAGATATACAATTATTAATGGTCTTTTTTTTTTCCTAGTGAGGTTATAAACAGCAGGGGCCAAAGAGAAACTTTTAACAGGCAAAGTGGGAATTAGAATTGGGATGTTAAAACAGAGCTCCCTGCTTCTGTTTCTGCCTTCCCTTATTTGCTGGTTGGCCTTGTCTTGCTGGCTGGAAGTTCAAAAGAAGCTTCTTTCTCTAGCAGAGAGCTGGGTCACAGGTTCAGTGGTGAATGCTTAGAGAGGTGCACATTTTAGGAAAACAGTGCAAGGTTATGAAGTGAATGCTGGGAGAGAGGGCAGATTCCACATGATATGTTATCTCAGTGGAGATCATGCGAGAGAGAAAAACCGAGGGAAATCAATTAGTTACTAGGAAAGAACCCTTGAGCTGGACAATAAGCTCTAATCCAGCTCAGTCCACCTTATTTATAACTGCAGAGAAGGAAGCGTCCTGGTGATCTCCTTCCCTCTCTGCTGCTGTGTTCTCACTAATGTATCTTCTGGCAGAGCCCATGTTCCTGAGGGTACAAGCAATACACAATTCAAGCAGCTCTTTTTGGCCAAAAGGAAGTGGGTTCGTTCAGGGGGAAGGGAGAGGTGAAGGATTATAAAGGATGAAAAAGAAACCTCCAGTTTAAACAAAGGAAAAAACTGAAGGAGTTGTGCTGAAGAAGATGGCCGCTGTAGGTTGTGGAAGAATAATAAGTTTGGAGGAAGGAAGATTGTTGAAACAACGCGAGATACCAGTTTGGTGCTGGCTCAGACTTAAAAGGCAGAATTGCCTTGTTTTGGAGGCACCTACTGCAGCTGGTGAAGGTTCGTTCTTACCCTTTTATTGAAGCTAGGCATATCTTGGGGACTGCTGCTGGAAAATATCTCAGATTGCCTGTTTCAATGCAATGAACAATGGCAAGCCAAAGTTTAAGATACATGTCACTCATCAGATAATATTGGTCCCTGATGCAAAGCTGGGTTGAAGGGAAATATATTTATTCCAGAGCTGCTGCAGTTTGAAATAAAAGTGAGGATATGCTATGCATCTGCTACGGTAGCAACCTAATTTTAGACTAGGCTGCTGCATACACCTGGAAGTAACATTGTCTGTTCTATGCCCCCCTCCCCTGCATTTTTGCCTGGTGGTGTCATAGCTGTAGCCACTCTGAGTTTTACAAGATGTATATGTTTAAAATCACATTAATCAGGGTTCTCATGCATATGTCAGTAGAGAAGTAATATAAATGTAATAGATAAAAAGAGAAGTAAAAAGTGAAGTGAAGCCCTATTTTAAATAATGAGCAATTTATAGCCACATCCATACCATTTGGGACAGCATTATTCAAAATGCAGTGGATGGCAAGGCCATCTCTGCATTTTAGTAGTGCCATTTCTCAGCTTGTATTGTGAACGAAGCAGCAACTCTTTAGTCTGTTTTAAAGATGACCGTCAATAGATTCTACAAGACTTTATTGCATTTAGTAGTGGGTTATTACAATAAAACAATGACCCTGCATAATAATGGCATGGAAGGAATTTATTCTCCAAGCATCCATGCTCCACAAGGATACATAACAAGAATAAGTGCATGGCACCATTTAAAAATTCCATGTCACCTTGCATTTCTCCATACACCTTGCATTTCTCTATACACCTTGCATTTCTCTATACAAGACTTTTGCCTTTGACTCTGTATTTTATTTGATGTGAGGTTGAATCCCTCTCTGCCTATGCATTCTCTCTACTTGCCTGAAACAACCCAGAAATACACTTAATTCCCAAATACAGTCAATCCTAGACATATAACAGCTCATTTAGTGACAGTTCAAAGTTACAGCGGCACTGAAAAATGACCATTTTTCACACTTACAACCTTTGTAGCATCACCATGGTCACTTGATCAAAATTCAGATGCTTGGCAACTAGTTCATATTTATGACCGTTGCTGTGTCCCAAGACCATGTGATCACCTTTTGTGACCTTCTCACAAGCAAAGTCAGTGGGGAAACCAGATTCACTTAACAACCGGGTTACTAACTTATCAACTTCAATGATTCACTTAACAACTATGGCAAAAAAAAATGGGGGAAAACTCGTTTAACAAATGTTGCACTTAACAAGAGAAATTTTGGCTCAATTGTGGTCGTAAGTTGAGGACTACCTGTATTCACTGTTTAGAAAACAACCTAGCTTCCAAGCATAGCAGTACAGTTTATAACTTTTAAGGTTTTAGACTGGATTATTTTAAGAAAGGGAACTTCTGTGGAATTGGTAATATGGGTTACTGATTCAAAAATGTGGGAAGCCAGATCTGCTGCCGTTGAGGGTAGACTTTCTCTTTGTTAGGAAGTTCATGAACATTTCCCCCAAAAGTGCTGTTCTGATTATGTTGTTTTTAAAATACTGAAATATGCTCTTGAGAATACAGGTGGATCCTTGTTTAGCAACTGCCTTGTTTAGTGACCATTCACAGTTACCAAAATACAACTTTGCAAGCAATCCTCCCATTTACCACCTTCTCAGTTCTGTAAAACAAAGTAAAACTGAAGTAAGATCATCAAATGAAACAGTCATTGTCTATGGAGATTCTCAGTCATCCAGGTCATGGTTGTCCCAAAGGTGATTTTTCATGAGGCAACTGGACTTCCTTGTTTTTTCTTTGAAGAAGTTTCGCTTCTCATCGAAGAAGCTTCTTCGGCTTTCCGAAGAAGCTTCTTCGATGAGAAGTGAAACATCTTCAAAGAAAAACAAGAAAGTCCAGTTGCCTCTTGAAAAATCACTTTTGGGTGAAACAGTCATGGTTTCACTTAGCAACCATTTCACTTAATAATCGAATTGCTGGTCCCAATTGTGATCAGAGAATGAGAATTACTTGTAAGGACTCAGGTACGCTTCCTGCATATTAATGCAGTAACTGTTTTAGGGGATAGAAATGGACAATGTCACTGTTTCTTAATCCCCCACTTACTGTCAAAAGTGACATTAGGATGTATTTTTCTCTTCCACATATAAAATACTATTTTTCCTTTAAGAGTCTTGCCTGCTTTCGATGCTGCATTTTAGTTTGTTGCAGGCTAACTCCAGCAATTCATTGGTGACTTTGCAGAGGCAACAATATCCCTTAGCACAGTCTCTAATACCTTTTAGAACCGTCTTTACACAGCAAATGTTATAACCCACTGTACTATTACAGGATTAAGGATGAAAGTAGCATTAAATGGCATTAGAAAGCAGCACTGTAGGGCAATAAAATATATTTATGTATGTTGTGCCTGCATGTATGTGCATTTAGATGCTTGGAATAATGTACATAAATTCAGTTTAATTACACAGAGATGCATATGGATACTGATACTTGTACACACACGCATGAAAATATATCTGTCTGGTAAGATCTAACCACAGGAAAGAAGATCATTGGCTGCTGTTTTCCTGGATCAGAAAGGTGGCAGGATACAATGGAAGAGGGATTGTCCAATGGGAGGTTGTGGCAGCCTGTGGTCTGGACTAAATATTTTACAAAGTGTTGCCATACTGTCTTGGACCTGCAGGATTGTCCTAAACTGGCCTGAGCATAGGACAGGACCAGTTTAAACAGTAATTATGGATAAGCCCTTTTGCTGTCAACAGATTATTATGTGTTATGTTATTATGGGGTTTTTTTCCAAATGAGAAGAACCTAGGTGTTTCCAGTCACTTTGGTTTCCCACCTTTCCCCTTACCCTGGTGGCAATAAACTAGAACCCAGTTTTTTGTTTTTTTTTTTAAAAAAGGAAGACATGCAGACTGCTTAAAAATATGCACATACAGTACTACTTTGGATTGTATCAGCCAGACTATTTTTTTTTTAAAAAAGACATAAAGACTGCTGGGCAAATTGACTGAACACCTCACTGGCAACAGCTTGTTGTGTAGGTGAAGGGTGAGGGTGAAGCTAAGTCAAGCCAGCTGGTGGCCACCAAAGTAGGCAGCTCAGCAATACAGCAGGAACAAGGAGTGACAAAGCCGCAGAGTACCTTTATGGTGGCTTCTGTGCAGCAGTTTTGAAAAATACTCCAATAGGACTATCACAAATATTAGCATGGCTAGATTTTACAGTCTCTAATCCTTCCTCCCATCTGCAGCACTGCCCATGTGACTGAAAGTATTCTGTGACTGGAGGAGTCATTACAATCCAATCTCAGGGATTTTGAAGGAATATCAGAACAGTTGCTAATGAAGGGATGGCAATCCATAGGCCTCATTTCAGAACAGTAATGGGATTAGAAAGAAAACAAGCACAGATCAGGCTTAAGGCAAATGATGTCTTTATTTCCAGGTTCTTTATGTGTTCATGCATGCGTTTTACGTTACTCATTAGAAATAAAACAACCGTGTTTTATTAGAAGAAAATTGATGAGATCATACTGGATTAGAAAGAGGCAGTAGTATCTAGTTATGAAGGAATATCATATCCAGTTTTGCTGGTTTGCTTCCTTGCTGTTGTTCTCATTTTTTTAAAAAAATCTATTGCAGAGAGAGCTACATAAAAAAACGGAGAAGTTGAGGTCATGAGATAGAGATAGAACTAGAGAAGAGATGGTATATAGTGGTAAAGACAGAGTTTCCCCCCTTTTTCCCCCCTTCCAAACAATTTTAGCTAATTGTTCAATATATTTCCCTTTCCCATCAAATAGGAAAATGAAGATTGGTTGCAATCGTCCCTTTGACTTTTGAAGATTTTTGCTATTTGGGAGATGTTGGGCCTACAAAGAAAAGAAGATGGCTTTATTTCAAGCTAACTTAGGGATTGCTTCATTATGACAAATTAGACTAGATAATGTGTAGCACAATATGAAGAAGAAGAAGAAGAAGAAGAAGAAGAAGAAGAAGAAGAAGAAGAAGAAGAAGAAGAAGAAGAAGAAGAAGGAGGAGGAGGAGGAGGAGGAGGAGGAGGAGGAGGTGGTGGTGGTGGTGATGATGATGATGATGATGATGATGATGATGATGATGATATGAGGAAGAATCCCAAAAAGTCAGGCCAGATATTGCAGTCAGGAAATCTATCATTCCAAGTCAGAGGAAGATCAAAGTGTGAATCTCTTAATTAGTCTGCTCTTGATTTTAAAAAAAATGACATCTACTATTTCCAGCTCCTAAATCAATAGTAATTACTAAGGGCATTTCTACATAAGTAGCTACGAAGAGCTTTGCAATAGTTCAGAAGCAAATCCAGACCTACTTGAAGTTATATAGAGGATGAGGGGAGCTGAGTTGACTTATTTCTGGATTTGTATTACTCTGTTTGAAATCAGAATGAAGGGGTTTTTTTTTCTTTACAAAGCAGTATTTTTATAAAGTTTGTGTGGAGATTTTATTTTTCCCTGTTGCTGTGATCTACTAACTCATCCTGTCTCTTAATTCAAAGTGATTTCTAGAGCTGCCATATTCTATCCTTGATTGCCTTTGCAGTCATTGCAGCACCATGCAACTATGATTATACCTTTTTGGGAAAGGACCTGGTTGCAAAAATGTTGTCATAATATCTTACAGGAGGTTTTCAAGGACAACAGAAAAAATGATGTCATTACAGCCAGTTTCCCCAATAGCAATTGGTCATTTTTTAAAAGCAAATGAGCTAAGAAATGCAAATAACATGAACTGAAATTGTTGGTGGGAATTGGTTAGCAGTTTAATTTCCCTTATGGTGGAGTGGGGTTGAGGGGATTTCTGTTCCTCCCGAATCTGTAGTAACCCAGGGGGCAGAAGATTATGCATTGGATAACTTGTTTTTGCCATCTCTTTTGTGTCAACTGTGGAGTGAGTGCTGACTGGTTTATGGTATTTCTGGGAAGTTCTCAGTATTTTGAGGTCTGCAGAAATGAGAATAATGATAAGCCAGATTCAGACAAAAAAAAAAAAAAAGAGTTGATAGTGCAGTTCTTTAGAATTTGCACAGCTGCTTTCTCCTGTCACTTTCTTTGGTCTCGTGATAGACTAACCTGAACAATTGACTCCCCTTATTTGACTCTGCCCTACATAGCTCTCATTGCAGAAATCTGGGGCATTTTCAAACTTGACTTTGTTTGCTTTCTTATAAGCTCTGGAGAAACTAGGTAAGGTTATTACTAGGTGTTACACTTCAATCCCTACCACTCCTTGTTCTCCCTCCATTTTAAGAATGTACATTTATAATGAATTTCTACTTTTTGCACCATGGGTTTAAGAGCCAGCCCTTCACAACCAGCAAAGTGCACTCAACTCTGACAAACAGACAAATGGCCTTTGACAAGATTGATGTAACAAAACCATTTTGCACTGTTTGCCTTTCATTTTGTGTTTATCCTGCCATCATTATATATTTTACCTCCTTACGGCCCTTTTAAAATGGTTAAAATTCTGTAGTCCAGCTGCTAGGATAAGAGACAGAAGTGCTCAGCTTCATTTTTACCTTCGCAATCGACTGCTGTGAATTTCTACTACTACTTGTTCTCTGCTTCTTTTCCTGTTAATTCTTAATAGTTTGGGCTTGGTTTTTTTTTTTTTGCGTTAACTTTTTTGTGTGTGATTTAAAAGCATTCAGATAAAAAAAAAACATGAGTAAATGTTATTTTTTTTCCTGAAAACAGTAATGTAACTTTGCCTTAATGAAGCACCTTTTGCAGCACTTGGCATGGATACACATAGCATCTAATCCTTTTTCAATGGTAGGCACTAGATTTTTGAACCATTTGCTGTCAGAACTGAAGCCAGCCCCCTCATTTTGGCAGTCCAGGAAGAGGCTCAAAGCATATCACTTTACACAGGCCTCTAATATTTTGTTTATAGAGCAGGATTTTGTTATTGGGATAAATTATATTTTTAAGCCATTTGGGATTGGGTGACATATACATTGGTTAGAAATAATAATAAATTCTCTTCTTGAGGAATATAGAGCAGCAGTACCATATTTTTCTGTGTATAAGATGCTATTTTTTCTTGCAAACACCCTGTTCAAAAATCAGGTGCGTCTTATACAAGTGCAGCGTCTTATACACGAAAAAATAATGGTAACCTCCGCAGCCCAGGGCATGCCTGTGTGGATTCTTTACATGCTACTGCCATGCCGCCTGGTGCAGGAGTATATCGCTGGCCCAAGATGCCGCCTGGATGGGGAGCAAGCCAGCCCGAGATGCCGCCTGGTGCTAGAGGATCGCACTGCCCCAAGGATGCCACCGGTCCCACTGAAGCTGCCTTCTATGACCTGTTTTTTACCGGCGCAGCTCGGGCTGAAGCCGCAAGAGGCCTTGGGAAGGCGCCTCAGTACAGTGATTGACAGCCGAGGAGGTGGGCAGGACTAAGCCCGCAGAGCGCCATCTGATTGGAGGAAGTCACCTCCCTTGTGTGATGGTACCAAGAAGTACCAGTAATTGGGGGGTGTCTTATACAAGGGTGCGTCTTATAGACGGAAAAATATGGTGCCTCTGAACTACTAAAAGGGCTTGAGTTTAGAAAATATTTTGGAACATTTTTATGACTACATGATCAATTTTGAATGTGAGCTCAAGTACTGGCTCACTTTTTATACATGATTGGATTAATCTTGGCTTTTCAATACATTTTTAAAAAATATTTATTTCAGTTATTGTTGACATCTGTTTATTTGATAACTAATAAATCAATCCTGAATTTTAATTGATATTTTTCTTATAAAAGTCATCTCAGGAACAATAATTGTTTATTTCTTTTAAGTTGTTTGTTTATACCATGTAGTTTGCCTCTTTTTAACAAATGTCAACATACAAAACTTTAAAAACATGGTTAATTATGGCCAAATTTGCTGTTAATAATATCAGAATTTTTTTCATCATAAATTATTTTGATAGCACTAATTTTCTAGGTCCGTTTCATTGCATTGAAATGATGATTGGCTCACTTTTTAAAAAAGTGCAAATACAGGTAGAATTACCAGACCTGGACTGCAAAGATCTAGCCCTTAGATGGGAGAAACAAGTAACATTTTGTATGCCTCTTTGTTCTCATCTAGCAATTGCCTGGATTTTCTGAGTGCAGATCTTGTAGCTACTCAGAAAAACAAGTTTGAAAAAGAGGTTGGGTTTTCAAAATTGGAAGAAAGGTTCAATTTGGGGAGAACAGAGCTTAAGGTGACATAAAATCATTAGCAGCTCTCTTTTGTAGACCAGTGTCTTTAATTTGGAATATTTCCTTCTGAACTTTTTGGCATGCTAAATCTGGACTTGAAAACCTTGTAGAACAATTCCAGGGCTTGGTACTAGATGCTTTCTCCTCTAACTGGAATAAAACTGATTTCTTACTCTGTCTTCCTCCTCCCTATATTAATTTTATTCTTCAAATCCAGAGACAAAAGTACTTTGATGCAGTTAATTGCTCCCTTTTGTGTAGCTTGGCACCAATGAGAGATGGTAAGTTCTAGTCTCCCCTTAGCCAGCCAAGTGACCTTGGGCCAGTCACTCCCTCTGAGCCATAGGAAGCAGGCAATGGCAAAACACTTCTGAAATCTTGTCAAGAAAACTGCAGAGATCTTCCAGGCTTTGCCAGGAATCAGCCGTGACTCAAAGGCACATATACATACATATATATTTGTTCCTAATGAGTTCTTTCAGTCTATAATGTGGAGAGGGATAAAGAGCCTTCAATGCTACAAATGGGTCTCAGCCTATGAAAGCAAGTAATTTAAAATTTACACATAACCCATTTTGTGGATTCATCCAACATGTATATGTGTATCCATTCAATGTGTACATGGACTTTATGGACTGATACATAAACTGGATGTAGTGCTTGAATTCCTATAAGCAAAACTTTGGTGCCAATAAATCACTCAAAAATACTGGCAATCATCGAAAAGGTACTGGCAATCCATACAGTGGATGGATCCTGGCTTTGGGAGAGGCTGTCCCAAACTTGTCAGCCTGGTGTGAATGTTAAAAGTTTACCTGAGGAGAATCAAGCCTGAACAGATCAGGGAATTAAGTTGCTATTATTACTATTACTACAATTACTACTCCTTTTTGTCTGTGCATTTTTAAGGCTGATTTATTAGTCAGAGCCATCTTTCCCTGACTTGATTTCCTCCAGTTGTATTGGATTCAGCTCCCATCTAACCCTTTAGCTAAGCTGATAAGAAATAATGGGATAAGACATCCAACACATTGGTTTGGGAGCACTACTATAAATGATTGCAATACCCTCTAACAAGTGAATATGTGAGAAGTTAGCATAAGATCGTATTTAACAGGTAAGTGTCCACATTGGGGTAACCTTTTTTAATATAGCAAGATGATCAGTTGTCCCTGCAAAATAACAAAATATGCTCTTGCTAGGGCCTTGTATTGCTGTCAACCTGTTGGATTTTTTTCCAATTAAGATTAAAAGGAGGTTGTGCATACTAAGGCTTTTCTCTTGAGGGACAATGTTGCTTGAGGCTTCTGATCGCTGCTTATTGCTCAAAATCTCTGCAAGGTCTTTTTTGCCCTGCAACTGAAGTGGGTAAAATCATTACCAACTCAACACATAGACTAAGCTTTTTGTTCCCTAACTGACAGTATGCCTAGGTGGACAAAGATACAGCACAAAGATTGCAATCACTGAAAGAAACAGAAGCAATTATTGTGGTTGTTGAATTCACTGGAAAAGATGCCAGGGTCATGAGAATGGATGCTGAGGTGATTATATGATTATCTATTTCCTCAGTCCATGCCACTGTATGCTCATTCACCTAAGTGAGCATGATTAGGCTTGCTCAGCTGGGTAAGTACATTGGGTGTATGAGGTGCTATGTTCCTCAAATTAAACTGCTGAGAAAGACAAAGTTTCTTCAGGAAAATTTCACTGTACCTTCTGGTGAGGGTGACGCAGTATAGTGGGGCACATAAATAAGTAAATCCATCTTCAGTACTAACAGGGTGGCTGGTTTTCCACTACTATTCCCTTTTTATAAATGGTGTCAATGAACATGCTTTTTTTAAAATAACATATTTCAGGATCTGGGTTGCACCTCCAGCTGCCACTGTGAGCCTCCCTCCCACCATTTTCAAGGTTGAGTTATTGTCTGCCTGCTTCTGTTAGTTTATGTCAAGCTTGGATATTAATTAAACTGAGTGTTTGTGTTTTATAAATTAACACGTGAGAGGTGGAGCCACAGACTGCCCTTCTCTGGGAGGAAAGATTTGTTAATGTGATTAAACCTGAATCTGGTTTGTTGTCAGTGCCTATTAAAGTTAAAACTGTGCACATGTGTGTGTTCCCAGTTTTGTCAGGACTTTGGGGCAATCCATGGCCCCATTCAATAGAATAAGTAGAAGAGCTCTTAATCAGTACTGCCTTTTTGCAAAATAATGGCCAACATTGCCATCTAAAGAGGAGGTTGCATAAGACAGTTTTAAATCATTTAACTTCAGGACTGGCTAAGGGAGCTGCTAGGTGTGAAGGATAACATATATGCCTGCAGAAGATATCATTGCTAACTTTGATTGCTGCTTCAGGATTAGGATTCTCTAGTAGAATCATCAAGGATTTTCTGGGATTATCAGGCACTAAAACCATTCTCAACTTCATGTTGCTACACTCCTGTGTTCATGTCTGAAATCAGGAGAATTTCAGACAGCAATTTCCAAAGTAATCCAAATGCATTTGATATACTTAAGCTTTCCATTCTAGACTCAGGCACCTGCTTCACTGTGGCTTAGCATGTTGTGAAAATTGTAAATTGACAGACCTCCCCAGTTCCTGGAAAGTCAAGGTGGGGAAGGGGGAAAGAGAGACGCATGCTTTCAGACTTGTTTCTGTTACTGTAACCTTACAACGAAGGTGATGCTAATATTGGTTTCTTGTCTGGATTACCACAAAGGGCTGACATCAGTCTTGCAAGTCTGAAAACATCTCTCCCCTCTCTTACTTTTACCCTTCCCAAAACTGGAGGATGGGTCCCTTCTGAGACACTTACCATGCCCCCATTTCTTTTGTGCACTGAGATGTCTCTTATCTAACCGCTGTGCCCTGGCTGCAGATCTTCGTCCTTCTGTCTCTCAAGGATATTCCCACAAACCCTTACAGCCTCCCTCCATAGCTGCTTTATGAAATAACTAAAAAGATGTCTGCAGTTTTTCTTTCCGGCTTGATCATGAGACCCCTATGAACTCTTGAATGGACCACCAGTTGATTCTCTTTGCTTCCTAGGAAGCTGGCACTGCTGGTTCCATTGGGATTTATTTTGCAAGTAAGCCTGTTCAGGGGTGCAGCCCCAACATACAGTATGTGACCTCGATTTAAAGATCCTTCATTTTTGAAGCAGCACCTACCTCTTCGGTGCCATGGTGCCATCTGGGGCCCAGAAAAGAGCACAGCAGGTGTGAAATGATTAACTGTGTAACCTGCCAGAATACCTGAATAATAAGAGAGACCTTCCCACTTAGGAAGCTCCCTTTGTTCTAATCCTACTTTGCTGACATTGGCAGGGGGATGGTGTTAAGGAGATGGGAACATTTTTCTCTGCCAGTGGCACAACGCACAAATCTTCATGTATTTATGAGTGAAAGATAAGATACTCACTCACTTCCACTCCCTTTTTTCTCCCTCTTCTTCTTTCCTCTCTCTAACACCCCCCCCCCAAAGATTTGACACATGCAGGCTAATTCCCATCAACATCTGCATAAACAGTGACAATGAAAAATATTGCAAATGTGTCCAGCAGGGCCTTATATAACAGACAGTTATTTAGCTATGAGCAAAGGAGGGGAGAGAATATGGAAGTTCCCCTTCAGTTATATAACAGCAGCAAAGCAGGGCTGCTTAAGCAGACAGCCACACAAAGGAGAATAACAGGGAACTAATGAGGGGTTTCTGAGGGGTTTCTGACACTGGCAGTTTTGAACTACAGCTTCCTCTACTTCCTACGATTTATAGGATTAATTTTGTTCTTTCAGCAGCTGATGCCTCTTTTTGCTGCTGCAGACTTTTAAAACATTCATACTCTACTGACAAAAAAAGATTTTCCAAAAGATGGGAGGCATAAGTGGAGAAGGATTGGAGAAGGTGAGGGGGTGGGGAGGCATGCAGAGAAGATGCTTTTGATCCAAGAAAGCAGCAAATCAAAAAGTGGGCATTAAAGTATGGTTTTTTTAAAGATAGGTATCAATTGAGGCAGAAAAAGAGGGACTTAAATTAAAAGTCTTAATTGGTGGTCAGGATTAATCCACTTTGAATCGGATGTCTTCGGAGAAAGAATATTTTATACAGGTAGTCCTCAACTTACATCTATTCGTTTAGCAACCAATTCAAAGTTACAGTGGCATTGAAAAAAGTGACTTACAACCGGTCCTCCCATTTACAAATAATCACATCATTCTTTTGGTCATGTGATCAAAATTTAGGAGGTTGACAACTAGCAAGCATTTATGACATTTGCAGCATCCCAGATTGCTGCATGTGATTGCCATTTATACTCTTCCCAGCCGGTTTTTGATAAGCAAAATCAATGGGGGGGGGAAGCTAGATTTGCTTAACGACCACACAATCCCTTTAACAATTAGTGATTCACTTAACAGCAGTGGCAAAAAATCAGGTACGACTCACTTAACAACTGCCTTGCTTATCAGTGGAAATTCTGGTTTCAGTTGTGGTTGTAAATCAAGGACTGCCTCTGTGTAGCCACAGAATGTGGTACTTTTCATAGAATCTTTATGCAGGGTTTCATTTACTCAAGCCAAGGGGTGAGTATCTTAGGATTCTTTGCAAGAAACAGGGCCAATCCAGAACATTTTCTCAAAGAACAATGTCCCATCCCACCCTAGTGGTGGGATTCAGCCAGTTCGTACCGGTTCGGGAGAACCAGTATGTAAATTACCTGAATTTGGAGAACCGGCTGGCTTCTGGAAGTCCAGTCTAGGCCTTGGACGCCTCCCAGGCCTAGAACGGCACACCAGAAGTGCATGGATACCACTTCCGGAAGTCCATTCTAGACATTGGAGGCCTGGAGGAGGCCTCTCAGGCCTAGAATGGCCCACAGGAAGTGCATGATGCCACTTCCGGAAGTCCATTCTAGGCATCAGAGGCCCAGGCCTGCATCACATAATAGAACCGGTTGTTCAGGTATTTGAATCCCACCACTGCCCCACCCCCTTCCATCTAGGAAACCAAGTTGGGCAGTCTTCCTTAAGCCTGATGTTGGATGCATTGAAGAATCCTCTGGTATCTTCTAGATTTTCTCACCCTCTCCCAGGTTGTATGAAGCAGAGATAGGGGAGACTGTTCACAGAGCCATAGTGGTATTATGTTCATCTTGGTCTTGCTTGTGTATATGTGACCCTGTTTGGAAAGTAGATATCTCAAGATGTACCTGTCAAGGTTCCAATAGACAAGACCAAATAAATCAGAACTCTGAAGCTTGAGATTTCCTCAAAGAACATGTTTATTGGTTACACAGTATTAGCGCGGTCAAAAGTGAAACCAAGTCTGAAGTTCCCTTCAAAGGGAAATAATGTTACAAAGTTAAACTTCCCACTCCAGTACAATGCAATCAGCTACGTTCCCCAATAGAAGATTTTGGCGGGCTTTCTGACCAAAAGCTCACGTCTCCATCTAACTGACAAAAATGACCTTGGTTCCCATGGGACAGTAAAATCTTTAGACTAGTAGAAATCCTCCGCACCCCCCTCCTGTTCTTGCGGCAACCTAGAACGAGCAAAAATGGCTGCATCCAGGTTTGTTGTAGAGTTGATAGTACCCAGTTAATGCATACTGATTGTGTTTGTGAGTCTATTTATAGTCACTCATACCTGATTGCTTTCCTGATAATTTTTTTTATACTGTTTCCCTTGCCGAGAACCCATCAATCAAATATCTTTTAAGTATCAAAGTGCTGCTTATGGATAAAAGTCACATAGGAACAGTGTGCATGGTATGTCAAGTATCTTTTCCATTGCTTCTCTAGCGGTGGTACAACTTGACATTCATCAAATGACATACCGATCAGGTTGATATTGAAAGTTCTTTAATAAATAAGTCCATGAAGCTAAGGAGAGGTTGATGTCCCTGGGGTAGATGAAAAATTCCAACATCTCTGACCAGTTTTTCATTTGTGCTCTCTTCCAAGTCACCTCACAAAAAGGCAGTCTGGCCCTGACAATCGCCTTCAGGGTTTTGCTCTCAGGGGACGTATGATATCTTGTTAAATTGATCAGTCTCCTCCTGATCCTGACAAGGAACCAGTAGGGCAAGTCAGCAAGGAATGCTCTAGGGCAGAGGTCCCCAACTCTTGGGGACCAGGGACAAGTTCTGTGGAGAGAGTTTTTTTCACAGACCAGAGGGTGCATGGTTTTGTGTGCTGCCTGCATCCCAATGAGAGGACTTTGTTTGTTTGTGCAGACCGGTTGCTGGTATGCTGCAGCATGGTACTAGTCCATGGACCAGGGGTTGGGGACCCCTACTCTAGGGAAGCAACTTGTTTCGACCAAGTGGCCTGGAGATTTTTCATTTTGCTCAAGTGCTCCCCTAACCTGGATCCCGAAGCTCTCTTTTGATGGATCTGGTTGATTTCGCCTTGTCCAAGTGAGAATATCCAGGATATTATTCAATGGAACACAGCAACCATACGGTGGGGAAAGTAGGATATGGAAGAACAGGGACAGTACGGTTCATTTTCACTGAGTAGCAGAAGGTATTTTTCACAAGATTGTTGACTAGCTCTGCTTTCCAGCCTGCAATAAGGAGCACATTGGCATAAATGATTGGAACTGTGCTAAGACGGAACGCTATGTTATTTCCAGTGGGACTTTGTCTGACTTTATCTGGTGTCTGAAATGTTAATTTTAACTTGTTTTTCCTAGCCGGCATTGTCTTTTCCTTCACAATGGGAAATTTTACTTTGTTAATAAAGGGTTTCGCAGTGTACTGTATCCACGTTTCTCAGGTACAGCTGCAGTTCTTCTTCCTGACCTTCCTCCTTTTCCTCTCCCTCCCCAGCTTGGTCAGCTTCTTCCCAACTGCTCTCTTATCCTTTGGCTTTTCACAGCATAGAATTCCCTTCTGCCGCAACAGATCCAGGTAGTTCCCGTATGGGCTGCTGACAGCTCAGAATATATTGCTGACAGCATGTGGCTTCATCTTGTTCCCACATCATTCATTCATTTTCAGTATGTCAGGAAGGGGAAACAGCTGAGGGGTGGAATGAACGCCTGCTGTACCAAAGGCCTCAGGCTTAATCTCCAGCATCTCCAGATAAAAAGATCAGGTATGTCTAGTTTGGTGAAAAGAAGGCCTAGGGAGGACATGTTAGCACTGTTCCAATATTTGAGGGGCTTCTACAAAGACGAGGGAGTCAAACTATTTTCCAAAGCACCTGAAGGCAAGAAACAATGGTTGGAAACTAACCACAGAGAGAAGCAACCTAGAACTAAGGAGAAATTTCCTAATTGTGAGAACAATTAACTAGTGGAATAAGCTGGCCTTCAGAAGTTGTGGGTGCTCCATCACTGGAGGCTTTCAAAAAGAGATTGGACTGAAATGGTATAGGGTCTCCTGCTTGACCAGAGGGGTTGGGCTAGAAGACCTCCAATGTCCCTTCCAACTCTGCTATTATTATTCTTCTACTGTAATCAGTATTCAGTAATGGGGAGAGATCTTTTATGACCAGTTGCAATATATATTTCTGGATTGGACGAATTGGACGAATTGGACTGGTCATGGCAGAAGGGACTTTCTAGCATGCCTCTGGAGCAACAAATGTACACAATCTGTATTGTGAAGCAGCTTGGCTTGCATAGTCTATAGCTCTGAGTAGAAAAGTCACCTTGTGATTGTGTTTGTGAGTCTATTTATTATGTTATAGCTGTGGGGCAAAACAATGTGAAGAAAAAACAAAAGTTGGTTGCTCTGTAGGGCAGTTTATTTGGGACCAAACTGCCCAGCAGAAGACCTAATTGGAGAAGGCCCTAAGCAAGATCCTCTTCTGTGCCCATATTTCTTGATGCTCCATCCGATTTTTCCTTTTCCCCAGATCTTCCCTTTTCCATATTGCTCGAGCTCATCTCTTGCCCTCTGATGTGCTTTCCCCCCCCACTTTCCCGGCCGAAGTAGCCCTTTTTTCTTTCTGATTCCATAAAATACTTCTTCAAAACTTCACAGAATGAAACTGGAATCGTGACTGGCATTATCACTTCTCTGAAGGATGGGATGAGGGAAGGTGGGGAGGGAGGGTAGAAACTAATTCATACTTGGGGGGTGGCTCTGGGATGGTGTGTGTGTGTTCTGAACCTGCACTAAGGGACTAGATCATTCTCATTTCACCCAGCACTGAGATTTGTAATCTCTTCCCAGCACGGAATACAGAACACTTTTATAACATAAGCGTCTCTGTAAACTTTTATGTACTCAGGTGAAGCAGCTAATAAGATCTGCCTAGGCATTCCAAAGAATCTCTGATGTTAATACTTGCTCCAAAAGTTGTGAATGAACAGAATACTGAAAATGGCGGCTCCCCATTGAGCATTTGCATTTCTCTAATGCTTTTTTGGATCCTTTTGTATCTACATAAATTGCTGTTGTTCAGCACCATTTCCTTTCTTCTCTCTTAGCTCACACAGCGCTTGGCCTCATCTGCTCATGTAATCCAACTGGCTGCAGACAATGCATGAGGGTCCATGATATTACTGCATTTATGACAGGATCCCCACCTCCAACTGAACTAGTGTCCAGAGGAGCAGCTATTTGAGAACATATAGTATATTCAAGGCAGGTTTTGTTCAGAATTAACAAAATACTCATAAAAATATAAAAATCAACAACCCGACGCAAATTCATGGCAGCCTATAGAAAATAGCCTATATTCATCTTTACAGAAATATTAAAGAATCTGAGAAATCAAAATATGACTAAGTAAAAATAGATGAAGTAGACTGGAAGACATATACATGTGTTTCAGTGAGCATTTTTGGAGCACATGAACTAGAAGTCAATAGTTCAGAATTCTTAAAATAGCATGTGGCATTCTTTAGTGTCTCTGCTGTAGACACTCACTGGGATACTTGCTGTTGTATGCTGGCCTGGAAGCATCTTTTTCTTTTATTTGATTTACAGGACATGAGAGCTATGTAAAAATAACTGCATCATATTCTGTATTCCAAAGAGTGATTTTGGAGTTCCTTGACATAAGAGGAAAGTTTTTAGCAATTATATGTGGCCATCAACAGCCCACTGTTCTAGAAATCCCAAATACTATAGTATCTTTGGCTTTATTTAATAAAGAAGGATTGTTGGCTTCAACAACCCCACAAATGCTGCAACTTTAAAATCAACTGTGCAATAAATTAAAATGGCACAATTTTTTTTTCAAAGTTCAATGACTATGATTCCCCCCCCCCCAAAAAAATGTCAATTATAACTTCTTAGCATTCTAAGTGGTTTTGCATATCTTTTGTGTATGTGCGATTATTCAGCTTCTAGCATTTGGTTAGACATGTCAAATGTCACTGCCCTTTTAAATATTGTGGTTTAATGGGGTATCATGATGCTGATAAGTATATGCTACAATGGGCCTATGAAAGAATGCTCGGCTTATCAAATGGTACCTTCATTTTAATTTCTGACTGAGGGGAACAATATTAATAGCACTGTTATTAACCTGCCTTTCCTCCTTTTAGAGTGCATGCATTATTGGCAGGATCTTGCGACGTTATCCCATGATATGTGTAGATGTACGTAGTTGTTGGCATGTTATATGCTGAAAGATAACAATTGTGAAAATGATCCTCAAAGGGGGAGGATCAAAGAGAGAGGGGAAAAAAGAAGCCTTGAAGAAAGTTTGAAATAATGTAATCTGGGCTATGTAAGAATTTGAAGATGCAGAATTGCCTTTCCAACCTTTCCCATCTCCTGTGCTAGCAGGACTTAGAAGGGGAAGTATCCCCCTCCAAGCCTGGCCTTGGGTTTGCTTTGTTATTGTTCCTACTGAAAGTTTTCCCTTCATTCCAAGGGAGCCCTACAGTTTAAAAAGAAATGCAATTATGTCATGCAGACATCTGTAATGAAAGTCGCTGGAGCCAGAGTGAGAATGCAAGCCCTAAATACTGCTGTAAAGCAAGCTGGAATTCCTGGGGAAGGAACAAAGTGATCTTTCCCTCTTCTTAACTCCCAGAACAAGCACAAAAGGACAAAACTGATTCCCTGAGAGCTGCTACTTCCTTCTCCAAAAGACTTTCCTAGTCTTTCTCCTTTCCATTGGCTTGGACAGGCTTTGGGGAAGCAGTGTGGCTTTGATTCCTACCTCTTCACATGGAGGACTTAATTTGGGCTTCTTGCTATCATATGACAGATTGCCACCTTGGTTCCCAATTAGCACCAATTTTGGGGCCATTTTTCCACCAAGAAAAACCATGTGTACAACAAATCATCTTCACACAGTCTGCTGCCTCATGTTAATGAGTTCCAAGCTCTGGGGAGTTTTATGCCTGTGCTTTTTTTTTTTAAATTGCACCCACAAAAATGATTGAAGCAGGTGAGAACAGTAAGAGGAATAGCATCTCTCCCAGAAAAAAATATTATTACTCTCAGATCCAATTGCTCATGCTGCCAGAATTTGCAAGACAGTTTTGATTATCTGCTGGCATCCTCGGGGATATTCCCAGTGTACAAAAGAAATGAACTAGCGACCTCGAAGTGTGTTCATTTTGGAGTAAGAAAATATGATAGTTGGTTTACAAATGATTTTTGTTTGTTTTTTTAAATTAAATTGGTAATTGGCCAAGAGCAAGTCCTCTCATTTGCATGTATGTGTTCCTGCACCTTCGAATATCCTGGTGGAAAGCCAGTATAAATACTTAGCAAAAGTAAAGAAAGTGGAATTTATGAGGAAACTTCACTTGATATACAGTATCAAGTAAAGAAAGTGGAATTTATGAGGAAACTTCACTTGATATACAGTATCTGTTCACAGGTAAAACTTACAAAAAGGAGTCAAGCCAGTGACTGGGTTCATTCTTTCCACACTTAAGCCAGGAATCTTGGCCTATTCACTGTGCGTGAACTGTATGCTAGTGTATGCACTGGCTCACTCCTGTTTTGTTTCTGCTGCTTGCACAAGCCAATAAAAAAGACCAAATGTGACCATTTTAAAATTGTATCTGCATCCAGGATTCTGTTCTGTTTCCCTCAGGGGAACTAAGATTTATCAGACTCCAAAAACAATGAAAATGCTCTTTGAAGCCGGCTGAACTGCTCTTTCAATAGAGCAATGCATAATTTCATGTTTGCACATCATGCTATGCTATTTAGGGCTGGTTTGTTCACCTGCTCACACAAGCAGAGCAGCAAAACAGAAGGTAAGAAAGGCTGCTTGCGCTAGCACACAGCACGGGCGGCAAGATTTAATAGGCTAGCAGCCATGGCTTAAATTATGAGGAAAACTCAGTCACTGGTTTTCAATCTAAGATCCTTATAGGTTTATTTTAATGTGGAGGGGCACTGATCTAATGCTGTGTTGAACATTTCTTCTGCGTTTTTCCCATTTATTCTTGTTCAGCTCAGTGAAAAAATAAGGGAGAAAGTTGGCATGAAATTCCCCTCTTAGTTAAAATCAGTCCGTGTCCCGTTTCTCTTCCCTCAGTCCTGTCTCTAGCTGTCTGCAACCTCCCAAGAGTCCCATACCTCAAGGGAGGACGTGCGGGGTGGGGGGAGGGGAAATCATCAAATGATTTTGGATATCACTGGCCTTTTTCAGAGTGGGAAGCAAAAGTCAAATTGGAGCCACTGAGAGGGGGACAACAGAAAATAATAATATTCTCTGCTCAAAAAAACGTAGTTAAAACTGAAGATGCCGTAGAAAAACAGAAGCACCTTCCATACGGGAAGACATCTGGAGCCTATTAGTGGATGATTTCAGCACAAGGTTCCATTGGTTATGAAGACATGAGATAACAGATAGTTCTTGTTTAGCAACTGACTCATTTAGCAACCGCAGTTACGATGATGATGAAAAACTAACTTTAGACCAATCCTCACATTTACAACCTTTGAGAAGGTTTGTACAGCAAAGGAAGCTGAAATAAGACCGTAAGCCTAGTTGCGGTTTTATTTAACGACTGCTTTGCTTAGTGACAGAGTTGCCAGTCCCGATTATGGTTTCTAAACAAGGACTAGCTGTAATTACATCAGTAACTTTGAACCATAGTAGCTAAATGGAACATCCTGTTACAGGGGATAAATAAATAAATAACATTGGCTGGGTGGGGATTTGATGAAATGACCTGGTTTTCTCCAGGTTGTTTTTTGTGTTGGGTTGCAGTGCCAGGAAGGGTCCCTTCTGACCCATTCCTCTTTAGCATTTTATTTTTTATTTTTTTATTTTTGGGTCTTATGGGATGGGGAGGGAGTCAGCACAACTGGAATCTCAGACCGCCCGAGGAGACTCCACAATTAGTTGGCTACCTCTCAGCTGCTGCCACAAAGTGTACATTTCACCTAATCCAGGATTAAATAGGATACATGATATACTGTAGAAGTATAGGAATATAAGCATACATGTGCAAAGTGGAGAAAAAATGAGGAAAAGGTGGAAAATGGTGGAGTAGGAAGGGGGAACAGCTTATAAATTGTTACTTCCATCAATCTGAATCTCTTTGCAGGCAAATTGTGCAAAATCTGTACAAAATATCAGGCTTTATAAATTGTAATAAATAAATGTATAAATTTGCTTGAAGGTTAATACTGACTACAGGTGATCCTAGTTTCATGACCGCAATTGAGACTGGAATTTCAGTCACAAGTGAAAGCAGTTGTAAGTTGTAACTGGACACTTTTTTTTGGCTTTTATGGTGGTCATTAAGTGAATCAAATGGTCGTTAAGCGAATCCATTCTCCCGGATAGGCTTTTTTTTTTTTTGGCAGAAACTGGCACCAATGATTGCAGTGAGACACTCAACTGGTCATAAATATGAGCTAATCACCAAGCACCTGAAATACAGTCGCGTGACTGAGGAGGGTGGTACAACGTTTTAGGATGACCAGAAGTATTTATATGCCACAAAGAATGTTTTCTGAAACTGTTGTTATTCCAAATGTTCATTAAAGACTGACCATAAGATGAGAAAGATTGGTAGTCTGTCATTTAGTATGCATGGAATAAAAAGAATAACAAGAATTCTGCAAAGTTTCCACAGCCTCTCTCCTAAAAGGGGACTGCAAACAATAAAAGTGTCACCAATGAGATCAAGATCAAGAAGCAACCTAGAACTAAGGAGAAACTTCCTGACAGTTAGAACAATTAACCAGTGGAACAACCTGCCTCCAGAAGCAGTGAATGCTCCAACACTGGAAGTTTTTAAGAAGAAACTGGACAGCCATTTGTCCGAAATGGTATAGGGTTTCCTGCCTGAGCAGGGGGTTGGACTAGATGACCTCCAAGGTTCCTTCCAACTTTATTATTATTATTATTATTATTATTATTATTATTATTATTATTATTATTATTATTATTATTATTATTATTATTATTATTATTAATATGGATCATCGCACAGTCAGTCAGATGTTCAGACTGGATTTGGCATTTTGTCTACCTATCGAGTCCTTAACAAGGACCTGGGATAGGCAGATGTGGATGTTTGATGGTATTACAGATATCGTCGCAGGATGGAAGCAGTTCCTAGTAAGGCCGCCTTTTGCAATTGACTAATGGCGAATTTGTCAATGCCAATGGTGTTCAAGTGGTGCTCCAGTTGTTTTGGGATTGCACCCAAGGCGCCTATTACTATTGGTACATCATCATCATCATCATCATCATCATCATCATCATCATCATCATCATCATCATCATCATCATCATTATTATTATTATTATTATTATTATTAGATGACAACTTGTAGGCAGGCTTCTCTATACTTAAAATTAAGGTCCACCGTGCCACCTGAATAGGAGTAGATAACCTGGAGACTCCTCCTCCTCCCCTCCTCCTCCTCTTCCTCCTCCTTCTCCTATAGGAGCTTTGGAGAGCAACCAATGATATATATCTCCAAACACCTGCAGAGTCCAATAATTATTTTTTGGTAACAAAAGGGATCTCTGGATTTTGTCCCCCACACATACAAAGATAGGGTAGTTTTCAAGGTTTTATTAAAGAAAACACCTTTTCACTCTCTGTGTGTGTATACACAACATTTTACTGTAGATGCAATCCATCCGGAGGGTATCATGTGAGGGAAGGCTGCATGAAGCTCTGAGAAGTCAGACATTCTTGTTCCAGTTTACCAGTTTTGTTCAAAATTTATGAAGAAATTTATCTTCTGTTCATAGCCGTGTAGAATTCATCCTAATGCTCAGACATTGCTCATGTGCAGACAATTGTGTAGAATTCCTAACAATTATTAATGTCAACCATCTGAAAAAGATATTTTCTCCCATTGTTTTATTGTGCCTTTGGCAGGGTGGACCAACCCTGCCAAAATGTAATGGGGAGAGATGTGTACAGAAAAACTGAAGAATTACCTGTCTCTGTGGCTACGTTTCAGAGAGTGGCCAAGTGGATATGTGAAGAATTTTCAAACTAAACATCACTGAATAGGAATGTAGGCTTTCTGCCTCCTGATATGAATGTTTTATAAATGCAACCTGGTCCTCCGAGTGTTAACTGTTCCTAAATATTGAAAACAGAAATGCCACATTTGTCTTCAACTTTAACAAAAGGCAGCAGTATGACTACATCCCTGAAGCTTTCCAAGTCTGACTTTGTGATGTCTGTTAAAATCAATGGAGGTTTGGACAGGATGTGAAATCTTCCTGATAAGTTGAAATTTGTTCTCCTTTTTTTTGCACAGTGACAAAGTAGAAACAGACACTCTGTCACTGTGGAAATGTCAAAAAGAGAAGGGGGTGGTGGTGGTGGTGAAGTTCTGTGAAAGCAACATTTTTGGAAGCTGATGGATGGTGGCAGATCGGCAGCCCAGACAGTGTAACCTCTTAGTATTTCCCATCGATTCCAATCCCTTAAAATTCTGAAACTTCTCCTTTTTTATCCAGAACAATTCTGAACAGGAATATTGTCCTGCAGATGGAAGTCCAGAAAAGAGGAATCAACATGACCTATATATAAAAGCAGCTTTCCTACCTCACAAGCAGAGATAGTCATGAACTGGGTCTCCTGTAAAGGGGACTGTACCCAATCATAATGCTGTCAGTAGCTTTCAGGAATCTGCCCAAGACCTGTTAACTAGACAATGTAAATGGGGGGAGGAGAATTATATTAATGCCTTTCTTATGAGCTTTACATTGGTATCTGATTGGTTAGACTCTAACTTGACTCCAGCAGTGTGATCAGTGTGAGACTACCTTTTAAAAATATCCAACTAAGTCTTGCCTGTTAATTGGCACAGCATCATATGATATCAATGGTGAGAGAAGTGTTGCATTTTGGGTATAGCTTTGGGCTTGTCTGAGAAGCTGCTTCTCCTGTTCCTTTATGATAGGCCAGAGAGGGACCCTTCAGACAATCCCCCCCCTGCTTTCAGAGGCTGTTTATTAGGCATGTGAGAAAACTGTCATGTGCCACTCTCAGTGTATAAAATACATCACCCCAAGAGTTGCCATTGGGCCCAATTCTCTCTCCCAATTTAGCCAGAGTTTTAGATGATAATGATATTTATATTACTACAAAGATATATATTACTATGTTGCATAATTACTTGTTTTTAGCTGTATGAAGGAAAAGATGGGATTTAAATTGAGTAAATAAAAGAACATGATGGGTTGCTGCACAGACATCTAATGTAATGTGTCTCTCTGTGCGTGCATGGCTTCAAGTCAGTTTTCTACTCCTGGTGACTAGACCCTACAGTTTTTTGGTAAGGTTTTTCAGAAGTGGTTTGTCATTGCCTCCCTTCTGGAATTGAGAGAGAATGATTGGCCAAGGTCACACAGACTTTTGCTTCCAAAGTGGGGCTAAAACTCACAATCTCCTGATGTCTGACATGGTATAAAGTTTGCTACTAGTGCAGGGGGTGGGACTAGAAGATCTCCAAGGTCCCTTTCATCTCTGCTATTCTGTTCTTCTGATGCCTAAACCAGTACACCAAGATGATTTGATGTAATGGTTACCATGTCTCTATCAATCATAGATCAATGACCAAATTTATTCTTCTGTTAGTAGCACTCCAAAGCCAGCGCTTGTGATGATTATGTTTTTCTTTTATAGATCCATAAGCTTAAAGCATTCTTACCCTGTCTTTGTTTTAGAATTTTTGTGATTGTAGAGTTTGCATTTTATATTTTAATGACTAGATTCTTTCTATCACCTATTGGTTTTTCATGTAGTATATTGACTATAAGTTATATACAGCTAAGTAAAACTTGAATCGACTTACTCTGAATGTCACAGAAAGAAATGACACCAGCCACATCTCATCCATTTAAGTGAGTGGAGAGGCCAGCAGAATGAGACAGAACTAATCTGGTTTCACACGGGGTGCTAAGAAAAGACCATGCTGTGTAGTGACAATAAGTCCAGTGTTTGTGATGTGTTGTGATGTTATAATTTTCATGCTCCTGGCAGGATATGACTGTTAAATTACAACACTAAGGACAAAATTATGTATTTCCATTTCTGTCAGCAGGAAATCCAAATTCAGTTAATATTGAAAAAGATAGAGTTGAATAAGAACTCTTGACATTTTCCATCAGTGAATCTACTATTAGGGTTTGGGGGAGTTTTAGTTCAATAATATTTGGATGACTACAGGTTTGTCAGTCCTGTTGTATTTGTCATGAATGAGAGAGAATGGTTGCTCATCTTAGAAGCTCAGGGGTTAGTCTTGATCATCATGCTTTTTGGTTATGACAATATTGTGCTAAATGTGAGAAGCCTGAACTCTTTGTCAGAATTTAAATGAGCTTCAGATCAGATTTGGGGACTGAATCAGCCTTGATCGTTCTTCTGGAAAGCGGGGAGAGTATTACCTTATTAGTCATGCTTAATTTCTTTGTAGCTTTGGATACCATTGATCATAATAATCACTGGATTACCTTCATGACTGTATGGAACATTTTTGGTAGTGATTCTGCTTGCATCTGCAACACTAATGACAATAAATAGCATTTGCTTAGTACTTGTCAACTTTCTGACAATTTTGTCTCAGTGTACTAAGGAACCATCTTGTTCCATACTTTTTGAATTTCTATAAGGATCTTGAGAAAAATCATTAGGAAGTTTGAAGAAAAGCTTCATAAGTAAGGTGTTAACACAATGCCCTGGGCTTTTTGTTACATTAAAATCTGGAAAGTTGTGGAGGTTTGGGCTAATGTTTGGATGGAGGGAGTGGTTGGATGGGAGTCAAGTAAACTATGTTTGAATTCTACAAGGAAAAAAAATCAATGGATGAATAGTTCCTCAGATCTGGGAAATCAGAATAGTTTGCTTAGAAGGGGATTATAGAACTGCAATTGTTATTTGTGGCCCAAATAACAGGGGTGACAAGGGATGCGTTTTATTGCCTTTAGTTAGTATGATACCTTCAATCAATCCTGCACCTGGATAGAGACCTAGGCATAGGTAACTTTATGTTTTCATTAATGTAACACACTCTGCAGAGGGCTACCAGTATGTACTGTATGTGTTCAAAATAAGTAACTGGGGGGGGGGCTAGGATATATTAGAGAAACTCCCCTTTTATATCCGTCCATCTATAGAGATTGTCAATAGTGATCAAATTGTGCTATATCCTGTGGTCATGGATTTGGCAGTCATTAGAAAGTGGAGCTTTTCATTTAGGCATCCACTCAATGGATTATTCTTAGGTAGATAAAACATTACTGTATATCTTTATAAACAATGATCAGCAAATTTTCAAAAATATGGGCATCAATAAAGCAATGATTGATTATATTTACATGATCTGTTGCTTTGTTTTTTCTGTGGCTATGCAATATTTTGCTACCATGTAGGTAAGAGACCCATCCTTGCAGTATGCTTTACTTTTTCCCTTGGAAATTTGGATTGTTTTATGTTTCTGCCATATGTTGACTTAGAAGTTAAGTAGGACAGAGGCCCAGTCATCATATCCAAGATCAGATCTTGGGGATTGCATCTCACTGTTAAAGAGGTCTTCTATAGCTTCTGAATCAGGAAAAGGAGACACCTATCAGTAGACATATTCTTAAGGTTTTTTTTTTCATAAGATGTAGATTCAAAGACAAATTTGAAATTTATAGACCTGTTAATAAAATGAGCAGTGCACAAATGTGATCTACAGTTGAATGCCTCACTCTAGTCTAACCCTACTTGTTCATCTCCAATTCTGTCGTTAAGCTCCATCTAATTTTGGAGATTTTCCTTACTACACTCAAAAGGCTCATAAATATATAATTAGCTGGATGTTCCTTGTTACTTTTTTTTTGTATATTTGGACCACCATTGCTACCTCCAATTAGAAGCACCCACAAGGATGGTGGAGAGAATGTGGGACAAATGACTAAAACATCACTGCTGATGTTCCGCTCCATTGCTCGTGACTGTATGTTTATAGGTTTTACTTTTTATTATGGGTTTAGACAGGCATTGCATATAAAAATGCACAAAATGGAGTTTAATGTTGTATACCACATGGTGATTCAGCCATGAATCAATATTTTAAAGAAACTGCTACAAGAGAGGCCAATTGGTTTCTCTGAAATTTTCACAGGGATAAAGTGCTTCAGGCCTGGTCATGTTTTCTGTTTCAAGATCCTTGAACTGGGTGCATAAAATTGGAAAATAGTCATATGGAGATCTTACCTTTCCTGTGGAAAGTGTTCTTCTCACTCCTGTTTTAAACTCTGTAGAAAATCATTTATTTTGATCTTTTTCAAAGTTTTACCATAATAATAGTAGTCATCATCAGAAGCATCCATCTGTGTTTCACTGCAAAGGTCCACCTTAATTTAAAACCCCAGAGGAAGACTGGATGAATATATGTAATGCCCTTGCTTTGAAACCACCATGCTGATAGTTTGTGTGGCATGCATAACCCATGTACCTCAAAGTACAGCACACACGAGAGAGAACTTTTTGTGATGGGTCGTAACTGGATGTTTTGCTTTATTTTTTTTTAAAAGTCCAGTGGGCCTCTTCAGCTGTGCACCATTAAATCTGATCTTGCAGCTAATAGCTGCTTTAGAAGCAATGGTTGGACAGTAGGATCCTGTTTGCTTAGCTGGTTTGAATAAATGACTTTTCCCGAAAGCTCTTAAGAGTGTTTTCCCTGGCCCGTATCCTGAGTAGGTTAAAGGAATTCCCTTTTATCTTTGCCCTGGTCTGGAAGCTGCAAGGATTCTGGGTGGAAATGTGTAAAATAAAGAGCTGTAATTGCAGGCACTTCCTGGGTTTTGTCTCTCCTTATCATGGTTTTGTCCTCATTGCTTAGTTATTGTGTCCTATTGATTTCCTGACACCCGCTTGTTATAGATATTAAGGAAACACTGAATTAATCAGTGGTTGCTATTGACCCAGTAGAGCTGTAACTTTTCTTGTGCTCCTGTCTCAGAGAAGCTCTTGTTCCCTGCCCTGAATTAATCTTTTATAAATTCACTTTAATATATGGGATATTAAAAATTTGAAAGTGTAATGCTGAACAAACTGCTCTGTCAGACCCTTTGCATTCACAAAGATTGCTGTCTGTCAATTAGTTAGACAGACTTCATACTTTTTAAAGATATGAAGTTTATATATTTCAACTACCAGTTGCTTTCTCTCTGAAAAAAAAAGGCAGAATCCCAGCAAAGGCTGGATTTTTCAGATTTTCCAGAGTTACTTAAATGCATTTATTTACCCATCCAATTGCTCATTGTCATGGTTTAGAAGTGAACTAGGTAGGCAAAATCGAAGCAGGGATCCCAAAGTACAATGGTTGGATATAAGGTTGCGTAGGTTCAAGTCTCCTTTAATCTGTACTTGATTCCTCATGGGCATCTATCAAGGCTTTCTGTGTGTTTTGTTTTAAATAAGAATGCAGGAATCACTTGAAATTTGTCTTATTCCAGCATGGTGATTTTGGTTTTTTTAAAATCTTCCCAACTAGGCCATAACTGGTGCATCACAGTGGTCTTTCATTCAAGCACTAATAAGGCTGGTCCTGCTTAGCTGTTCAAGTTCAGCTAGATGCTGCCACTCAGTTGGGCATCATTGGATACATAAGGTGTTTTTTTTTAAAGATATGTAAGGATTTCCCCCTAAGATTTGTACTTCATAATGTTATTGTCATCACTTAAAATGGATCCAGGAAAATGTTTTGTCTTGCATCATTCCAGGATAGCTAAGCAGCACTTCAAAGAGGGACTGATGGTGTAATTACCTTGTCATTTTTCTTCAAAGGGCTACCAGTTCAGAAGACTGAAACTCTGATTTTTGGAATCTGATGTAATGACTATCATTCATATTTTCATAGCCTCAAGTATATCCTGTTTAATACATTGTATTTCCTTGAAGTTTCAGAGGGTGTAGCTTGTGGCAGATAGCCTCCTGGCATTGTGTAATGTAATGTTGATTTTTATTATCAGATGGTTAGATGCCCCTGAGCCATGCATATACAAGGAGACAGGAAAACATATAAAGACTTGACAGGCATTTGACTTTGAGAATATTTCTTCAGTTTTGCCATTTCTCTTTGCCTGTAGTAATTTCATGGCTAACTCGTTCTCTTCCCTTTGAGCAGAACTTGGAATTTCAAGTGCATCCATACAATGTGCAACACATTGGTTTGTGGTGGCAGGCAAAATTTGAACTTTGGGGTTGGGTTGAAGTATGGGCAGGGACGTCTTGGGGAGCTTTCATGGACAAAACCTAAGCCAGGGAGGAAGTCATATTAAGCCAGTGGTTCTCAACCTGTGGGTCGGGACCCCATTTGGGGTCGATCGACCATTTCACGGGGGTCGCCAAGCAAGGCTGTCCGCCATTTTTTTTGTCTGCCATTTTTTTGTCCGCCATTTTTCCCCTTTTCTGGCGGGTGCCTTACCTCCCTTGGGCTGGGCCAGCTGGTGGTTGGCCTGCTCCGTCTCTGCCGCTTGCCAGCTATGCCTCGGCTGGCGCAGGGGGCGGAACCACGCATGCGTGGCACTCCCGGGCAGGGAAAGTCCTCGACTTACGACCGGTTGGGTAGTCCTCGACTTACAACCGGTTTAGTCCTTGACTTATGACCGGTTTAGTCCTCGACTTATGACCGGTTTAGTCCTCGACTTACAACCGGTTGGGGTCGCGGCATTAAAAAGGTTGAGAACCACTGTATTAAGCACAAGACATCTTATATTCAGTGCCTTTAGGACTCGCCTCCCCCTGACACACACACACACTCATTTGCCTTTGTCCTCCAAGCATTAATAGACCGCTGTGTTATCAATAAAGGAGAATAGTTATAGCTCAGAGTTGAAATAAGGGGTCCTTGTTGCTCTTGCAGATGTTTCATTACCTAAACTAGGTAACATCATCAGTGCTAGTACTAGCACTGAAACACCTGCAAGAAAACAACCAGGATCAGAGAGCACCAAAGACTCCTCAGAACACTGTGTAAAAGTGCTGAAATTTTGAAATTGCTTTATGTCTTTCCTTCCTGAATGAGAAACCCATGCATAGGAATTAAGAAACTAGCACAACTACTATATTGCTTCCTAGTAACATCTGATCAGCTCTGCACTGATGAATGAGTGCTATCTGTCAGACATGTGAGGTCATCTCTTTTTTAAAAAAAAAAAAAATTGCAGACCCAAAAGAATGTTTGAAATGGATTTGGGTAGTGTTCCCCACTCTATTCCCTTTGCATTTGCAACTCGTATAAGATACTGCTTTTCTGCTCCATCTTTTGTTTTCATCTTCTGTGGAACATAAGATGTAATGTTCCTGGGGGAATTCCCTCTCTGAAATCAAAAGTCCTTTGGAAGCAAGAGCATTTTTCAAGGCCAAAATTGGGGCACAAACTTAAATGTGTCCTCTCTTGAAATCTCTTAGAGCACTCTTTGGTCTACCCTCTGTCAAGTCTCTGCCAAGCTCAGATCAGGACTTTAATAAAAAACTGCCAAGGGAGAAACCAATGGATTTTCAGAGGGCATCACCCTCACAGCTGCTTGGTATTGTGTATAATCATGAAATCTGTCTTGTAAACTTTCATGTTCCACAAAGTGTTATTTAAGTTCACCCCACACTTCGTAGATAGCATTGGAACTCTGTCCACCCCCCTTGAGCTTTATTGTTTCTTTAATAATTCACATGGTGAAATAATGAAGAAAATGCAGGAGGTGACTAAAAATAGGACTGGGAAAGGAAAATAAACCAGCCAGTGATGTGAAATACCCTGACAATATATTGCCTTGGAATGTTATAAAGGTTTTATGACTGGTTGTTTTGAACAGTTTGCGTAAGACTCTTCGCTTCTCTGGTAGACATTCATTGTACAGGAGAGGTTTATAAGGTGGCCCTCATAAATGAGAAGCCACAAATATGTCCTAATAGCCTTGGTTCTTTATACATATGGGCTTTATTGGGGAGAAATGAATGTACTTAAACAGTATGAATGTAAAGGTTGGCCAAGTTTAGGGCAATATTGCCAGGTCTCATAAACCAACTTGTGCTGTTGGACAGACGATCTTAGCAAAATGTTCCCTGTCTTGCCCTCTTCAGAATTTTGAAGCATTAATTTTAGAGGTGCAATATATGTATAATTTATTTGATTTTTTTAAAATTTAAAACCAGGTTTAATTGCCCAGTCCAAGAATCAGAGGGACATCAAGTATGGTGCTGCTTCTTCCAGCCTTTTTTCATCTATCATCAAAATATTTCCATGGGATCTGATGCTTTTGACTGAGCACCAAGTTAATTTTAGGCTGCAGGACACCCTTACTGCTCATTGTCTTTGACTGCCAAAACATTAATGTTTGGTGTTGTGTTTTGGATAATATAAGATGGTGGATAGCAGGGGAGGATTGTCTTGATACCCAGAAACATTGTCACTTGCAAGGCTGGAATGGTTAAGATGGGTCTATATATGTTACTTGGTAGATGCTTAGCTACGTTGATCACTCATGCTGATGCTGAGTTGCCAGATTAGTAAATACTAATTTAATGAAAGTTTCCACTCTAAATGGAGTCTCAGAAATAAGTTACTCAATTAATTTCTCATAAGTTACTTATGTTATTCCTCTATAAATGTAGAACATATAGAAGACTACATGTGTCCTGTTTTATTGTATATGAATGCATTTGGAAGCTGCCAGATATATATAAGATCCATTACATATGCATTTACTTAAGAATCTGTAATGAAATAGTAGAGTCCTATAGTACATGCATTCTGGCCCACGTTGTGAATTAGATCTGGTCTAGCTTCCAGAGGCACAACTGCATGATGTTTCTCCTCGTCATTATTTTGATCTTATTTGTTGCAGCTTTTTGTAACTTGGAGGTAGAGAAGAGTAATAGGAGAAGATGATTAAGGAGACTAATATGAAATAGTTTTAGCTTTGGTATCAATAGTTGAACACTTTTTCCAAATTTCACCTCAAAAAAACACCCAGTGGTTTAGACCCAACTTTTATTCTACTGGGGAAAAAAATAAAAGTAAAACCTTCTGTCAGAGAAGCAATCTAGAACTAAGAAGAAATTTCCTGATGGTTAGAACAATTAATCAGTGGAACGACCAGCCTCCAGAATGCTCCAACACTGGGGTTTTTTAAAAAGAGACTGGACAGCCATTTGTCTGAAATGGTATAGGGCAGGGGTCTTAAAACGTGGTCCTTTTATGACTTGTGGACTTCAACTCCCAGAATTCCTCAGCCGGGCATGCTGGCTGAGGAATTCTAGGAGTTGAAGTCCACAAGTCATAAAAGGGCCAAGTCTGAAAACCCCTGGTATAGGTTTTCCTGCCTGAGCAGGGGGGTGGACTAGAAGATCTCCAAGGTCCCTTCCAACTCTGTTATTCTATTATTCTGTTGAAGTATAAACAACCCATCAGAGAAGATTCAGAAAGGGGACACTATACAGAGAATTTCAGAGTAAGGGAATGAGTAAGATTGTTTTCTTCTTCTAGTACAATTTTTCTGCTGGATCAAAAGATTCCCACAGAGTGCCATTGTCACTGGAAATTTATCTTAAACATATTCTGTTGACTTGATTCTCCATAATGCATTTCAGGGATGATTTTCAACTGTCAAATTCTGTGGAATTTGGATATTCCTGTAACCTTTTTATTTTTCCAGAAAGAGCAGAAAAAAAAATCCTTCTCTGCAACTTACTGGCAAGGTCTACCTTGTGGAATCTTGAGTTGTTGACAATTTTAAATTGTCAAGGGAAGTGTTTCTCTCTTAAACTGCATTAAATGAGTTTTGTGGAGCTGTCAGCATAGGAAGGATGAATTATCATCCCCTTTTATGAGACTGAGTTCAAGGTCCCCATGGTGTTTTGGACTCTGGCAGCTACTGGGAACGATATGTGACGTTTCCATCAAGCCGATCCATTGTGGAGGAAAGCGCTGAAAACCTTGACACAGCCCATGTGCCTCATATGCACATATCTCTTCGTGGCAGATGCTATGGGAAAGAATAAAGGATTGGTTTTGGCTGTGAGAAACCAGCAGGCGAATGACAGTGGTTGGCCAAGCAGGCAATGGGAAGAACCAGGGCCATCTGTTCCACTTAACATTTCATTCAAATAGTCTGATCAGAGAAACCAAAAGACCAAATTCAAGTAAAGATGTTCAAAGACCAAGAAAGACGGGCTCAGATAACTCTTGTTCTGTGCACATCATTATCTATATTCCAAGGCACTATATAAGGCATTAAAAAGACCCAAACAGGAACAAAAGACATTATCTACATTATATAGAATAAACCAAGAAATTTTCCCCAGCTTCTTGGATGACAGGGGAACATATCAAACCAATTTTCTTTTTTAAAAAATGTATATTACATGGAGTGCTCTACTAAAAGCCATTAAAACCAACACCGTACATAATTGCAAACCCTGAGGGAGATGCATTGGTTGGAAAGGCACTTGTGCTTTAGACATAAGAAAGATGTGTCAGAAATAAAGGGCAAGCCGGTATTTCATGCAGAAATTTGTACTCTTTTTGCTGGATTATTAGAAAAGAAAAAAGCGCATTATATATATATATATATATATATATATATATATATATATATATATATATATATATA
>NW_015386446.1:206141-226713 GCF_001527695.2 Protobothrops mucrosquamatus | reverse complement strand
TATGTTTTCTTATGTTTTCTGAGGTTTTCGCGGGTGTTTGTGACTTCGTCGAAACGTCGCCAAGGTACTTTTAATTCTACGCGGGAGAAAACCCGAATAACTGAAGACCTACATATATATATATATATATACATACACACATACATACATACATACATACATACATACATACATATATTCCTAATTACCTTAAAAACTCAAATCCCAGGTATATTCATATCAAAACTATAACAAAATCACTGAACTCCGGGATAAATGAATAAAACAAACTGTTTAATACTAAGCTTTCATCAGTCCTCTGCTGACATCGTCAGAGTAAAAAGCCGGTGGTCGGAAGAACTGCTTATATGGCCAGCTGTTTTAGCAATCCGGTCATAGACCTCATGACCGGTCTACCCGCCCCTCGTTCTCCCTCAATTAACTGTGTTGTCCTTAATCGTGTCATGCTCGTCTGCATCCGCTTGACTCCTGGCACCCTCCCCCCTCACCTGCTCTGCCTGTCCACCCTGCCACATGCAATCGCCCAGAGTCATTGCTGGATCTCATCTGGCAGCCTCGGCAAGTTGCAGCATAGTCTCATCTGGGGATGTATTCCCCATCCTGCGTGTTGCCCTAATCGTACTGGCCTCCCATCCCTCTCCCAATCCCACAGTGGGCTGCATCCACCTCCCCATCCCTCCACCCGCTGGGATCCCATGTTGCTCTTTGGGTGGGCATCCCGGGCCCCTCCTATCTTCATCTGTCCTACACCTACACGTGGGAGGTGGTGTAAGTCTCAGTGGTGCAAGTCTCCACAGTAGCACACTCCAGTCTCTCATTGCCACCATAGTCAGTGTAATACCCCAGGGGGCACATAAGGATTTGAAAATATGCCTGGCTTCATGAAGGAATTCACAGAGGACATCCACCAGCATCTCCCTGGCATAGCACTAGCTGCAGTTTCAGATTCCAAGGCACCAGCGCTTTTGTCCCAAAGGTGAGCTACCCTGGGGGCAGCAGAAGAGCACGTCTGCCAGCAGGTACCCAATCATGCCATGTTTCATCCTGGCTTCACAGTTGCTCAGCAGGAAGGTGATGAGGTGGAGATCCAAACTGGCCAAATTCCAGACTGGGAGTGTTGCATTATTGTCAAGCACCAGGGAAAACAGGAGATCCAGGCAGTTCAAATGTATATAAAAATTTATTGTAAGCTTAAGCTTCGGTACAAGAATCTGAACTACTAATGGTCCAAGCAAATTGGCGGGAGTTAAGAGTCACAGGAATTGACTTAGATCACATGTGGGAGCGAAAGGACTTGTGGTGTTTGACTCCTCCCTCAGGCTCAGCCTGGTCATCTCCTACAATTAACAGAACAGGGATGATGCAACAGTAGGCACTGACTGGTAGTGCCATAGAGCAGGGCTTTTCAACCTTTTCACCCGCTGTACCACTTTTCACCCGCTGTACCACTTTCACCCGCTGTACCACCTAGCAAGGTGTCAAAAACTTGATGACCAAAAAAAAAAAAAGGAAAAAAGTAATAAAGTACAGATAGTCCTCGACTTACAACAGTTTGCTTAGTGACTGTTCGAAGTTACAATGGCAGTGAAAAAAGTGCCCCCCAAGCCACAGCCGAGCAAGACACCTGCCTGCCTGCCCGGTGGTGCTCTTCCTCCTGTCTGAGGTTTTTATTGTTGTGAGCATTTCTGTTGAGGATTGGCAGCGGGGGTGGGGTGGGTGGTATTTGGTTTTTATTCCCTCCGTCTGCTGGGTGGTTGCAGCAGGTTTTGGTCACTTCACATGACCCTGGGATACTATGACAGTCATAAATATGAATCGGTTGCCAAGCATCTGAATGTAAATCACAAGACCCTGGAGATGCTGCAACATTCCAGCTGATTGGCGCTTCTTCTGGGCTCAGCAGAAGCACCAGGATCAGTGCTGCTTTCCAGCTGATTGGTGCTTCTTCTGGGCTCAGCACAAGCACCAGGATCAGCGCCAAGCTCCAGCTGGAGCCTGGCGCTGATCCTGGCACTTCCACTGAGCCCTGACAACCCTGCAGCTCCAGCCATCTCTCGCTCAGGCTTGTGCAGTGCTGCCACCGATTCAGCTCATTCCCCTCCCCCGCTACCACTTTTCTAGGATGGTTGCGTACCACCTGCCAGGTGCCAATGTACCACAGGTGGTACCCGTACCACTGGTTGAAAAGCCCTGCCATAGAGGGACTGTCAGAGTCAGGCAGTCCTTTCTTCTCTGGATCTCTTGCTTGCAGTCAGTCACATCTAGGAAGCTTCTGGGCCCATTATTGGTATTAAACCCAGAAGCTAATATTGATTCTAATTCATTCTTTCCTTTGACAGTATGGAATCTGGCAATCATCTGAGCTTTCAGTTTTTATTGTGTACTAATAGTGAGGCGGAAAAAAGCACAGAGACAAGGAGGAAACAGAAAAGAGAATCCTGCGGGTTTTCATTAAGTCAAGGCCATTGTCTTCACGGCTTCTATCCCAGGAAACTGTGATCTCTAGTCGGCCTTAGGCAAGAAAGTCAGCTGGGCCAGTCATTCTCTCTCAGCCCAATCCACCTCATAGAATTGTTGTGTGGGGAAAATAGAAGCAGGAGGAAGGAGTTTTAGGCGTGTTCATCGCCCTGAGTTATTTATAAAAACAATAAAAGCAAGATAAAAATAATCAAAAACTTCTACCCAAGGCTGCTCCTTTCTCTTGCTCTCTGCATCATAATATCTGACAGTCCAAATAACAGTAGCTAACTGAAGCAAAGCTAAGCAACCTGGGCCCTCTAAATACTTTGGTCTTCAGGTCCTATTAGCTATAGCCAACATTGCTAATGGGAAAGGATTGCAGGAGTTATAATCCAATACAGTATATCCAGAAAACATCAATGGTCAATGCCTGGGTAAAAAAAGACAGTCTGTGTTACCTTTTAGCATGTTAGGTTTTGAGCTATTTGTGGGATGATGAGCAAGCATCATCTGTGCACTCCATTAATTAAGTGTTCCTATACAGGTAGTCCTCTACTTAAACAGTTCATTTAGTGACTGTTCAACGTTACAACAGCACTTTAAAAAGTCATTTATGGCCATTTTTCACACTTATGACAATTGCAGCATCCCCATGGTCACATGATTAAAATTCAGCTGCTTGGCAGCTGATTCATATTTATGATGGTCGTAGTGTCCCGGGATCATGTGATCCCCTTTTGTGACCTTCTGACAAACAAAGTCAATGGGGAAGCCAGTTTCACTTAACAACTGTGTTATTAATTAAACAACTGCAGTGATTCATTTAACAACTGTGACAAGAAAGGTTGTAAAATAGGACAAAACTCACTTAACAAATGTCTCACTTAACAACAGAACTCTTGGGCTCAATTATCATCGTAAGTCGAGGACTGCCCGTATTAAAAAAGTTCCTTTAAAATTCTGGGATATAGTTGAGTAGTCTTAACTTTTTAGATTTGCCATCCACAATTTCAACCTGCTTTTGGGTTTTGCAAGTATTTGGAGACTCACAGACCTAGCATGTGACCAAATCTAATGCTTTATTGATTGCTTATATCATGCCCAAAACCAAGATGGGTTCACTAGAATACAAAAACATCTTGTACCCAAACTCTCCTCAAAAACTGATCTATTGGCAACCAGACTTTAGAAAGGAGACCACGTTGGCTGTGCTGCTCCTGTTTCAGATGCATTCAGTAATGTTCTTTGTTTATTCATTGTTCCTAAGATATTAATTGCATTCTCTGTTCAAATATTGCTAAGTGCTAAGCTAAGCAAGCCATGGATGATTCACTCTGATACCTCAAAAGGTATTTGCTCCCATGTTGCCATTTTGAAGTTTGAATTGTGGTTTTTTTTTCATATTGGTGTTTGCTGGTGTGCTTTGGAAGAAAAGATTGCTTACAAAGTGTTCTCTTTTGGATGAATTATGTAAAACTTGATAGGCCTGCAGCTGTGCTGGAGGGAATTAAGGGGGAACTGCACAGCGAGGGAGAGCATTTTATTTGCTTACAGAAGTTAATATATTTTGTTTGATAAAAGAGCTATCATTTTATCCAGAAATGCTTTATTCATTGTACGTATCCTATACCTCTAATTGTTCAAGGAGACTTTCTGACTCCCCCCCCCCCAGTTTCATCTAATTTAAATATGGATTGTGTGACTGTACGCCAAATCTCATTGTTCTTGTATACAATATTGTGCATGTTTTCTCAACAGTTGGTGTGCTCCCTGTGTTGAATGGGACTTATTCCCGATGTAAGTATCCAAAGATTAAAGAGTTTGTTCTTTATACTGAAGAGTCATACCTGTTTTATGCCTCTGCTTGTGCTGTGTATGGGGAGGAATAAAATCAATTTAATTTTATGAGCAAAGCTTTGTAAATATACAACTGGGAAAGACCGAGAGAGAGATGGAGAGAGAGGAATGTGCGGGGCATCCCTTTGTCCCATAGATATCTCAATAAAAGGATTTATTGCAATCTAAAGACGTCTCTAGCTATGCAGCGTGGTTTTACAGACTATCTCAGAAAAGGTGCTTTATGATTTGTTTTTTCAACCTGTAACTTGAAAATTGAATTTTTGATTCTTGTTCTATTGTTGTAGGATGGCTACATTTTGGACATGGAAAAGTCTATATATCTTGAGCCCACAAATGCTGATAGAGACTGCAAAAATGTATAGATTATCTCTACAAGGATTAGATTTTCATCTGAGGACTTCTCTTTTCCCCATTTAGATATCGTGGCAAAACAAGTTTTGCAAAACATAAGTATAAAATAGTAGTAGGAATAGAAGCTATTCTTGAGTTGGAGGCAGACAATTGAAAACCAACTCACTGGTTTTTTGTGTTGGTTTGTTTTGAGGATTGTTTTAGATGGGTAAGAGGTCATACTTTAGTTCAGGGGTCTTCAAACTTGGCCCTTTTATGACTTGTGGACTTCAACTCCCATGCTGGCTGAGGAATTCTGGCAGTTGAAGTCCACAAGTCATAAAAGAGCCAAGTTTGAAGACCCCTACTTTAGTTAAATATCAACTTTTATTATTCTGACATTCACACCCCAACTTGAAGGAGGAGGAAGGAACCATACATGAACTTGTTTGGAGTTCCATCCAGGCTCATTTCATGTGACATTATTTTATATAGGACAAATCCGGATATAGTACTAAAATATGGAACAAGATGTAATACTAAAGTACGGAACAGGATGATTTTTATGAGCAAGACTTCTTTGTCATACAGTAATTCCTACTGGAATGGGATGAAAGAGAACTGTCCTTAATCATCATTTTGTTGTCTGAAATGCAATGCTAGTGAAAAATAGTGTTGCTCTCCAAACATACTCAGGTCAGAGTAATTGTAATAACATAGGTACAGTACTGTTGTATGCAAACAGCTCCCCTGTGCCTTATACAGAAAACAATATTTAATGAGGAAGAGAGGAAGAAAGAAAGATAGATAAGCTTGGAACTCTATAGCATCCCAAGAAAAAGTCTTCTTACATGCCTAATGTTGTGATAGGAATCCTTTTTGATTAAACTATGTGTCAGGAATCATTTGGGGCTGCAGATTCCGATAATCAAAAACCAAAAAGGAAAAGTGAGCTATTTGCATGAAAGGAAGGAAGATGAGGCTTCAAAAGACTTGGTTTGAATAAGTGCTTAAAAGCCTTTGAGACTTTCCTTCTCTCTTGCAAGGGCTAGCCTTGAAAACTCTGCTCTTATTGGTACCAAGAGGCTCTATTTCTGAAATGGATGGCATGAAGGGAATCTTAAGCACTGCCTTTCTATTCAGGGTTTTAGTTTTACAGAATACCAGGATGTAGTTGGCTTTGCAACTGGAGGCCGTTAGAATTCCAGCCTGACATTTCTGCTTCCCTGTTGCTTGTGTATTTTGTGTTCTCTTGCCCCCAGAATGGTTTCAATGTCCTTTTCAGGTTGCAACCACCAATGAAAAGGTCAGGGATATTTTAAAATAGTTTCTAATGGAAATTAAGAAGTTTAGTTGTTGTTTTTAAAAAAGGAAAAAAAACCAAATGTTCATCTAAGCATGAAAAGGGGTTGAACTCAGTCTGGGAAGCATGCTCCAACAGACAAAGGCTGCCATCAGTGATGGCCCACCTTTGACCATCTTTATCAGTTAGAAGCCCAGGGAAGAGTATTTGAAGTGGAACTTATTAAACTGACAATCTCTTCTGAGACAAGTCAATGATCCCAAAGACTTAAGCAATTTGTACACTTGCATTTTGTATTTTGATGGATATACACATTCTTTAAAAGACTTTAAAAATATACTGTGCAGAGAACTCTAATTGGTAGTCTACATAGGAATACAAGATATTGCAAGCAAAATTAATGGGAAGAGAGGGAACTTTTTTTTCCAGTCAGTTACCCCAGTGTTTATCTGACAGTTACTTACAGTCCCTAAGAAACTTCTGCAGCCATGAGGAAACAATGAGAAAAATAATTAGTAGTATTGTTTTCTTCACTTTGCATAATGTATGTAATTGTTCCACTAGGCAAATCTACTTGTCTAGAAGAAAAGAATCAAGGATTCAGTAAATACTTGTTATACTTTGAAAGCTGTGCTGGGTGATTATATGATGGGTATCCTATGATGCATGTTAATTTCGATGTTTCAATAGAAGCCTACTGGAAGTTGGAAAATAACTCTTCTCCATCGTATAAGATTTGGCTAAATTTGTTTCATAGCAGAAGAAAGAAGAAAATGGATTGGACTAAGAACGCTAAGAAAGTTTCATCTTTGTAGTGCTTCAATGGACAAGTTCCTTTTCATGCTTTGATGCTACATTTTGCTGTATGTTGGATTAAATAGAGCAGGGATCTTCCACCTTAGCGCATAAACTAAAGTATTGCCTTGCCTTTAGTTTATATATATATTGATATTTACTATATAAAAATTTTAAATTGATGCATTTGCTGTTGCTAGTGCTTCTCACAATTACAATTGTCTGATGGGATTTTAGCACTGTATTATTTTTCAACCTAGGCTGGCAAATCATTTTGATTTTACAGTCTCTTGAGAGGGTCTTGGGGAACACCAAGGATCCTAGGACTACGTTTTAAGAAACCTTAAAATTATTTTAAGGTTATTTATTTGTTTGCTAGCTTATTTATGAGACTTATGGGCCTGCCTTATCTCTGGGTGGCTCACACCAACAATGATAAAAACATAAAAGAAACATTAATGTTTTCTACTGCTAGAGGAAAACTGAAATTGGATTTAGGGAGGAGTGGCTATTTTCCCACTTACAAAGAACACCTCAAGTTTGTCAATGCGCTGGACATTGCAAGACCTGAATGCTCAGATCTGTTAGTGGTCCTTCTCACAGAGTTGGTTGCCCTTAGACCTCTTAATCTGTCTGGAACTTTCGCTTTTATTCCTTCCGTATGTCTTATTTTGTGTTTACTGCTGAAGCTGTGGCAGCAGCTGAAAAATTCAATAAGACTGGTTGTGCCCTGCCTAATTGAAGTATTCTCCTTTGTCAGCTGCTCAGCTCAAATAATGTCAAGTACAAAGTAGTATCCATCAGCATTTTGTGTATATCCCAAATCCCATTAGTAGTAGAAGGAACTGGAAGTTTCTTTTGGCAGAAAAAAAAAATAAGAGGAGAGTGGAAGAATAAAAAGCAAAAGGGAGGTGCAGGACTTAATAATAATAGTAATAATAAAGTTGGAGGGGACCTTGGAGGTCATCTAGTCCAACCCCCTGCTCAGGCAGGAAACCCTATACCAGTGATGGCGAACCTTTTAGAGACCGAGTGCCCAAACTGCAACCCAAAGCCCACTTATGTATCATCGGGTGCCGTGTGGGCATGGCCCATTGGGTGGGTGTGGCCCATTGGGTGGGTGTGGCCCATTGGGTGGGCATGGCCCATTGGGTGGGCATGGGTGCGGTGGTAACGGCAGACTGGGTGGGACTAAAAAGTTCAATCAATCAATTCCAATTTTGCGAGATCTTTTTTTTCTCCACGTGAAGTTGAAATTGATTTATTNCCCCATTAAAAATTTTCCCCTAGGCCAGTCCTGCAAGTTGGAATAACCATGTCTTAAGGGCGCGGCGGAAGGAAGGGAGATCAGGGATCACCCTGATCTCTGGGGGTAGTTCATTCCAGAGGGTGGGAGCTCCCACAGAGAAGGCCCTCCCCCTTGGGGTCGCCAGCCGGCACTGATTGAACCTTTTTTTTAAGTGAAAAGGTTTTATAAAACCCAGCTGAAGGCCTAGGACTGGGGCGACAGCACGCGTGCCCACAGAGAGGACTCTGCGTGCCACCTGCGTGCCACACGTGCCATAGGTTTGCCACCACGGCCCTATACCATTTCAGACAAATGGCTGTCCAGTCTCTTCTTAAAAACTTCCAGTGTTGGAGCATTCACAGCTTCTGGAGGCAGGTTGTTCCACTGATTAATTGTTCTAACTATCAAGAAGTTACTCCTTAGTTCCAGGTTGCTTCTCTCCTTGGGAATCTTGTAATTGAAAATGGATTATACAGAGAGAAAAGGGGGCTGTTTTTGCCACTATGCAATTAGGGAGAAGAAAGGGGAAGGGAATAGAGGAATTTCTAACAATCTCAAATTCCAAGAGAGCTCCCTCCCACCCACTCACCCTCCCTCCCATAGCTTTGCTTACCTTCCTTTCCACCTGCTTGTTCATCACAAATGTTCCATACAAACCAGTTATGATGAACTACTGTATTCTAAACTCCTGTTTCAAACTTCAGGCAGCCTTACTGCTACAGCTGTCATATATGCTAAAACACTGAGAATTTTTCCTGGCTCCAGCTGGCTCCTTAGGAACTGGGCCAGGGGCCTCATCAGCATGTAAATGCATGCAGATTTGCTTTTATCACACACACCTACTCTTCATGGTGGAAGAAGACTAGCAATCTATAATATGGTGAGTAGGAAATATTAGAAAATAAGAAGGCTCTCCCCCCTTATTCTCACTGTTGCATGGTTTCCTATTAACATCTTTTGGCTTTTGATCAGCCATCAAATCAACAGATCAACAAGGAAAAAATGGCTGGAGGTTCTGGTAGGTTTGAGGAGTTGATAGGAGGTTGACTTCTCTCTTTCCAGTAATTCCTGTGCCCATCACTCATTTGTCGTTAAAAACGTTAGGGACTGCTCCTGATTGCTCCCCATGCTCCTTAGTCGGCTGATGGAGAAAGTGAATTAAGGTCTTGGTACATGACAACTGAAGTCAAAGGTCAACTAAGCCCTGCATTTGCCTCTAAAGCACAGAAAGAATAAGAGACTTTAGAATACAGACTGTTCAGATTTTTCTGCTCAGTGTCTCCCAGATGGGATGCTTGATGATCAGATCTTCCACTGTTCTCCTGTTTGTTCAGGCAGCCATGAAGAGACCCCAACTTAGCATTACAGGAATAAGGGGTCCTTGGTGCTCTCTGAACTTGGTTGTTTTCTTGCAAACACTCCATTACCCAATGAATGACTTGGATAATGACTATCCAGCCATTACATGACTACCCATGGCTAGTCAATCAAAAAACAACCAAGCTCAGAGAGCACCAAGGATCCCTCATTTCAACCCTGAGCTACAAATATTCTCCTGTATTTATTGCAGGAATATCTAACCATTTCTCTTTATGCTGTTGTAATTTTCTAAATCACCCCAGTAAAACTGCTATGAAAGAAAACACTATTTTTCATTGTTTGATAGTAAGTGTGGCACATTTGTCCAAGCCAAACTCCATTGCAATATCTTGGCTATATATACAGACAGTGTTGAGCAGTGATTCTATTTCAGATGATGTTTTTCCATACAGTTTCAGATTATCCATGTAAAGGAGGTGAGATAGTCTGGCAGATGTTTTCGATGTTTCATGGCCTGAATTATTGTTGACAGAGGAAACAGTGCAATAACAAATAGTAGTGGTGATAATGAATCTCCTTGAAATATTTCTATCTTGATATTAACCTCTTCCAGTCTCTCACCATTGACCTGCAACTGTATCTTCCATTGTGCCATCGATCTTTGCACAAACTTTCTGAGTTTCTACTGACTCCTGTTATTTCTAGGCACTTGATTATTCAGTCATGTGGTAGAGTCGAATGCCTTTTTGTAGTCAATCCATGCCACGTTCAGGTTGGCCGTCCTTCTTTTGCAGTTTTCCAAGATCATTTTGTCTATTAGGAGTTGATCTTTTGTTCCTCTGCTATTGGGGTGGTTTCCTTTCTGCTCAGGTGGAAAGAGATTGTTTTCAACTAGATGATGTTGGACTGCATCAGTTACCACACCATATAGCAATTTGAAAGTTGTTGGTAAGCAGGTAATTGGCCGGTAGTTGCCTGGTGCTGCCCTTTTTGATGGATCTTTCATTATCAGGTAGGTTTTCCCAGTTGTTAGCCACTTTTCAATTTCTCCTCCTTGTAGTATATTGTTCAACTGCTTGGCAATGAGTGGGTATATAACAGTTAGATGTTTCAACCAAAAACCATGCAGTTCATCTTCACCTGGTGCTGACCAATTCTTGATTTTCCTTGCTCTTTTCTCTACCATTTCTGCTGTTATTATTAGTTCTTTCATTTCAACTTCTGTTTTATTTGCATCCACCTCTTTTAACCAAGCTGCATCCTTGTTGTATTTCTTTGGGTTATCCCATATCTGCTTCCAGAACTGCACTGTTTCTTCCTTGTCAGGTACTGACTGATTCATTGCAGTTTCTCCATTGATGAATTGGTAGAAACGTTTCTGATTGGATTGAAATTGGAGGTTCTGCCTATAATTTGCATTGTTGTTGTTGTTGTTGTTGTTGTTCTTCTTCTTCTTCTTCTTCTTCTTCTTCTTCTTCTTCTTCTTCTTCTTCTTCTTCTTCTTCTTCTTCTTCTTCTTCTTCTTCTTCTTCTTCTTCTTCTTATTATTATTATTATTATTATTATTATTATTATTATTATTATTATTATTACATTTATTCCCATTTGATGACAGTCTTTTCAACAGGAGGAAAACAGGAAGAAATAATCCTATAAACCAAGAACGGGGACATTTTATATGCTGAGAGCTATATCTCTTGGGTTTCAGAGCATAACATGAAAAAGCCTTCAGTTTTGAGAGGGTTTGCTTTCAGTGCAGCCAATAGAAGTGACAGGCCTAATGCCTCAGGTGTCTTGAGGGAGACTTTTTGGGTACAGTAGGACAGAGCCTTGGCCTAGTCTCCTCATCCCCAGCCCTTCAGCCTTGCTGTATGCATGACTGGCATCAAGCTTGACATGGCAATCTTGGGAAGATGCCAAGACCTCCTCATCAAGTTTGTTTCTGACAGTGTCCAGGATTTCAGCTGACTCAGAGATGCCTGGAAGAAAGGAATAATCTACAAGGAGGAGTATCCAGCATGGTTGGTATAAGACTTCCAGTGTAAGAACTCCCACGGCTCAAGCAGAGCAGAAACTGCCCAGGCACCCAGCATGACACAGCTAGATCAGGATCTTTCTTACTGACTAGAATGAAACTATTTGAAGCATCTGGTTCTGTAAATATGAAGCAAAACACTCTTTTTCTCCTGCCTTTCCCATGGTTTAATTGCTATTTGGCCCAACATGTTCAGTCTTGGAGTTAGGCAACTCTTAGTTGTTGACATAACCATAGTTTCTACTCTGAGTAGAAATGTTTGGGAATTAATGTTTCCCCAAAGTAATAATAATAATAATAATAAAGTTGGAAGGAACCTTGGAGGTCATCTAGTCCAACCCCCTGCTCAGGCAGGAAACCCTATACCATTTCGGACAAATGGCTGTCCAGTCTCTTCTTAAAAACCTCCAGTGTTGGAGCATTCACCGCTTCCGGAGGCAGGTTGTTCCACTGGTTAATTGTTCTAACTGTCAGGAAGTTTCTCCTTAGTTCTAGGTTGCTTCTCTCCTTGATTAGTTTCCACCCGTTGCTTCTTGTCCTGCCTTCAGGTGCTTTGGAGAATAGCTTGACTCCCTCTTCTTTGTGGCAGCCCCTGAGATACTGGAACACTGCTATCATGTCCCCCCACATCCTTCTCTTCATTAAACTAGACATACCCAATTCCAGCAGCCTTTCCTTATATGCTTTAGCCTCCAGTCCCCTAATCATCTTTGTTGCTCTTATCTGTACTCTCTGTACTCTATACTCTGTAATCTCCCCCAATCCAGAAATTGTACTGTCTCGCTTACCCTAGCTTAGCATCTTGCTGAAGGCCACGCAAAAACCTCTTGGTAAGTATATGTGCAACTGTTTTTTTTTAATCCATTAGTAGTAAGTACCCCTAAATATCAGTGCTTATGTGCAGCAATAGTCCATAATTGGAAAGATAGATGAGACTAAAGTAGTTGCCTCTGATTGGATTAATCATAAAATGGTCAGGGGTGATTACAATTAGGTGACTTCCAAATGTAGTCCCAAAATAAACCATGTTGCAAGACAGTTAATTGCCATTTCTTTACCAACATCCAAAGTTGTCCTGACTTTTTTGTCCTGGATTATATTCTTGTGGCACTGCTTCAGACTATGGGAACTGGATAGCTGTACATAGAGGAAAGAGACAATGGGAATCAAATGAAAGTGCTATGCACACTTGGAAAAGTTTTGTGAGAGGGAAAAATATCAACAAACACAGAGGTTGCTTAATGCATCAGCCTGTGCTCCATCTGATCAGTATCTCTGGGATCATGTGATTTTACAAGCTTAGAGATGATATAATATTTAGGTCAGAATTTGAAGTTCAAATTGCTAATGGGCTGTTTTAGCTCGAGGTTCTTTGAATTTTGGCAGATTCTGTGCCTGAGTTTGCCTAAGTGAAGAGTAGCATGCTTTACTTCTCTTTCATTATGGAGTGCTTCTTCCCCCATATTCCTTAGTGGAGGATCTCATAAAACATCAACAGCTACAGCACTGGCCTCTCACTGACTCATCATTACCTCAAGTCCTTAAATAATTTCAGAATTCCATTCAACCACTTCTGGTGGAATTGTTCAAAACAAGGGAGGCAGGATGTGTTGTAAAATTCCATCTGTTGTGATAGGGGTTTGTACTAACAGGCTAGTTTCCAAAACACAGAACATAGTTTTATATGAAAACCAGTACAAATGTAATAGCCCTTGGTATAAACTTAATTGTGTAGTTTTTGTCAAATATAAATAAACTTATGAAGTGTTACGAAGTACAGAAAACTATCAAAAAGCTATACTAGACCTTAGGTATGTTGAAGAAGCCTTTATTATCTGTATTACAAAAGAAAGAAGCAGAAGTTGCCGCCGCAGACCATCATGATGACATGTGCGCAGTGATATTAAGATGCAAATGCTTTGGTTATGGGCTTGCATCCCCACATTTGATTCATGCATGTAAGTTATATTTGTATGATGACATCCATGTGCTTTTTGTCAGTGGCGTAGCGTGGGTTGTCAGCACCCGGGGCAAGGCAAGTAATTTGCGCCCCCCCTCCACAGTGGGCGGCGACCCGGCGGCTCGGATCGGATTCGCACAGGCAGGGGCAGAGAGCTGCGAGTGCGAGCGCCCCCCCAGATGTTGCGCCCGGTGCGGCCGGCCTCCCCTGCACCCCCCACGCTACGCCTCTGCTTTTTGTCATCCTCCCACTTGCTCACCAAGTGCAGATTCTTTGGTACAAATTTACAAGGGTTGAATGAGAAGTAATTAATATCTCCAATAATATAAGTGACCAAAAGATGCAGTATTAACATGCTAGAAGCCTTGGCATGTCCTTTTCTTTCTTTTTTATTCTTTCATTCAGTATTATCTGATGCTTGGAAACTGCCTGAACAAATCCTTGCAGTTTTCTTGGCATGGTTTTTAAGAAGTGGTTGCCTCCTTTTTGGGATTGAGAAAAAGTGACTGGACCAAGGTCACCCAACTGGCTTCATACCCAAGGTGGGACTAGAATTCATAATTTCCTGGTTTCTAGCCTGATGCCTTAACCACTACACAAAACTGTTTCTTGATGTGTCCTTTAGCATCTGTTATTTCACTTCAGGAAGTTGCTGTGACAACACATTCATGTTATTGTTCATGAAACCAAAGCTTTCAGTGAATACACATCAGTGTAGTGTGCCATGATTCAATTTTTGACTATTGAAAGTTTTCTTCCAACTGAAATGTACCACTTAGTGCAGGTTGTTTATGGTGATGACTATGTTAATATGAATACTGTGCATCACTGGACCCAAAAAATGTCAAGATGGTAAATAAACCAAGAAGAGCTGATTTTCTGTGATCAAGGACAAAATAGATAACCTATGACTGCAACCAATGAGTTTCATATGAGACAGGTTGAAGACAATCAGCTGAATACTCAAAGTGAAATTTGCTGTAAAGCTTTGCTTTTCACAGGAATGTGTGGGGTCGCTTTATTGATCACATTATTGATCTTCATGATTATTGTTCAATATCAGAAGGTCTGTGCAAGAATACTGTTGAATACTAACAGATAGAGAGAAATAGAAAAGTTTTACATTTCAGATAAAACTCTTAAGAGTTGACATTTTGCAGTACTTGTTGTCACACCACAGAAATAAGGATGAGAATAATATTATTATTGTTGTTGTTGTTGTTGTTGTTGTTGTTGTTGTTGTTGTTATTATTATTATTATTATTATTATTATTATTATTATTATTATTATTATTATTATTATTATTATTATTATTATTATTATTATTATTATTATTATTATTATTATCCAAAACTTTGAAACAATGATTAAGCAGAGTTTGGAAGCACAAGATGGAAATTTGGATACAGCATCACATTGCTTGGCCTCATACATCATGAGCTACCCAAGAAACTAACCTGAAGTTGATTGTCACCCTTTTACTCCATCTACTATATAGTCCAAACATGGTACTTCCACCTTTTCCCAAAAATTGAAGAAATACAGTTGTGAGCATCTGTTTGACTCAGAAGAAGAGGTGGAAAGTGTGGGGTTCTTTAGCATTATTTAGCTTGCCAATTGTTGGCAGAAGTGCAGTAAATGGTGGTAATATATGGAGAAGTAAATACAAGTAACAAAAGAGCTCATTTCAAAGATTATTTTCCTAATTCATTTATTAAAATATTCCAAATTTACAGTTATAAAGGTGGAGGCCTTAGTTTTCATTTAACCCTCATATCTTCCCCAAGATTTGCTGGCCAAAGATAGGAAGTAGGTAAAATGTGTGTTTTACAAAACTGCAATACGAATTGGGGTGCATATAGTAGGTGTGACTGGTTGGTAGGAGCAAGATACATGATCTTTCTGGAGAAGGTAAATTAGAAAGAAGTAGTACTATTACTGTTACAGGAAAACATTGGCACTCAAATCCATACAGAACATGTTTTAGCTACTCTTTTCTATAGCGACTTAACTTAAATATGCATAAAATGCCTCCATGTCTTTCCCTTTGAATGTGTGTTTAATTTTAAAGTCCTTTTCTGAACTTGGTCTTTTCCTTGACTGATCCCCTTTGCACCTGGTTTGAAAGAATCAGTATGCTGGTAATTCTCCTGAACTGTGTCACTTTGGGCATGTTCCACCCTTGTGAAGACATGGGCTGTGACTCTCCACGCTGCAAGATTCTCCAGGTAAAATTTGTTTTATCTTTATGCCAGTTTGTCAAAATGTAATATAAGAAAGAGGCCTTAGCTTAGTGGGAAAAGAAGCCCATGTTTTGACTGCAACAGGCTTCAGGTTCAATCTCTAACATCTCTAGCTTTCTTTTTCTTTTGTTTAAAGGACCAACTAGGACTCTACATGGGACTGCCCTTGAAAAGTATCCAGAAGCTTCAATTGGTCCAAAATACAGTGGCCTGCATGGTTTTGTGCAGGCCTAAATGTGCACATATCTCATCTCTCCTCCTGGTACTGCATTGGCTGGCAATTTGTTTCTGGGTCCAATTCAAGGTGCTGTTTGTCACCTCCAAAGTCGTACATGGCTTGGAACTAGGTTATTTGAAGGACCCTCTTTCCCAGTCACATCTACCTAACCCACCAGAGGGAGAACAGGGAGGCAGGAAATGTTACAGATCCCCTCTCCTAATGACCTAGCAGGATGAAGAAGTAAGGCCTTCTCCATGGTGGTTCCCTCCCTATGGAACATCATCTCTTTGGCACTCTTTTGCAAGTCCCTGGGAATTTACCACAGAGAACCCAGAGTTGGAAGGAGCCCATCAAGTGGGCTTATTTGATTGACTGATTGTTGTCATCAGGGGCGTGGGGGGTTATTGCTTTTTATTGGTTTTTATATTGGGTTTTTATCTTTCTAAGCTACTGGGAGTCACTGAAAGTGAGTTGGGAGGTCATATAAATTTTTACAAATAAAGAAATAAGGAACATGATATGCAAGTCTGAGTGAGAATAGCTCTCATGGCAAATGTTTTCACCTTATTTAAGACCTTATATCCCATGTCCCACATTCCATAGATGTAGGAAAGTTCTGTTAGATGCAATTCTCTCTCTGGTCTGTTTGCCATGTGGGTAAAGAACCAAGATGGATTTCTTACCTATCATTCTTGAGCTATCCATATGCATATTTTTCCTGACATATATCCAAGGAAAGCAGTAAATGTTAAATTTACTGCAAAAACTAGCAGGAATTAGAATACTCAGAGCCAAACATTTATTTGGGATGGGGAACTCGCCTCAAATCCAAACATTATTCAGTGTGGGAGATCTACCGAGAACTGAAATTTGGATCTAAAGAGGAAGCAAAACCACCAATTCCCACTGTTAAAATATAGGGGAGTAGTTTTTGACACAAGGTGGGGCAAACAATCTGTCAGATGAGGTTGATTCATAGTCTAGTTTGTTCAGATCTTACGTAAATAAATCTGATTGTGATTGGAGACTCATAGCCAAGCTGAAAAGGCTTTCTTCACTCACTTTGGCACTGGAGATGAGGAAATGTCCAGATATAATATAGCTGTGCATTTTCAACTCACTTCTTTTCTGGGGATGAAATAATTTCCTTGCCCATCTTTCTTTTACACTTAGAAATGTGGGAAGTGTTGTCTTCAGGAGCATATAAAATTGTGATGGAAGATGGCCTTAGAGCAGATTGGGTCAGATTTCTTGAAAAATGAACTGCCACTACTTCAGATTTTTGTCACAGATCCTGCTTCTTTATCTTCCAGAGTTTTGATGATTTTATCTTTGCCTTCTTTGCGGTGGAAATGATAATCAAGATGATTGCCTTGGGGATTTTTGGGAAGAAGTGCTACCTGGGAGACACGTGGAATCGTCTGGATTTTTTTATAGTTGTAGCTGGGTAAGTCAGAAATTAATTCTCAAACAAAAAGCAACTTTCTGCTGAAAACAGCTGAGAAACAGATTATCGTGTTCATATTTCTTAGTTATTACATTAGCTAAACAGAATAAATGTAGAAAGTTTTAGCATAATATTGTGCCTAGCGCAAATTGTATAGAGTTTCAATTGCTTAGTTCTACTTTTTAACGTTTCAAGCTTTACTCTGGCAACCTTTCTCTCCCAGGGCCCCTCCAGATGTGTTGGGAACTGCAATTCCCAGAGTGCAACCAATGGTAGCCTTGGCTGAAAATTCTCAGCGCTGCAATCCTCATACACGCCAATTACGCCATACATACAAAGAGCGAAAATGCAACAGAGGCCTATTATTTATTTTTCCCCATTCAGAATTACATGATAGATGTCAGCGAACATTTCCACGGCATTTGGAGTACTTTCTTTCAGCTACTGAAAGACATTAAAGGCACTATAAATAATTTCATTGGAGATTTATGGAGTGTTTTATAAATCCCAGCCAAGAGTTGCTGTGTTAATGTTATTTCTTGTGTGCAAAGTTGGAATTTTCCGGGGCTCCTGCACCAGCAGCCTCAGAGTCATTCTCTTCTCCTTTTGATGCAAAAGGCTCACGAGATGCTGATATGGACATGGGGAGGTGGAAGATGGAAGATGAGGGTATTGTTAGGAAAATTCAGAGACCTCTAACTTTGCAGCAGATTAGTTTCCTTCTGTGCGATACTCATATACTTCTCCAACCACATATCTATGGGGGGGGGGGTGGAAACAACCTTGGCAAACTGCAGAGGCAGATGTATTAGGAGACATAGAGAGTCAGAAAGTCTGGATGTCCAGTTTAGCCCTACTTGTTTAAGAGCAAAAGGATCAGGCAGGAGCCCATGTTTGTTAGCTTCGGGGCAGACTTTGTGTGCCATGTTTGGAGCTGCTTTCCAAAAGTGGATGGACCAGACCCATTCTGACAAGGAATGAATGGAATGCTTTAAGCAGCATTTAAACAGTTTTACTCCTTAAAATGTCCAAGCCCTCCAAATGGGGGGGAGGAAGACTAGAGTTTTGGCCTCACAACTCAGAGTGGGGAACAAAGAAGGAGTCCTAGTGGATCTTATTTTTTTTTTATGCCTGGTACAGGGCATGGTCAGGTCTCCTAGGACAGGACTTTTAAAAGGTCTCATTCATCTAATCAGTTGCAGTTCATCATTACTGCTCCTTTTGGTTATTGCAGAGGATTTTCCAATGTTTACTTGGGAAAGGATATTATTTGGTGATTGAGGACTTGATTTATCAATATAAAGTGTCAGAGCATGAACAGTCTTATTGTGCTGACTGAGTAAATACAGTAAATAGTGGTTTGTATTAAGTGGTAGTTTATATTACACTATCTACAATATACTTCTTCTTGTGCCATATCCGTTATCGGACGTTGGCGATCATGTTGGCGATCCTGTTTTTATCAGCAGCCGAACGAAAAAGTGCTGCTGACTTTTGTCCAAACCAGTCCCTTAGATTTTGAAGCCACGATGCTCTTCTTCTGCCTCGTTTGCCTTCAATCTTTCTCTGGAGGATTAAATGGAGTATGCCGTATTTGTCTGGGTGTCGCATCACATGTCCAAAATGTTCTAATTTTCATTTTTTAATTGTTTTGATGATTTCCCTTGGCTTTCCCAGGCGGCTTATCACTTCCTCATTTCTGATCTTGTCAACCCAGCTTCTACAATATACACTAGAAACAAAATACATACACGTGATAATAGAGCAAACTCCAACATACAGCAATTACAGCAGGAAACGGAGGAGAGGTAACACAGCAGCAAAAGCCTTCCCTTTTATACTCAGGCTCTTAAAGGGATACAGACACCTGCTGAGTCATTCCTATCATTGCATCATCCACCTTACATTACATCAGCTGGTTAGCCATTAAATCATTATCCTAACATAAAGCTCCAAATTTGACCCCAAGTAGCAATTGATGAGAAATCCCCCAAACTTGCTGCTGGTCAAAGAAGACTGTTATGCTGTATAGGATAGGCCAGAGATCTGTGTAATGTTTCTAATGGTCTAGAATTAGCCTTGAATTTTCTGCAGGAAATCACATGTGGCCAACCTCATTAAAATACGGAGTGATACCAATAAAAGAGAATATTTGTAGCTCAGAGCTGAAATGGGGTGGGATGTCTTTGGTGCTCTCTGAGCTTGGTTGTTTTCTTGCAGACATTTTATTACTGTACTGGTGATGTTACTTAGTTTGGGTAATGAAATGTCTGCAAGAAAATAAGGACCCCCTCACAGAGTAAACCCTTTTTTATATCCAGAGACTACCTTGTGTATTCTTAAATCTCCAGGAATTTGTATGTAGGGAACATCATCCCTGGGCAGCCATTCTCTATTATCCCCCACACACACACATAGTCTAGAAAAGGAAGTGAATAAGGAGGGTCTAGGACAATTCACCACAGCCAACTCATTGTGGCCATTTCACCATGGACATCTCGCCACGGCCTACTCACCACGGGACAACTCACTATGGCCAACTTGCTGTGGGACAATTTGCTACATTATCCACCACTGTTTCTTTGACATTATTTCACAAAAATGGAAATGGTGTCAAAGAAACAGTGGCAGATAACATTTATATGGAATTTTCTGTGGTGACTTGTCCTGTGGCAAGTTGGCTGCATTGAAATGGCCACGTTGAATTGGCCATGGTGATATGGCTGTGGTGAAATGGCCACGGTGACTTGTCCCATTCCGGAATAAGGATTGTAGGCAAAGGTGTGACAGCAGCAACAGATGTCCCCAACACCTCTGTCCCCACTTGCAGCCAGCAAGCGGGCAGTATGAATGGCGTTCCTTGCCGTCTTCCGTGGGCCTCCTTGCTTCCCATGGCACTCACAGTGTTAACTTTTGCAGACAGCAGCAATCAAGGAAGGCCACTGTGAAGGCTGACAGCCACAAACCCCACTTTCCTTTGTTCCCTGCCAGCCTATGTGCTGCTTTCCATACTGTAAGGCCTCTGCAGCTTTGGGCGGACATAGCTGGCATCCTCCTCAAGCATTTGCTCCGGCTCCAGAAATATGGGTAGTCTCAGTTTCATGCCGATTGTCCAAATGGATGAGGTTTCAGCGAGTTTGTTTAAAGCATGAAGGCTGCATTCCAAAAAGGGGATATTTCAGTCAAAATGTGCGTGATTGCCCTTTTGTTTTGAGGGAACGGGACCAAGTTTTTGCCTTTCATGAAGTGGGGGTTTTTTTTTTTCTTCTTCCAGAGGCACCTGGTTTAAATTAAAGGTTTTTTTTTTTTT
>NW_015386446.1:195607-206041 GCF_001527695.2 Protobothrops mucrosquamatus | reverse complement strand
CACCACATCACGTGACATGTCGCAACGAATCACGACTTTTTTTGCATTGCCAGAGCTGGGGTGGGTGCGGCCTCCGTATGATGCAACCGGCCCATGGGCCGGAAGTTTGACACCCCTGGACTAAAGGGTTTGAGAAATAAACCACAATGGCCACATTTTTCAGGTTAGGAAGTCAGCAGCAAAAGCCCATCATGCTGGTAGAAACAATTTTTTAGAGGGATGATAGGTTCTTATAAGAACAGCAGCAGCAGCAGCAGCAGCACTTAACTTTTCTTTAATTTAAGCTATAGAGTTCAAAGCAGCGCACACACATGTAGGAGGCACAGCATCATGGTTGCAAGGATTCCTGAGATGGTGTTCCCAATCCCCTCAACCACAGTTGTGTTTCATGTGGCAGGAAATACATGGGGATGCAGTAATCGTATTAGCCGTAAATTGTTTTAATTTAAACAAAATGTTGGTTTCGGTATAAATAAAATGTTTTGTCACTTTTTTTTAAATGCCTGGCTTGTCTTTGAACTGATTGTTGTGACCCATGGCCACCCCAGAGTTGTGCATCTTTCCTTTAGAGAGGAAGATTAAGTCAAATGAGACTTGCTTACAACCACATGGACTGAGGTGTGGGTCTGGGTGTAAAGAAGTCTCTGCTCAAACTTATAATCCATTGTAGTATATAAGGTCTAGTAGTAGCTTAGCCAGCTCCATTATTACAGCTGTCTAACATCTGGAAGCTTTCTCTAACTTGATGCTGTCCAGAAGTATTGAAGCCATAGCCAGCCTGGCAGAAATTCAGCTGGGATCCTGGAACTTGCTGTCTCCACAACCTGGAGGCTACCAGGTTGGAGAAGGTTGATGTATGATATAAAAATCTGTGTTGGGTTTGCTCCTGGCTGCCGATTTGAGGAAGCCCTTGGCAGGCAGTTCAATCTCTATTATTTTTACTAGTTACAATGAACTTTGGATGTGAATTTGCCAAGAAGGGTACTACATCAAGGTCAAGGAATAATCATAATTTAACTTTGAGATTATATAGATAATTATAATCATGCAGGTTTCATCAGTGGAGTAGCAGAGGAGGTGGTCCAGGAGCAATGTTGGGAGCAGTGGTGTACTCTGATAGCTGCTTTTTTGGGGTCTGAAGCCTGCTTCTCAGAGTTTTGCTATAGGACTCAGTTAAACAAACAAGGTTTTAGATTTCCTGTTAGGTAAATGTGGATTTTGAACCCAGGACAGTCTTCTTAGTTGGCCAAGGGCTGTTAGTGATTGCAGATAATCTGATCTTACTTTCCCTACTCTTCCTAAGGACTCTGGATAGTGCCATAAATCACAATATGGTCAAGTCCAAGTTTAAGACCTTTGATTCTTCTTTTATTAGTGTGTACATTTATTCAAATTTAGTTAAATCCTTACATGCATAAAATGTGATTTGACACCTGCGTAATAACTGAAGTCCTTTTTACCTAGAGCTGATTGTCAAAGTGGAAGTATAAGGAAAAAAAATGAACCTAAATCCCTAAATACATCTTACATTTGTTTATGAGTTTGTAAGCAGGTAGTTAATTCTTAGTACTTTTGAAAAAGATGATCCTAATGTGATGAATTATCAGTCCCAAATTACAGAGTTGGCTGTTCTGCAAAGTGAAATCCAAATCATCAGAGAGACACCAGATCAAGGACAGCTATCTCATTTTAGAGCAGTGTTTTTCAAAGTTGTCAACTTTAAAATGTGTGGATTTCAAAAGCCTAGAATCCCCAGCCAGCTGGCTGAGGAATTCTGGGAGTTGAAGTCCACACATTTTAAAGTCACCAAGGTTGAGAAACACTAGCATAAATAATGATTTCTTTCCCTTTTTTTTGAGAAAGAAATCACCACATCTTCATCTGTTGGTATTAGCTCTTTGAGGTAGTCAGACCACCAGCACAACTATGCATACTAACTCTGTATTATATGGTTAGATTAACAGAATCTTGCAAGACTGCAAATATTTCTCTTGTACTCTCCAGAAAACTAGGGACATTGCTTTCTGAAACACTTCCCACACTCCTTTCCCTACTGTGAACTCAGTTACCTTTGACATGATGATTGTCTACCCTGTATCTCTTCCGCCTCTCTCCCAAGGTCATTCTCATATACCATTACAGTTGGCTAAGAGATGGTCAGAATATCCACCAACAAACGAAAGTGCATTTTAACATCCTTTTAAAAAGAAAAATTGTTTGCTTAGCGGGGCAAACACTGATCAGAATTTGGGAAAGAATCTACTTCTGCTGAGCCCAAACTAAATTAAATGGTAGTCATCAGAGATGATTATTTATTTCAGGGCTAACTATTTGACACAAACAGAATGTGTGCAACAGAGCTATCAATTCAGTCTCACATTACCCTCCAAGGGCTCAGTTATTACATCATGGTAACTATGAGAATCCTGTTTAACAATCCTGCCTTATCCATGGGGGAACTCTGGGGAACGTAGAGCATCATTTTGTGCATCCAGATTCCTCTCTGCTATCTAGGCTGCATTGCCCCTTTTCTCACCAGCACGTTCTGAGAGTCGCGTGCAAAGAAGACAGCATGTAATTCTGAACATGTGTGAAGCTTGCTGAATTGAAACCTAGCCGAGGCTTCCCTCCTAGGCTTTTGCTTGGCCAATTTAGCACAGTCTAATAACATCTGCAGTGCTTTGTTCATGCCAGGCTTTGGGGGCCAATTCAGATGTGTTGAAACTCCTTTTCCGAACATGTCTCTCAGAGGCCAGTCTGGACAAGATCTTCCATGAGCTGATCCTTGGTTTACACTGCAGAGGGATTTTAACTTGCAGTAGGAAAGCATATGCCACTTGCTAGCCATAGCTGAAATTTTTCAATGAGCAGCCAGTTGGTTAGGATAGAGAGCATGGTGCTGTCTAGATACACGAGCAACATTGGAAAATGAAGTCAGGAGGGAATTTGGAGCAAGGGAAGAAGGACTGAAGCTTTCAGAGTTGTTGTTAGACCATATTGCTTAAGTGGCTTTCTCCAGAAGTTACAGATTTATATATTTTTTGCTTTGTTTTGCTTCAAATTGATTCTGTTTGGAACGATTTCCCCTTTCTCCATATATATGTTTAAAGGACTAAAAGCAATTCTCCATTATTAAAGCAAAGAAATGTAAGGATAATTAGTCTGGAGTTCACACTCAGTCATTCTGTCTTTGTTTTATGCAAAAAAAACATTATCTAAGCAGAGTTATATCACAGACAGGCAATGTATTTTTCAATACACTGGTAGATTTAGACATGCTTATTTATTTTATTTTTATCTGTCCAATTTATACGGCCACCCATCTCACCCAAAGTCATTCTGGGTGGCATACAATAAAACCAGCAATTAAAGCATTCTGCAGAGCCAATTAAAGCAACAAATATAATATAGCAAAAATAAAATGCAGACATTTCCCTTAGTGCCATTTAGCTCCCTCCCCTACCTAACTTCAATTTAAAAGAAAAAAGAAACTCTTAGGAATGTGAGCTTGGAGGTGGTAGAGAAGATCCTGTAATGCCAGAGGGACAAATGGAGGCGGTTTCAGGGTGGTCCATGTGGTTTTTGTGATGGCTTATGCCTCACCGTGGCAGATCATTTTCGGACCTAGTAGACATCCCCCAACATTCCAAATATTTATTCATTCATTAGATTTATCCCCATTTTTTCTTCTAGCCATTTAAGACAATGCAGATACCCCTATCCCCTTTCAGTATTTTTCCCCATAATAAACCCCATGGGGATTATTGGTCTAAGTAAGAGAATGTGAGTGGCCCAAAGTCAATCTGTAAACTTCTATGACTGAAAGTAGGCCGGACTTTGTTCTCCCTGCTGCTAATTCAGCACTTTAACCACCCTGCTGGCTCTAATTCTAAAATGGTTGCTTGCCTCAGGCAGATATTATGGAAGGGCAGGCTGTTTGAAATTACATATATGATGAAATATTGATGGAGTATTTAACAGATTTGCTCTCAGAACTTGCTGCTTGGTGGGTCACAATGGTCGTGTCTTTTGAAGCATGTGGGTGCCTGCAGAGAAGACATTTCAACTATCCTGATGTGCTTTAGATGGGGTTTTGAAAAGGCCATGCCGAATCTTTGAGAGAGAGGGCTACTTCAATACAGGAGAATGAGGAACATGCTGGGAAAAGCAGAGCCTCTTCAGATTGTTCGGAAAATTTTAATGCTAATTATCTTGATAGAACTGTATAATATTGCCCTAAGCAATGCTATGCTAGTTACATAACAATAAGTAATAATTCTTCACGCCTTTGAGCACATGGGTAGTCTTTCTCTTTTAAAGGTCCCACTACTTTGGAATTTAACCAGAAATTCAGGATAACAGCCACATCAGCATTTGTTATGAACTGCCCTATTCCTGTTGGGACCCAATCTAAAGCAATCCAGCTAGCAAAGATTAACATTTTCAATATGAATATTCTCTTTCTCTCTCCTTCTCCCCAAGCTCATCGACTTTCATTGAAGTTTCATTGCTGAGGAATATATGTCCCTTTTTCCTTTGTTACCTTATATAGCTTTCCTTTCTACAGAGAGAGCTGAAAGTTATTGGAAAAATGTAGTGTCTGTCTGCCTCTCTCTCTCTTTCATCTATCTATCTATCTATCTATCTATCTATCTATCTATCTATCTATCTATCTATCTATCTATCTATCTATCTATCTATCTATCTATCTATCTATCTATCTATCTATCTATCTATCTATCTTGTTTTGAAACAAGAATGTTTAATGGGGTAGTAAATTGCTTTAACAATGGCCTCTAGCACAGGTGTCCAACCCCTGGTCCGTGGACCTGTACCGGGCCACAGCATGTCAGCAACTAGTCTGCACAAACAAGCAAAGCCCCATCTGCGGGATGCAGGCAGCACACAAAACCACCCACTCTCTGGTCTGTGGAAAAAACTTTCTTCACGGAACCGGTCCCTGGTGCCCAAAAGGTTGGGGACCTCTGCTCTAGCAGGACTGAACTAGCTTAGGGTTAGGGCAGTCTGAGTATTATGATGTTCTGTTTCCCCTTATTGAGGGCATCTGGTTCCTTCTACACAAATCTCCTAGACAAGGCCTTACCTTTACATTTTGCCCAGCTAAATTTTGAGGAACCTCATGATTCACTGTGATTATATGATGCAAGTATTAACACTCTGCCCCAAAATATTTTTCTACCATGTGTCCCTCCACTTAATAATTGGGCTCATTGAAATTGAAAAGGAACATTAGCATGTTGTCACATCTTTCTAAAACTGCAGCTCTGCCTAGAACAGGGCTGGATATAGAAATGAGGTGTTTTAATGATTCATGTAATTATCAGTCATTATTTCAATGGGCATTCTTGAAAAGTAATATTGAAAGCGTCATTGAAGGGATTTGGCAGCATACTTTGTCATCCAAAGAGTATGAGATCTTTGAGACTAAAAGATGGAGCAGGACATTTCCCAAAGGATATTGGTGCTTGGGAGGCTAATATACTTGGAATAATGTTAATTTGTTTAGGGCTTTGTAGAACAATATTTAAATGAATCATTGTGGCAGAGGTATTCCTGCCCAGGAATGAATGCAGTTAACATACAGTATCAGTCAAAGCTGATAATTGTGTCAGCCCTATAAGGCAGACCATACTAAGAACAGACATTATTTAGATATAAAACTCCTTTTCTTAGGATAACTATAGTAATTGTTGTTGTTAGTTGCGAAGTCATGTCCGACCCATCGCGACCCCATGGTCAACGTTCCTCCAGGCCTTCCTGTCCTCTACCATCTTCTGGAGTCCATTTAAGCTCACGCCTACTGCTTCAGTGACTCCATCCAGCCACCTCATTCTCTGTCGCCCCATTCTTCTATTGTCCTCAATCTTTCCCAGCATTAGGTTCTTCTCCAGTGAATCCTTCCTTCTCATTAGGTGGCCAAAGTACTTGAGTTTCAACTTCAGGATCTGGCCTTCTAAAGAGCAGTCAGGGTTGATCTCTAGAACTGACCAGTTTGGTTGCCTTCTCCAGCACCATAGTTCAAAGGCCTCAATTCTTTTGCGCTCAGCCTTTCTTATGGTCCAACTTTCACAGCCATACATTGCAACTGGGAAAACCATGTAATAGAGTCTTGCAAGTATCAGTGTACTTCCCCTTCTCCCTCTTTTATTGCCATGTGAATTGGAGGTGGGAGGCCAATCTGCCTGAGTGATTTTCATAAAACACATTCATAATCTGTGTTTATTGACTTTGCTCGTTGGAAGCTTGCAAGAAGTTACAAGTTTCAATCACATGAGGTCCTTGTGAGCCTCACTTAATGTTGGCAACAAGGACCTCTGAGACTGCCACCAGTAAGTTATGCAGTTGTTTGATGTCATGCTTTAAGACCACATTGCTTAGTGGTCATAATCTAATTGCTGTCATAACCCGAGGACTTTTTGTACTGATTAAAGTTCTTTCTAAATTCCATAATACACCCAACAGATTTTAAACAGCACTGTAGAGAAGACAGTGGACTGAGTTGTGCAAAATTGCCAGGGAACTAACCTAATGCTATTCTCAAGTCTAGAGTCTACTTTACAGATAAGAGTGGAATCATATAATGATGTTTCCAATACCAAATTAAGTTCAAAACCAGTTCAAAGGAAGCCACGATCAACAGTATTAAAAGTTGCTGAGAGATCAAGTAAGGGTTCCAAACTCACATTTCTTCTGGCCTCATTAAGGTAATCCACCATGGTGACCAAGGCTTATCCAGTAATCAGACTGGAATGTACACAAGAGCATGTTTAGCTAATTTCTTTCGTATTGTTGAATTGGGGTTTTTTTTGTTGGATTTTTTTTTAATCATTTTTTTTTGTTGCTTTGGCAATTGAGATTTATTTATTTTATTGATTTACTTATTTTAGATAATTTATATAGCCACCTACTCGCTCACAGGAACTATAGGCAGCTTACAGATAATAAAAACACAATGTAGAAACAATAATAATAATAATAATAAAAAAAAATAATGATAAAATAAACCCCCACCCCTCCTTAACAACAACACATACTCAAATCAACCATTTAATGGGCTCCAACTCATTCTGGGTTCCCAATGGCAAAACCATGACTTTATGGCCTTGCGAAAGAGTGTCAGAGTAAGGACCGGTCTATTTTCTGGAGGGATGATGTTTCAGAGGGAGGGACCCACTACAGCGAAGGCCCTTCTTCTGGGTCCCAGCAGATATACCTCTTTAAGGGATGGGACCCACAACATTCTTTGCCTCCCCACTCTTGTGGGTCAGGTGGATGTTATTGGCAAGAGATGGTCCCTCAGATAACCTGGTCCCATGCCATGAAGGGCTTTTGAGGTGACAACTAGCAACTAGTACCTGGAAGCAAGTCAATAACCAATGCAGCAGGAGAGATGACACATGTGCACACTGAGGTCTGCACAGATGGTCAATAAATTGATTAAATATATTTTAAAATAATGGCTATAAGTTGCAGCTATCTACGTAGATTATATTTTAAAATAAAGAAAAAAATCCTAATTGTAAGATTTGTACAATACTGGAAAAGTATACCTATGGCAATTGTGAGTTCTCTATCCCAGGAGCTTTTTAAAAAAGGACTGGACAGCCATCACTTGAGGATGGTTAAATTGGTTTTCCTAGACATTACTGAAGATTTAACAAGATTATTTTTGTAATCCCTTCCAACTACTCAAATGTATGCTTCTGTGATGACCGTCTCCAAGACCATCTGCAGTTGAGCAGTTATCACTATTTCATTTGCCATACCCCAAAAACAACAGCAGTGTTTCTGACCTTTGCCCTGCACCGTCCATGTTATCTGTTTCATCTCTTCCTTTTCCTCTCTTTGCTCATCACTCACTTTTTTCAGAGATTGGTGTTCTAGTAACAGGGAGATTTAAACATATTAGCCAAAAGAGGCTGGACTGAAAATAATGAATTATGGAATCCTGGAAACAGGTAATAAAGTTTTTGGTGCATCAGGTTTCATGTGCCTTGTGGCTGGTTAATTATATGTACAAATATTTCTTCTGATCAATACATACCAGTTACCCAGAGTGCAATGGGAGTTGCATCAATTTTGCATGCAAATTGCATAAGTGCATTCATTTTTCTGATATGGAACTCCGTTTTTCAGTACAAACGAATCAGTTTGAGCCAGCCAACTGTCTGATGAGATGTGCAACAATTGAGACAGAGGAAAAAAAGTGAATAAACAAGCAAACTGGAAAACTGTATATACTTTATATGTAACGATTGTAACTCAGTTTCTCAGATGGTTGTGAGCCCAAAAGTAATTGAAGCATACCACTCTTTTCGCTTTATCCATTCTGATTCTTAATATGGAGCCATTAATTATGACAAGTGATTTTGTGGTGTCTGCTCATTTAGCTGTGAATCATCAGTTCAGCAATCCGCATGACTCCCGACCTTAATGCTAGTTAATATTAGAAGCATCAGTAAAACTCTGGTTAATACTGGATGCAAAGATTGATTTCTCTTGATTTCTGCCTTTCGATCCCATCCTGTGCTTCCAACATCAAAAAATGTGTGCCTAAATAACAGTAGAATCACGGTTTCATTTTATCTCGTGGCTACTGTTCACTAGAACACTGAGGTGAAGCAGTAGGAGATTATGGAATTTCATTTGCCTTTGGAGATGTATATAATTAGTTTTAAAATATACACTGTCCAAAACAAAATATTCTAATACGATACCTTAAGTTGGTTTATAGAGGATTGTTCAATGCAACGTTGATTCCGAATATATAGAAAGGTTGTTTATAGTGGAACTAAATTGGAAAATCTGAAGCACATCTTAATTCTGGAAGAGCACATCACAGCCTAGCATAGCTCTATGTTTGGTGTGCTGAAGACTCTCCTGGATTCAGGACTGAGCTGGGAAACAGTCTTGTCTGAGCCCCTGAACAGGCTCTGCCAGTCAGTATAGAAACCATTGAGCTGGACAGGCTGGATATAAAAGAGATACTGATAAGCTATCTGTACTTGGAACTAAACCTCTTGGGTTTGGTAAATCTTATTCACATTTCAGTGCATTTGACTGTGCTCTGTAGAAGCACTAGGTTGTAGCAAAGACCTTTCTAGACAGGATGGCCAAAACATACACCAGAAAGTAAATATATATTTTTCTTCCTAGCATTAGAAATTAGATTGCTGAGAGCCTGCTGCCTGAAGGAAAGTATCTCATTTCTAATCCATACATAAAGCTCCAACCTTATGTTCATAATGGTTTAAACTGGTCTTTTCCAAGCATTCCCCCCCTCTGCCACAACAATAGAAAAGGTGGTCCGTGGGCCTGCATCCAACCCCCTTTGAAGGAATAAATCAGGGCTAGGCTTAGATTCTAATCCATTTTTTTCCCATTTGATCGCTTTCACCCTACCAGGGCATACATGATACTTCAGCTCAGGGAGCCATCTTGTGGCTAATTCACACAAAACAAGTCCATGTATACCCAGTAATAGCCTCTTCCATTTTCATCAATGTAGAGTAACTACACTGTCTTGGGCGGCAGGATGGGGGTTGGGGGGCACAATACCATGGTCACAGGAATTCCAGCTAGCGGAGAGGGGAAGTATTTGTCAAAGGGCCATTAGTCCTTTTCACTTTGTCACCTTGATGCATCTTCTCATTCTGAAAAATGCATGTATACACAGTTAAATGAAAAACAATGTTAAATAACTATTGGAATAATCAAGAAGGGGGATTGCAAGTAGCGTTTTTCAAAAGTCCCCTGATGCCACTGTCATTTCAAATCCTTTCAGTCTCATTATAGAAAGGGTGGGGAACCATGGCCCTTTTGTGACTTGTGGACTTCAGCTCCCAGAATTCCTGAGTCAGCATGGCTCACTCAGGAATTCTGGGAGTTGAAGTCCACAAGTCATAAAAGGGCCATGGTTTCCTCACCCCTACCTTGTAAAGACGTGTTCCCCCTCTTTTTTTGGGGGGGGGGAGGACAGCTTTGCCAATTGCCAGAGGCAACTGCAGGAAGATTTGGGGGTTACAGGATTACAGAATAGCGGCAACTTTTTCATCAGTATAGGTATCAAGCCCTCTTCTGGATTCTCATCTTTCTACCTTCTCCTTACAGCAGTCATTATTCACATGGCCTGAGTAGCTTGCATTAAGCACAAAGTGAACTGTTCTAATTTGCCTTTGTGTGCCACTTTTTAGTGATGCTTTAACAGTTTTCTTGGCAAGATTTCGAAAGTGGTTGCCATTGCGTCCTTTCCGGGATTGAGAGGGAGGGAATGACCCAAGGTCACCCAGTTGGCTTTGTGCCTAAGAATGGAATAGAACCCAGCACTTTCCGGGTTTCTAGCTTGATGCCTTAATCATTACACCAAGCTGGCTCTTCTGAAATCTTGCCAAAAGAGGCCCGGGGGGGGGGGGG